>NC_090729.1:99221226-99261692 GCF_036898095.1 Palaemon carinicauda
CAGGTAAGCATATCATAGCTACCCATCACCGTACCTTTAGCACAACACTACAACAGTTGAACATATGGGTAACGTAGGATGAGATGTAAAATATCATACAAATAATATAATATCAATGCAGGTAAGCCCAGCATATTCACCAATCACCATACCTTGCCCCAACACCACAACAGTACAACAAAGGGGTGACGTAGTTTGAAATGTAAAACATCACAATGATAATATATTGTCACTGTATGTAAGCACAGCATACACACTAATCACCATACATTTAGCCCCAACACCAAATCTGTACAAAAAAGGGGTGACGTAGGAGGAGATGCAAAATATCAGACTAATATTATAATTTCACTGGAGGTAAGCACAGTATGCCCACCAATCTCCATACCTTGCCCCAACACCACAACAGTACAACAAAGGGGTGACGTAGTTTGAAAAGTAAAACATCACAATGACAATATATTGTCACTGTATGTAAGCACAGCATACACACTAATCACCATACATTTAGCCCCAACACCAAATCTGTACAACAAAGGGGTGACGTAGGAGGAGATGCAAAATATAAGACTAATATTATAATTTCACTGGAGGTAAGCACAGTATGCCCACCAATCACCATACTTTAGCCCCAACCCCATAACAGTACAACAAAGGAGGGACATAGGATGAGATGTAAAAGATAACACTAACAATATAATGGGATTGGAAGTAAGCAGAGCACACTCACCAATCACCATACCTTTAGAGCCAACACCTCAACAGTAAAACAAAGGGGTGACGTAGGAGGAGATGTAAAACATCACAATGATAATATAATGTCATTGCAAGTAATCACAGCATACTCACCAATCACCATAACTTTCGCCCCAATGGTGCAACAGTAGAACAAAGGGGTGGCGTAGGATGAGATATAAAACATAACACTGATAATATAATGTCATTGCAAGTAAGCACAGCATACCCACCAATCCCCATACCTTTAGCCACAATACCACAACAGTACAACAAAGGGGTGACACAGGAGGAGATGTTAAACATCACACTAATAATATAATGTCACTGCATGTAAGCACAGCATACCCACCAATCACCATAATTTCAGCCCCATCACCACAATAGTACAAAAAAGGGGTGACATAGGATGAGATGTAAAACATCACACTAATAATATAATGTCACTGCATGTATGCATAGCATAGCTACTAATCACCATAAGTTAGCCCAAACACCACATCACTATAACGAAACGGTGCCGTAGGATAATATGTTAAACATCACACTAATAATATAATCTTAATGCAGGCAAGCACAGCATAGTCACCAATCATCCTAACTTTAGATTTGACACCAAAACAGTGAAACAATGGGGTGATGTAGGATGAGATGTAACACATACCTACCAATCACCATAACTTTAGCCCCAACGGTGCAACAGTACAACAAAGTGGTGATATAGGATGAGATGTAAAACATATCACTGATATTACAATGTCCTTGCAAGTAAGCCCAGCATTACCAGCTATCACCATACATTTAGCCCCAACACCATAACAGTACAACAAAGGGGTGATTTAGGATGAGATGTTAAAAATCACACTAACAATATAATGTCACTGCATACCCACCAATCACCATAACTTTAGCCCCAACACCACAACAGTACAAGAAATGGGTGACGTGGGATGATATGTAAAACATTGTACTATAACATAATGTCACTGCATGTAAGCACAGCATGCCCACCAAACACCATACCTTTAGCCACAACACCACAACAGTACAACAAAGGGGTGACGTAGGGTGAAATGTTAAACATCAGACTAATAATATAATGTCACTGCAGGTAACCAGAGCATTGCCACCAATCCCCATACCTTTAGCCCAGACACCTCAACAGTACAACAAATGGGCAACATGGGATGAGATGTAAAACATCAGGCTAATAATAGGTCACTGAAGGTAAACAAAGATTAGCCACTAATTACCATACCTCTAGCTTCGACACCACAACAATAAACCAAAAGGGCGACAGAGGATGATATGTAAAAAAACAATCTAATAATATGTCAGTGCAGGTTAACACAGCATAGCCTCCAATCACCGTACCTTTAGCCCCGACACCACAACAGTACAACAAAGAGGTGACATAGGATGATATGTGAAACATCACGCTAATAATATAATGTCACTGCAAGTAAGAACAGCATAGCTACAAATCACCATACCTTTAGCCCCGACACCATAACAGTACAAACAAAGGGGCAGCATAGGAGATGTAATACATCATGTTAATAATGTAGTGTCATTGGAGGAAACTACAGCATAGCCACAAATCACCATATATTTAGCACCTACACCACAATAATACAACAAAGTGGTGATAAAAATGAGATGTTAAACATTGTACAAATAATATTTTGGCATTATAAGTAAGCAAAGTATAATCACTAATCACCAGCCTGACACCACACCAGTGCAACAAAGGGGCGACAAAGGATGAGATGTAAAAGATCATACTAATAATATAAAGCCATTACAGATAACCACAGCATAGTCACCAATCACCATACTTTCAGCCCTGACACCACAATAGTACAACAAAATGGGTGTTATAGAATGAGATGTAAAACATCATGCTAATAATATAAAGTCACTGCAGGTATGCACAGCATACCCATCAATAAACATACCTTTAGCCCCTACACCACAATAGTACAACAAAGTGGTGAAAAAGATGAGATGTTAAACCTTTTACATATAATATTATGGCATTATAAGTAAGCAAAGTTTAGCTCCAAATCAACATATTTTCAGCCAGGACACCACAACAAAGGAGTGACATAGGATGAGATTTAAAACATCAAGCTAATAAAAGGTCACTGGAAAGGAACACAGCATAGCCACTAATCACCATACCTTTAGCCCCGACACCACAACAGTAAAACAAAGGGGCGAGATAGGACGAGATGTAAAACATCACACTAGTAATATATTGTCACGGCAAGTAAGCACAGCAGAGCCACCAATCACCATACCAATAGCACCGACACCACAACAGTACAGCAAAGGAGAAACATCAGATGAGATATAAAACATATAGTTAATGATATAATGTCATATCAGGCAAGCGCAGCTTAGCCACCAATAGCAATATCTTTAGCATCTACACCACAATAGTACAACAAAGTAGTGAAAAAGATGAGATGTAAAATATTATACAAATTATATTATGGCATTATAAGTAAGCACAGCATAGCCACTAATCACCATACCTTTAGCCCCGACACCACAACAGTACAACAAAGGGGAGACATGATATGAGATATATAACATTATACTAATAATATAAAATCATTGCAGATAAGCCCAACATAGCCACCAATCACCATCCACTTAGCCCTGACACCACAACAGTAAAACAAAGGAGTGACTTAGGATGACATACAAATCATGAAACTAATAATATAATGTCACTGTAGGTAGGCATAGCACAACCACCAATTGCCATACCTTTAGCTCCGACACTAAAACAGTAAAAGAAAGGGGTGACGTAGGATAAGATGTAAAACATCCCACTAATAATATAATGTCACTCTAGGTAACCACTGCATAACTACCAATCACAATACTTTTAGCCCTAACACCACAACAGTACAACAAAGGGGTGAAGTGGGATGAGATGTAAGACAGAACACTAATAATATAATGTTACTGCAGGTAAGCACAGCATTCCCACCAACCACTATACATTTGGCACTAACACCACAACAGTAAAACAAAGGGGCATCATAGTATGAGATGTAAAACATAACACTAATAATATAATATCACTGCTGGTAAGCACAACATAGCCACCAATCACCTTACATTTAGCCCCGGCACCACAACAGTACAACAAAGGATGATGTAAGATAAGATATAACACATCACACTAATAATATGATGTCATTGCAGGTAAGTACATCATAGCCACCAATCACCATACCTTTAGCCTCAACACCACAACATTACAACAGTGGCAACATAGGATGAGATGTTAAACACTGCACCAATAATATTATGTCATTGCTGGTAAGCACAGCATAGCTAATACACCTTTAGCCCATACACCATAACGTTACAAAAAAACTTGCTGACATAGGATTAGATGTGAAACATCACACCAATGATGTAATGTCTTTGCAGGTAATCACAGTATAGTCATCATACCTTTTCCCACCGCACCACAATAGTGCAACAAAATGGTGACAATATATCATTACAGGTAAGCACAGCATAGCCACCACATGTTTAGCCATTACACCACAATAGTAGGCTGGCCAGGGTACCAGCCATCCGTTGAGATACTACCGCTGGAGAGTTATGGGGTCTTTTGACTGGCCAGATGGTACTACATTGGATCCTTCTCTCTGGTTACGATTCATTTTCCCTTTGCCTACACACATCCACACTGAATAGTCTGGCCTATTCTTTACATATTCTCCTCTGTCCTCATACACCGGACAACACAGATTACCAAGCAATTCTTCTTCACACAATGGGTTACTGCACTAATTCTTCAGTGGCTACTTTCCTCTTGGTAAGGGTAGAAGAGAGACTAGCTATGGTAAGCAGCTCTTCTAGGAGGACACTCAAAAATTAAACCATTGTTCTCTAGTCTTAGGTAGTGCCATAGCCTCTGTACCATGGTCTTCCACTGTCTTGGATTAGAGTTCTCTTGCTTGAAGGTACACTCGAACACACTAGTTTATCTTATTTCTCTTCCTCTTGTTTTGTTATAAATTTTATAGTTTATATAGAAGATATTTATTCTAATGTTATTACTCTTCTTAAAATATTCTATTTTCCTTTTTTCCTTTCCTCACAGGGCTATTTTCCCTGTTGGAGCCTCTGGGCTTATAGCATCCTTCTTTTCCAACTAAGGTTGTAGCTTAGCTAATAATAATAATAATAATAATATGTCATTGCAGGCGAGCACAGCATAGCCACCATACCCTTAGCCACTACACAACAACAGTACTTTTCATACTTTATAAATACGACATGTGGTTTGGCCTGGAAAACAAGCTCATTGTATATGCAGATGATGCTACTCTCTTTGCATCAATTCTATCTTCTGAATGTAGATCTGGGGTTGCTGAATCCCTTAATAGAGATCTAGCTAAAATTCGTACATGGTACAATTTATGGGGCATTAAGTTGAATCCTAACAAAACTCAAAGTATAATTGTAAGTAGGTCGAGGACAGTGGCTCCTCAACATCCAGATTTCAGTATTGATAATGTTTATTCAACTCTGTATGACAGTTTTGAGATTTTAGGTGTGATTCTTGATGGCAAATTTACTTCTGAGAAACACATTAGGTTTGCCTCTTCTTCAATTGCACAAGAATGGCTTATTGAGAAATTTCAGTGATCAATCTATTCTGAAGAAGTATTTTAATTCTTTCATTCCTCCTTGTTTCGAGTATTGTTTTCTTGTCTGGTTCTCATCTTAATTTGTTGCACAAGAACTTTAGTCTATCAAATTTCTTATTCCAGATCTAAATGTTAGTCTCTGGCACCGTTGTTCAATTATTTCGGTATGCCAGTTTTATAAGACTTTTCATAATTCTGACCATCCTCTACAAACATCTCGGACAGTACCATCCTGTTCGTAACACTAGGTATGCAGTTAATTTTATGACATTGTCTTCTCTATCATGAGGCTCAATACAACACAGTATTCTAGAAGTTTTATTCCAGCTGTGACCAAGTTGTTGGATCAGTGGAACTTCAAAAGTTCAAAGTTGCTGCAGATGTTTTTTTATGTTGAACAGGCTAACATACGTCTCTTTTTATAGTTTATATATTTAAGATATATTTTAATGTTGTTGCTGTTCTTAAAATATCTTATCTTAATTGTTCATTAGTTCTCATATAGTTTATTTATTTGCTTATTTCATTTCCTCACTGGGCTATTTATCCCTGTTGGAGCCCTTGGGCTTATAGCGTCCTGCTTTTTCATCTAGGAATATATCTTAGCTAATAATAGTAATAATAATAATAATAGGATGAGATTTAAAACATCACACTAATACCGCACAACGAAGTAGTGACGAGAGGAATCTGAAGCACAGGAATGGGCAAGAAGAACAAGAGTGTATGCTTAAGGAACAACATCGCTGGAGTGTGATAAATATAATATCACAGACACGCTGTAAAGTTTTAAAGGTAAAAGAGTAAAACGGTATGCATTGTGTATGTGAAGAGACAAAGTGCTTAACAAAACAGGGAAAACCTAAACTAACCCACAGAGAGACATAAAAATGCATTTATCCTAATTTAGGAGACTTTGGCATCAAAATTCTATTAGCCAAGCACAACGTAAGTGGGAATTGCTAGATACTGAACGCCCGAGTGATTCAGCATTGCAAAACATCCAAATTCTGTTGCTACAAGATAGAAGAATTATGTTGAGGTTTTCAAGATTTGTTTGGAAGCATTGGGTAATTTTAAAGATGTACAGATGAAAGCATAGTTACTGCATAATGCGGACAGAGAAGTTTGTTAGGATTTTAAGACCCACCCTGCAAACAGCGAAAGACACAATTGAAGCTGTAATTAAGGCCCTTACCTCATACTTCTGCTCCACTTGTCAATAGATTCTTTGAAAGGTATCAATTCACACCTGACACATAAAAAATCTGGTGAAAGTTTAGATGCATGTATAACTAGACTAAAGAATTTAGCTACTACATGTGATTTTCTGAAATTAGAAAATATCATAATTGACCAAGTGATAGCCCACTGCACCTCACAGTAGCTAAGAAAAAATTACTGCAAGCAAAGAGTTATCACTAGAGAAGGTAATAATTATAGGGGGGCTATAATTATTACCTTCTCTAGTGATAACTCTTTAGAAGCATCAAATAGGCAACGTATCAAAATAGGTAATTCTATGAGTACTAGAATGAAAAACTCTCAAATACGTCAGGTAAGAACAAAGTTCAAAGGCTATGAGAGTCCGAAAAGGAATGTGCCCAAGCAAAGTCAAAGAAAACTGCCTAACCCTAATGTTCATAAATATCATAATCCTACCCTCTGTTTACACAGAAAAATAATGAAAACCCCCCAAAGGTTTCAGGTGAAGTAGCAATGAGCATCTTTCATATGTATCGAGGATATTGGATATCAAAATCCACAATTATATGCGTTGTATATATAAAAATAGCAGGAGCTTTTTCTCACTCTTTTTTCAAAGTGCCTCTTCAGCTGAGGAATAAAAAAGTTTTACAATGTTTAAAAGTTGAAATAAAAGCAAATGATAATTACAGGATAAAAGTAATTAAACCAAAGTAGTTGCTGAGGCTAAAACATCAGATTAAAAAGAAATGGCAGTTTTCTTACGAGTGAACAGTCTTGTGTTAAAATAGCTAGTCACTGGGTAACTGGATATTTTGTCCTCTATTACGGATTTTCTCCGATTGTCTTGGTGGCGGTCTCCGTTGTTGTTGGCATTATGGCTCTCATCAATATTATCAATTCCATGAGCTTGCACACGAGGAAGCAATGGGTCAGCAGAAGTATTGGCAACTCTTAATGTTTTAAAAAATATTTCTAAAAAACATTAATAATAATGTAATATGAGGTAGTCTAGAAATTTATTTTGATTTCAACCTTACTTATATTTAATAAACAAAACTATTACTCAACAACCAAAACAACTTACATTAAAGAATAGATCCACTAATAAAACTTTGTGATATTGCCGTACATAACCCTTTTCCCTAGACATGTCCAAAGATACATACTAATGTAGACCCTTATCACAAATGTTGACGTTGCCGTGTCCCAAAATTGTCGTTGTCTTTGAGTTTGAACGCTTAGATTTGTTCAGAGTTAATTTCCTAAGAAGAATCCGGCCTTTCCACTGAGTTACTTTTATTGGAACTGTTCGTCGTGGCTGTGGTAACCTTCGAGGTAATTTACTTGTTACCTTTGACAGGTACATATTACGCACGCGCGAACTTAAGGCCTATTAGGCAATTACTAGGCTAATTCAAGTCATTTAATTCATAAGTTTAATTTTATTATTCATTTTACTTATCATTAACACTAATAGTTACTATACTAAGTAGCATTAAGTTATTCACTTTTAATTTATTAAGAAAAATAGGTAAAGCTTCGAGTCAAGCTAACGACCGAACGGCTATTCCCCATAGTCGGACACAAATATCAATCCTTTCTGATTGAAATAATTAATTTAACGTTAACTGTATTCCTTATAAGGAACCGAAAACAGTTTTGTTTCCCATTTCTTTTGCAACTCGTACCTCTATGATTTATTTTTGGTTTCTAACACACTCCCCACAAAGGGTTGCCATTATAGAATTGCAATGAATATCTTCATTAACCATACATTATTTATTAAGATCGCCTTAAATCTGGCTACTGTGTTAAACAATTATTTCCAACAACGCTAAATAAGAAGTATGGCTAAGTTACTTTAGTACTATCCTCACGTTACTAAAAGTGTAGCATTTTAACTTGTCTTCACTTTATTTTAAGTGTAACATTTTAACTTAAGTCTTCACTTTATTTTAAGTGTTGCATTTTATTCATATATTTACGCCAATTTTAACTTAGCTTAGTTTACTATAGGCTATCTCCTAATTTCACTTTTTATTTACGTATTTAGTTTTATTTACTAATTACCTAAAAATTATTTGCAATGCCCTTAATCCTTGTTTAAAGTTAAAGAATAAAGCATTTAATAAAGTATATCCTCACACTGAAAAAGTTTCGAGTGTGTAGCATTTCAGTCAAAATTAAAACTTAATTAATAGTAATTATAGTAAATAATATACTGAAAAGCAGTATTTACAAATTATCTAAATTTTCATTTAGCATTCTTTCAAATCTTTCGGTAGCCTTTCTCTTGGGTCTTACAGACCTTTCGCCTTGTTCAACGTGAATAGATTCAGGTTTATTTATACTGCCTGTTTCTACCTCAATTTCCATTGAATTGTCTCTGGTTGGCCTTTCTCTTATGGCATGTGTCACTGACAGTTCCTCAGGATAAAGATTACAAATAGAATGATATTCTATAGCACCATTACCTTGCTTTAGTTTCCCTGATCTAATATTATTGTTAAATCCTGATATTAATTCTAATACCTTACCCATCATCCAAAATGGTCCGGGCTTATTAATTGCTTTAATTAGGACAATGTCACCAACTTTAATTCTATTTTCCCACTTACTTTGGTACAAATTTCTACTATGTTCTCTCAGGCTTAAGAGATAATTTTCAAACCACAATTTCTTAAAATTTTCAATAATTTCTTCCTGTATTTCTACAATTTTCTCTAAAGAAGGTTGACTAGAATCGTCCAACCAAACATCACTATCATCTTTTCTCAAAATGAGTGATGAATTACCATGCAATTTGATAATGGAATTTGGAGTTATAACTCTAAATTTTCTGAGCTTGAACTATATGTTAAAGGCCTGAAATTTATCGCTAATTGAATATTAGAAATGGTAGTTAATTATTCAAAGTAAGTTAATTTAGACCTTCCTATTACTTTATAAAGACAATTCTTTAATACTCTAATCAATCTCTCCCAAGCAGAACCAACCCATGCTGAATATAAAGGTATTTTAATGTGTTTGATATTACATTTACTTAGTTCAGATTGAAATTCCTGAGACTCCAAAGACCTTTCAAGGATACTTCCACCCTTGAGAAAAGACTTAGCGTTGTCACTGTACAGGTATTGTGGTATTGTGTACATATTACTAAATCTTTGGAAAGCAAGAACAAAATTTTTAGTGGACATGTCTTGTAACAATTCAAAAGTGCACAGCACGCACGTTAAGACAAGTGAAAACTAATATGAAAATTTTTGTGGTCTTACCCCTCAACTCATCCCTAACCCAAAGGTGTCCGGTGAAATCAATACCTACATGCTGAAAAGGCTTGACTAAATTCATGTGGTGTTTAGGCATATCTGTAAACTTCGGGTATCTGTAAGCTAAGGCATTAGATTTCCTACATATATTACAACTACTCAGCTCAGTCTTTACTGCTGACCTACCCTTGGGAATCCAAAATCCCTGTTCCCTAAGGTAGTTCAATGTAGTGCCTATTCCTAAATGCTGTACCTTCAAATGACAATGCTTTATTAACAATGAGGTGAGCCTATGCTCTTTAGGAAGCAATACTGGGTTATGAACATCAAAGTCAAAGTACAAACACTTAGACATTCTTCCCATAGACCTAATTATACCCTTTGAATCTAAAAATAAATTTTAATTGGACACTAGAGGAGGTATATTATTAGTAATGTTGGCACTGCTTTGTAAAAAATCCAATTCTACAGAAAAGTATTTTTTCTGTGCAATTTTCACCCAATACTCTAAGGCTTTCTTTTTAGGATTACCACCCTTTAATCTACTACAAAATTTGAGCAAGTAACTGGTAATTCTTAACAATTGTTCATAATTTGACATTTTATTTATATTGAGAATACCAGCGTTTACTTTATTTATTTGCATAGTGGATACTGTACTTATTTGATGCTTATAGTAAGGTGATATGCTCAATAAAGGGTAAAAAGGCCACTTGTCAAAATCATTACTCAACCATTCTGGACCTTCTAGCCAATAAGTTGATTTACATGATAAATTCGGAGATAATTTGTATTTTTCTTAACCATACAAACCTTAGCTATTTACATGGGGTATTACTTTCGGCGCAGCTGAAATGACGAGCCATTAAATTTTTAACGAAGATTAACTACCCTCTCGCTAGTCAGCGAGGGGTTAGGGGAGGGGTAGCTAGCTACACCTCCCCCCTCACACACCGGTGAACTGATTCACTTAGCTTAGAGGTAGGACTTCACAGGGGAAAGGGCTGGCGGGCAAATATGTGTAAATAGCTAAGGTTTGTATGGTTAGGAAAAATACAAATTATCTCCGAATTTGTCATTTGTTCCGTAACCGAAATACAAACCATGCTATTTACATGGGGTGACTTAACCCTTAGGTAGGGTGGAAAGTCCCAGCCTTACAGGCTTTGGCTTTTGCCCGGGGACTCAGAATCCGAGTGAGCAGCACTCGAGAAAAGGAGTCCCTGCACCTCGCAAATTCCTTGCTCCGCAAAGAACGTTCGGCCTACATAAGCTTGTGTGTGAAGGAATGAAGTGTGACTCGTCCTAGGAAGTTGACCTGAAGTCCTTTAGATGGAATTCTAGGTTAGGACGTTCCCAATACCACCTCGTCACGGTATGGGGGACGCGACAGTATTATATTAATACTAGGAACACAAGGAAGCATGGTTTACCTGCAGTGGCTTGAGGTCAGCTATGCAGAGAACCCAGGATGCTGCTTTCCCCAAGAGAGGGGAGGATGAAGAAAAGAGTAAGGGCCAGACATACTTTTTCATTCATGCAGTCTAAAACCGGGTAACAATGCCCTCAACCTTCTGCTACCTGTCCATTAAGGAGCCTGAGGTTAGACCAGCTGTTGTGCAGCCACCACAGAGCCGATAGAGAACGTATCGAGGCTCCTGTGGGTCACGTCCTGCAGGTAGTGGGCTGTGAAGGTCGTTTGACGCTTCCAGAACCCAGCTTGTAGCACCTGCGTCACAGAGAAGTTTCTCTTGAATGCCAGGGACGTAGCGATGCCTCTGACATCGTGTGCTCTAGGGCGACGTGACGGAGGAGGGTCTGGATTCAGGGCATGATGGATGACCCTTCGAATCCAAGCCGAGATGGTATTCTTGGTGACCCTCTTCTTCGTCCTTCCTGTGCTCACAAACAGGGCTTGCATGCGAGGACGAACTGCAGCTGTTCTTTTAGGATAACGCCTCAGACTCCTTACTGGGCATAGTAGGAGATGGTCTGGGTCATCTGTTACAGAACGAAGATTCGAAATCTGGAAGGAGTCGAACCGTGGGTCGGGAACTCCTGGATTTTGAGTCTTAGCAACAAACTCAGGGACGAACCTGAACGTTACCTCCCCCCATCCCCTTGAATGGGCGATGTCGTACGAGAGACCATGAAGTTCACTGACACGCTTGGCTGAAACCAGAGCGAGCAGGAACACCATCTTCCAAGTCCGGTGGCGATCAGAAGCCTGGCGTAATGGTTCAAACGGAGGTCTCTTAAGAGCCCTGAGAACCCGAACCACGTTCCATGGAGGAGGTCTCACTTCCGACTGAGGGCAGGTAAGTTCGTAGCTTCGTATGAGCAAAGAAAGTTCCAGCGAGGAAGAAATGTCCACTCCTTTCAGCCTGAAGGCCAGGCTTAAGGCTGAGCGATAGCCTTTTACCGCCGAGACCGAAAGGCGCATTTCCTCCCGCAAATATACAAGAAACTCCGCTATTGCTGGAATAGTGGCATCGAGGGGAGAGATACCCCTTCCACAACACCAACCACAGAAAACTCTCCACTTCGCCTGGTAGACCCTGCAGAGGACTTTCGCAGGTGTCGAGACATCCTCTCCGCAACTTGTTGCGAAAAGCCTCTCTCTGTGAGGAGATGCAGGATAGTCTCCAGGCGTGAAGCCGAAGCGATGCTACGGCTTTGTGGAAGATGTTGCCGTGTGGTTGCCTGAGTAGCTCGTGTCGTGGGGGGAGTTCACTCGGGAGTTCCGTCAGGAGCTGCAGAAGGTCCGGGAACCACTCTGCATGATGCCATAGCGGAGCTATCAAGGTCATTGACAGGTTGACCGATAGTCTGGTCTTGTTGAGCACCCCTCTCATCAGACAGAACGGTGGGAAGGCGTAGACGTCGGTGTTGTCCCACCGTTGTTGGAAGGCATCTTGCCAGAATGCCTTGGGGTCCGGGACTGGGGAGCAGTACAGCGGCAGCTTGAAGTTCAAGGCTGTCGCGAACAAGTCCACTGTCGGGGAACCCCACAAAGTCAGGACTTTGTTGGCTACTAGAGGACCCAAAGACCACTCGGTACTCACTATCTGCGAAGCTCTGCTCAGACTGTCGGCGAGCACATTCCTTTTGCCCGGAATGAAGCGAGCTGATAGTGGTATCGAGTGGACTTCGGCCCATCTCAGAATCTCTACTGTAAGATGGGATAGCTGTTGTGAAAAGGTACCTCCCTGCTTGTTGATATAAGCCACTACTGTGGTGTTGTCGCTCATCACCACCACAGAGTGGCCCGCCAGGGTCTGTTGGAACTGTTGAAGGGCCAGATATACGGCCTTCATTTCTAGCAGATTTTCTGATTCTGACCATAGGCCTGAGATCCTGTGGTTCAGAACGTGGGGCCCCCACCCTTCTTTTGACGCGTCGAATCCGGGGGGAGGACGAGAAAATCCACTCCCTTTCGAAGGTTTTCATCGGTCAACCACCACTGCAGGTCCGTCCGTTCCGCGGGCCCCATAGGGACCAGAATGTCCGGGGAATCGTAGCCTTGATTCCACCGGGACTTGAGCCGCCATTGCAGGGATCTCATCCTGGAACTAGACGGGCCAGGGAGGACAGGTGACCTAGGAGATGTAACCAAGATTGGGCTGGAAGCTCTTCCCGTCTGAGGAAAGGCTCTGCGACCCTCCTCAGCCTTGATTTCCTGTCGTCTGATGGAAAGGCTTTGTGGAGATTGGTGTCCAATATCATGCCTAGATATACCAGTCATTGAGATGGAAGCAGAGAAGACTTCTCGAGATTTACCATGATCCCTAGATCTTGGCAAAGTCCCAGAAGCTTGTCTCGGTGTCGAAAAGGGTCGACTCCGAGTCTGCCAGGATCAGCCAGTCGTCCAGATAGCGAAGGAGACGGATGCCGATCCTGTGTGCCCATGAAGATATCAGGGTGAACACTCTGGTGAACACCTGTGGTGCTGTGGAGAGACCGAAACACAGCACCTTGAACTGGTAGATCTTGTTGTCTAGGCTGAATCTCAAGTACTTCCTGGAAGACGGATGGATTGGGATCTGGAAGTACGCGTCCTTTAAATCCAGTTTGCACATGAAGTCTTGCGGTCTCACCGCAAGTCTGACCGTCTCTGCTGTCTCCAGCCTCCAGACGCCTTCTTTACAAGAAAGAGTCGACTGAAGAAGCCTGGGGAGCCGTCGTCGACCTCTTCGAGAGCCTCCTTCTTGAGCATGGTCTCGACTTCTGCCCGAAGGGCTAGCCCCTTTGCCGATCCCATGGCATCGGAGCTCAACGACACTGGATTCGCTGTCAGGGGATGTTATGAACGGGATGCGATATCCTTGGCTGATCACGGAGATCATCCAGGAATCGGCCCCGAGTTGCTGCCACCTGAACGTGCAACTCTGCAGGCATCCCCCCACTGGTGGACACGCAGGGGGATTGCCAATCCTAGCGTTTGCGGCCTCGGCCACTCCCTCTAGGATTCTTGCCTCCCCTGGAGGACTTTCCGCCCTTCCTGTCCTTGACAGGAAAGGGCTGCTGTTTGGACACCTTTGCCTTTGCTGCCGGAGCCGGTTTCGATGTCCTAGACTGATGAGGCTGTTGTTGTTGAGGTGCTGGAGGCTTGTAGGGTCTGGATGTAAGAGCCCTTTGGAGGAGAGAATCGTGATTCGATTTCCTCCACCTCTCAGCTGTCCGTTCCACATCTTTGGGCTTAAACAGGCTCTTTCCAAGGATGGAAGAGTGTCTGAGCCTGCAGACATCCACGGCTGGGACCTTCGCATGGAACCTCTCGGTCACCGCATCACGACACTTCAAGATTGAGTTTGCCCACAAGTTCGAAACTTGGTGAGCTAGAAACTCGATGGTGCGCGTGCCTGAGAGGAGAAAAGTCTCCATGGCCTTCCTGGTGCTCTCCTTGGACAAGTCCTTGGATCGCAATAGGATGCCCAGAGACCCCAGCCAGACATCCAGCCACGAAGTGGCCTGCATGGCACACTTTGCGACTTTCTCCTGGCTCAAGCTCTTTGTAACCGAGAATGTCACCTGCCGGGCGGAGAGTTTCTCAAGAAAAATTCCCCTGGAAAGCTCTTCCACAGAATGGTGGAGAGGAAGAGCTAAACAAGACTCCCCCATGATCTCGAAGTACCTCCTCTGTTGTACACGAGGAGGTGGGAGGAGTTTCTTACCGGCAGAGGAATGGCTGGAGGAGGCGAGTTTGGAGAGCTGGCTCTCAACCTTGTCTCTGGCGCTCTTAACCCCCTGGGACTAGGGCAGAGCCGCACTGGCCTTCTGAGGTTTCTGAGTGCCGTATACTTGGTCCAGAACCGTATCCTTGCCTTCGCGAGGGGCAGTCTCCGGGTCCTCGAACCTGTTGAGTTGCCTCATCAGACTCAGGGCCTGCCAGAAGGCATGCTCCGACTCCTGCAGCTCTCCTCCTTGTGGACTGGCAGCAAAGTCTCCTGTCCCCTGCTGCTGTACTTGGGGGGGACACGTGAACATTCTCCTGGGGTCTTGCTGGCTCTGGTTGAATCCGGGATGAAGACTTAGGAACGGTCTTCGAGTCCTTGGGCTCCCTCCTAGGAGGGATACAGGACTCCAGTAAAGAAGTCTGAGGGCTCCTCTCTGCTCCCACACGAGACGATTCTCCTACTCGAGGTGGGGTTCCTCCCATTGGTGCCGTGGGAGAATGTCTCACCTCGCTGGACTCTCCTGAGGACGGAAAGGCTTCGTCCACAGGAGAAGGAGAAAACGTCTGAGAGGGGGAAGGGGCCTTCCTGACGGACTTCTTGGGAGCCAGTTTAACCCTAGGAGAAGTCACCACGAAGTCCACTCCTCTCCTTCTCTTCAGCGGAGACGAGGCTACCGTTGGTTTAAGGCCTAGATCAGCGAGGGCCGGCTTAACAGCCTGGACGACCGCTTTGATAACAGACCCAAACCAAGGCTGACGGCTGACAGACGCAGTGTCAGCGACTCCCGCTGGAGGGAAGGGGATCGGGCGATCCTTAGGAGTAGACACCACAGGGCCTGCCTGAAAAGAAGAAGAGTGTTGCCTAAACCTCTCTGAAGATTCTTCCTCCTCCTGCAAGTGCGCCGCTCTTCGATTACGGGGTGGAGATCGCGACGACAATGATCTGGAAGTACGCGCTCCAGAGGACTCGCAAGGTTGCCCGCGCTGCGAAACCCGGCGGGAGTCGCGGTCGGGATGGCTCTGGCGCTCGCGCGATGGTAGAATCGCGGGTTCGCGCGCAAGCGAACGTTGGCGCACACTTGCGTGGGCACGCAGAAATGATAACGCGTGGGCGAGGGTGCGCATGTGCGCGCGGGCGAGAGGGCGCGTGGGCGAGTGGGCGCGCGGGTGCACGGGTGAGTGGGCGCGCAGGTGAAAGTGCGCGTGGGCGCCCAACTGAGGGTGCGTGCGGTTGTAAGGGTGAGCGCTGGCGGCCGGGAGAACGACGGCGCGCAGGGGAGCAATGGCGCGTTGGCGAGCGATGGCGCGTAGGGCGAGAAGGTGATCGACTGCGCACAGGCGAGTTAGCGCGTGGGCACGTAGGAGACCTTCGGCGATCTGACGTATGGGCGCGCGGGCGCGTTGAAGAGCGCTTGTGAGCAGGCGAAAGGTCGCGCGGGAGATCGCTGGCGCGTTAGAGATTGCTGGCGCGTAGTGGCGCGGTCAGGAGATATCAGCTGGGACGCAGGACCAGAAGGTGTAGTGGCGCGCAAGGGCAAACGCTCGCGGGCTTGCACAGGAGACTTCTCGTGGGCGCGCGGGCGCGCAGAGACTCATACCGGTATAGATGAGCGTTCAGGTGAGTGCGCGCGATGGCTGGCACGTGGGCGAGATCTGCGGGCGCGCAGGGGATCGACGGCGAGGGGGCAAAGGAATAACCTCCTTGCCTGCACCCAGATCCGGAGATCGTGGGCACGCGGGCGAACGTTGGCGCGCGTGGCGCGCATCAGGACGCGCAGATGTGCGCTGGCGAGTAGGCGATCGTGGGCGCTAAGGAGAACGTGGGCGCGCAAGGCGCGCAAGGCGCGCAGCAGGAACAGGGTGCGCAGATGTGCGCTGGCGAGCAGGAGAGAGCTGGCGCACAGGAGATCCCTGACGAGCAGGAGAGCGCTGACGCGCAGGTGAGCGCTGGCGCGCAGGCGAGTGCTGGCGAGCAGGAGATCTACAGCGAGAAGACATGGCTGCAGGAGATTGCTGTCGCGTTGAGTCCGAAGGGTCCACAGCAGGAGAGCGCTTGCGCGCTACTATACGCGAGCGAACAGGAGAACGTGGGCGCGCAGGTAAAACCTAGCACTTAAGGGACTTACTCTCAATGAGAGATAAGCCCTTATGCCCCGAAGGGACCGGTGCCCGTTGGAAAACAGGGTGCGTTGGCACCCACTCTGCATCTGCGTCCAGGAACGGAGAAGGAAGGCTAGCTGGTCTGGCAGGCGTGGGAGATCGCGAACGATCAGCCGAGAGGTTTTGCTGAAAATGATGTAGTAAATGCTTTGGATTTGGTCCAGGAAACGATTTCTTTGAATCAAAGCATTTACTACATCATTTTCAGCATTGTACACATTGCATATCATTATTTTTGGTTTTAGTTTTCCGATTTTTCTCGTTTCAGTGTCGCCAACCAATGCCTGAATTTTAAACTTGTGAATTAAATGACTTGAATTAGCCTAGTAATTGCCTAATAGGCCTTAAGTTCGCGCGTGCGTAATATGTACCTGTCAAAGGTAACAAGTAAATTACCTCGAAGGTTACCACAGCCACGACGAACAGTTCCAATAAAAGTAACTCAGTGGAAAGGCCGGATTCTTCTTAGGAAATTAACTCTGAACAAATCTAAGCGTTCAAACTCAAAGACAACGACAATTTTGGGACACGGCAACGTCAACATTTGTGATAAGGGTCTACATTAGTATGTATCTTTGGACATGTCTAGGGAAAAGGGTTATGTACGGCAATATCACAAAGTTTTATTAGTGGATCTATTCTTTAATGTAAGTTGTTTTGGTTGTTGAGTAATTGTTTTGTTCATTAAATTTAAGTAAGGTTGAAATTAAAATAAATTCCAAGATAATTCCAAAATTGTCAATGTATTCGATATAATATTCCGGAGGTGAATTCGATGTGTTCATCGTTCGGTGAAATAAGTGATTTTTTAGAAACGGCTAACTGTCTAACTGTCGCTCGGTATTTCGAATGGTAACCAATAGGGAACTCAAGTGCGACGTAATTAGTAACATGTATTATGTATTAAAATTTATTTCATATTCATATATAATGTACTCGGCAACCCGTAAGCATCGATAACTTTAGGTGGGCTGTTATCTTTTAAATATTTGCAGGCTATTGGTAATAAATCCATTAATTATAACTATATGAGTAATCATGTCTGATAAAGAGGAAGAGTTTGTTGACCCTATGAATATTATATCATCCTTGAGGAGGATGCGGGGAATTCACAAACGGAAAATAACTATTTACTTAAAGAAGCTAACGGAGCTTCATAGGATAATAGATTAACTTCTTCCTTTTGTAAGACTCTAATAACTGTAATCGAAAAAGAGATCGAGCAGGTTAAGCACTTTGATGAGGAAATTAATAATGTTTTGGAGACACATGAAATAATGAACAGTAATGAACAATATTATAATGGGGAGTTAGATAGTCAGGCAGAATATAGCATTAAGGTTAGTATAGAGCTCGACCAATATGAAGAATACATAAGGGAGTCAAGTGGGGCTTCTGGCAACCTATCTGCCGATAAAGTTTTAGAAATGATGTCTAGAATGAGTATGTCTGATGGGAAACCCCCTCCTTTAGAATGTGGAATCTTTAGTGGTGAGGAGAAAGATAAAATTGCTTTCATTTCATTTCTTAATCAATTTAATAATGTCATTAGGTCCAGAAAAAAATCTGTCCGATTCTGCCAAACAAATATATTTACATGGGTACCTTAGGGGCTATGCCTTGAAGGTAGTTAAGCATTTGACTATTTCTGACCGTAACTACCACTTGGCAATTGAAATGTTAAAAGAAGAATTCCTTGACGTAAGTTATATTATTGACGAGACTTTTAAGAACATTTTGAGTGCTGCTCCAAGTGCTGGGTATGATAAAGAATTCTCGTCGGCGAAGGTTTACCTCAACGAAATCAAATCCTATCCGCATGAATTGAAAGCACATAATATTGATTTATTGGAAGTGGGATCCTCTGGGCATAAATTTGTGAGTCATATAGTATTTAATAAACTCCCTATACCAATAAAGAGAGTGTTGGTTCACAAATTAAATACCAATTATCCTAATATATCTGACATTCTTTCTAATTATAATGAAATTATCAAAACTTTATCTAAAACTGTTTCCAATAGGAAAAAGACCTTCACTAAAACCTCTAGTAAACCTAGTCCTAGCAGTTCATTTAAACTTAAAGAAAATAAGGTTGGTGTTAGTACGATTCAAAATTCTAAATTTACAAATAAAGTAACTAAATCAATTTGTAAATTATGTGCAGCTGAAGGCCTTACTTTGGGAAAATGTGTCAACTTTGATCATTATAATGATAAAGTGGCCAGACTGAGGGAGCTTTCACTATGCACTAGATGCGCTGGTTCAGGGCACAAAGACAATGAATGTTATGGGAAACAAAATAAGTTAAGGTTTGAATGTCTGTTGTGTAGAAAGAGGGTACACATAACTCCTTTGTGCCCTTCTTTAAATAAAGCCGAACTAACTACTAAAACTAACGTAAGCTTATGTTTTGCTCAAATAAGTTTTGATGCGTCTCACATTTTACCTACTATGACTTTGTATTTAAGAAATGGCAAAAAGGCTAGGAAAGTCAGATGTCTGTTTGACACTGGCAGTCAGCGGTCCTATATTTCCGAATCTGCCGCTAAAGGTCTTTGTCAGGATGTAGAGGCATTGTGTGCTTTGGAATTTGATGTAAGCACACATATAGGGCAAGAAACTAAGAGCTTCAAGCAAATGTCCACTGGAATAAATATAAACAATAATTTAATATTCATACCTTTATTAGTTGACAAATCGCTTAATATAAACTTTGAAATGCCCGGCATGAATCAAATAATAAATGAATTTAAAGAAAATAATATTGCTTTATTGGATGAGACTTTTTGTGACCACAGAAACCATGGAAGTATGAAGGTTAACATGTTATAGGAATAGATATCATTCAGTTTTTACCTTCGGTAACTTGGACTAAAATGTTGGGTGGAGCTTGTATAGTCGTAAATAATAGAGTAGCTCCTGATGGTAAAGTGTTCAACTTCTTGGATGAGGCAGAAAGTAGAGCTGTTATGGACTCTATAGTTAATAAGAAAACACTGAATGTTAAAACAAAAAGCGTGGCAAATTTAGTAATGGATCCTCTAAAATCTTATTTCAATCCATTAGAGCATATAATAGAAGACAGTGAGGTAGACAATGGACTTGAACACCTTTTTAATCTTGAATCCTTGGGAATAAAATCGTGTGAAAAATAATTGGTCTCCTTTGATAAAAAACAAATTGACAGATTTAGAGAGGGGATCTCTTTTGAAAATGGATTCTATCATGTAGAATTACCCTGGTATACTGATAAAATTGACAGCGTCCCATCTAATCATTTTGTTTCACTTAAGGTATTAGACCGAACAGTAGAGTATCTTGGTAAAAAGGGTCTCATTGACAAGTACCAGGAAGTTATTGATAAACAACTCGAGGATGGTATAATCGAGGAAATTAAAGTAAGTCCTTCTGACTATCATATGTATGTATGGATTCCACATAGACCAGCTATAAAATTAGAAGAGCAAGTTACCACAAATATCAGGCCAGTATTTAACTGTTCTTTAAAAACTTACAGGGAATTGCCTTCACTCAGTGAAGCAGCTTATCCTGGGATAGATTTAATGGGCTCAATACTGAAATTGCTCTTTTACTTTAGAACTAATAAATATGTAATGTTGAGCGACGTTAAACAAGCTTTTTTTATGATTAAATTAAAAAAAGAAGTGGATAAAAATAGATTTTGTTTCTTTTGGAAACGGGGAAATAAATTAGTATCTTATCGCTACAAAACAATAGATTTTGGTGACACCTCTTCACCTTTTATATTAAATTTTGTTATGAAACATCACGCAGAAAGTTATCGTGATGATAAGTGTAAAGAAATATTAACCAATAACTTGTATGTAGACAATCTTCTTATAACTGGTAATAACATTGATGAAATGAAAAATTTGTATAAGCAAGCTAATGATAGGACGGAACAAGGGGGCTTTGTTTTAAGGTCTTGGAACTCCAATTGTGTAAAGTTGAGAGAAGAAATGGCGTCTGATAATAGAGTTGTCGAACATTCTTGCGAAGAGGATAAAGCATTGGGTTATAGATTCAACGTAGATAATGATTCTTTTAGTCTTGCGCCTTGTAAAATAGACCCAGAAGCAGACACAAACAGAAAAGTATTGTCACAAACTTCTAAAATATTTGATCCTTTGAATATAGTCCTTCCTGTAGCAATAAGAGGCAAAATTTTAATGAGAAAAATATGGAAATTAGATGTTGGTTGGGATCAAAATTTACCTAAAGACATTTGTGAGGAAATTAAAATTATTAGTAGAGATTTTGACATGTTATCTGAACTTAAATTTCCTAGAGAGTCCCTTAATGAACTAGATTCGTATGGTCTTCATATTTTTGTGATAGCTCTGTGGAGGCCTTTGGGTTTGTGGCCTATGCGGTTAATCAAAATGATAAAAGTTCTTATTTGTTCTCCAAATCTAAATTGGCTCCACTGAATAAGAGAAATGAGCATAGTGTCCCCACTTTGGAACTAATGGGAGTAATTCTAGCTTTTAAATGTTTACCTTCCTTACTAGAATCCCTACAATAATATAAATTTTCAATTCATTAATATTTGTGTTAATGCTCAAGTGGTTTTAAATTGGCTATTGACCAGAGAAACTAAAATAAAATCTAAATTGGTTAGAAATAGAGTACTTGAGGCAGATGGTCTTAAAGTTGAAATATCTAAGATATTTAAACTACCTGTCTTATATCACTATTTAAAAACAGAAGAAAATCCTGCTGACATTATCACCAGAGGTTTATCCTATACTAAATATTTAATTGTTCCGTAACCGAAATACAAACCACGCTATTTACATGGGGTATTACTTTCGGCGTAGCTGAAATGACGAGCCATTAGATTTTTAACGAGGGTTAACTACCCTCTTGCTAGTTAGCGAGGGGGTAGGGGAGGGTTAGCTAGCTACCCCTCCCCCCTCACACACCGGTGAACTGATTCACTTCACTTTTGGCTCGAGTAATGATCAGACCTGTCTGTCTCACCCTCGCATTTTTGACAGCCTTAATTTTTTTGCTTTTTCTTACAGCATGCGTGTTTGGAAGTTGGCCTCTCTCTATCATGCGGAAGTGCCCTGGACTTCCCGACCGCCCTTGTGGGACGTTCATGTTGGCGGTCGAGACGGACCCTCACACCTTGTGTCCGTACTGCAGAGGTCATCGGTGTGATAGGGATAAAACTTGTAGTGAGTGCAGGGAGTGGTCTACCTCCCAGTGGGAGAGGTTTTCCCGGCGACGTAAGAAGTCATCTAAGCGTGACCTTTCTCCTTCAAGGGCTGCCTTGAAGAAGGAAGGTTCCAAAGACTCTTCTTCCGTTGCCCGAACCTCCTCCGAAGCTCCCACTCGATCGGTCTCTTGCGAGGGGCTGTCGAGTGGTAGCGTAGGCCTTTCTTTTGTTGACCAACCCCGGCGTCCGGGAGAGGGAGTTGCCTCCCATAGCGAGGCAGCTCCTCCTCCTCCACCTCCGGGGGAGGATATTTATGTTGATGACTCTGTTTCTAACAATGATCTTTTGCAGCTTTGGGCTTCCTTGGGGCTTTAGGGCTCGCCCTCCAGGGAAGCCCTGTTTGACCTGATCCAGTTGGGTGCAGCTGTCAAACAGTCGCCGGTAATAGCAGAGGTAGATCCTCTGTCTATTGTAGACGTTGCTGTGGCAGAAGCTTCCGACGGGTCGGGCCAAACCCCTGCTGTTGTTGCGGAAGTTGCTGAAGGCTCAGTTCCCTCCTCCGAACATACTTCGAGGGAGGAGCTGGGTCCAACGTCCTCTCCTGCGGGTGATTCTCCCCCTCGGGGGAGTTCACTGACGGAGACTCCTCTTCGGAGGACCGACGATGGTGTTGCTGCCCCTCGAGGTCGTCTTCGCCGTAAGGCTTGCCTGCTCTTCGCCGTAGAGGCCTTCCTTCCCCTTATAAGGGAGTTAGGAGGCGCCTCTTCGGTTCATCGCCTTCGACGTCCCCCGCGGAGGAGCCTCCTCGACATGAGCAGACCGTTGCAGCTGCATCGCTAAACCTCTCGGCTGATCGTTCGCGATCTCCCACGCCTGCCAGACCAGCTAGCCTTCCTTCTCCGTTCCTGGACGCAGATGCAGAGTGGGTGCCAACGCACCCTGTTTTCCAACGGGCACCGGTCCCTTCGGGGCATAAGGGCTTATCTCTCATTGAGAGTAAGTCCCTTAAGTGCTAGGTTTTACCTGCGCGCCCACGTTCTCCTTCTCGCTCGCGTATAGTAGCGCGCAAGCGCTCTCCTGCTGTGGACCCTTCGGACTCAACGCGACAGCAATCTCCTGCAGCCATGTCTTCTCGCTGTAGATCTCCTGCTCGCCAGCACTCGCCTGCGCGCCAGCGCTCACCTGCGCGTCAGCGCTCTCCTGCTCGTCAGGGATCTCCTGTGCGCCAGCTCTCTCCTGCTCGCCAGCGCACATCTGCGCACCCTGTTCCTGCTGCGCGCCTTGCGCGCCTTGCGCGCCCACGTTCTCCTTAGCGCCCACGATCGCCTACTCGCCAGCGCACATCTGCGCGTCCTGATGCGCGCCACGCGCGCCAACGTTCGCCCGCGTGCCCACGATCTCCGGATCTGGGTGCAGGCAAGGAGGTTATTCCTTTGCCCCCTCGCCGTCGATCCCCTGCGCGCCCGCAGATCTCGCCCACGTGCCAGCCATCGCGCGCACTCACCTGAACGCTCATCTATACCGGTATGAGTCTCTGCGCGCCCGCGCGCCCACGAGAAGTCTCCTGTGCAAGCCCGCGAGCGTTTGCCCTTGCGCGCCACTACACCTTCTGGTCCTGCGTCCCAGCTGATATCTCCTGACCGCGCCACTACGCGCCAGCAATCTCTAACGCGCCAGCGATCTCCCGCGCGACCTTTCGCCTGCTCACAAGCGCTCTTCAACGCGCCCGCGCGCCCATACGTCAGATCGCCGAAGGTCTCCTACGCGCCCACGCGCTAACTCGCCTGTGCGCAGTCGATCACCTTCTCGCCCTACGCGCCATCGCTCGCCAACGCGCCATTGCTCCCCTGCGCGCCGTCGTTCTCCCGGCCGCCAGCGCTCACCCTTACAACCGCACGCACCCTCAGTTGGGCGCCCACGCGCACTTTCACCTGCGCGCCCACTCGCCCGTGCACCCGCGCGCCCACTCGCCCACGCGCCCTCTCCCCCGCGCGCACATGCGCACCCTCGCCCACGCGTTATCATTTCTGCGTGCCCACGCAAGTGTGCGCCAACGTTCGCTTGCGCGCGAACCCGCGATTCTACCATCGCGCGAGCGCCAGAGCCATCCCGACCGCGACTCCCGCCGGGTTTCGCAGCGCGGGCAACCTTGCGAGTCCTCTGGAGCGCGTACTTCCAGATCATTGTCGTCGCGATCTCCACCCCGTAATCGAAGAGCGGCGCACTTGCAGGAGGAGGAAGACTCTTCAGAGAGGTTTAGGCAACACTCTTCTTCTTTTCAGGCAGGCCCTGTGGTGTCTACTCCTAAGGATCGCCCGATCCCCTTCCCTCCAGCGGGAGTCGCTGACACTGCGTCTGTCAGCCGTCAGCCTTGGTTTGGGTCTGTTATCAAAGCGGTCGTCCAGGCTGTTAAGCCGGCCCTCGCTGATCTAGGCCTTAAACCAACGGTAGCCTCGTCTCCGCTGAAGAAAAGGAGATGAGTGGACTTCGTGGTGACTTCTCCTAGGGTTAAACTGGCTCCCAAGAAGTCCGTCAGGAAGGCCCCTTCCCCCTCTCAGACGTTTTCTCCTTCTCCTGTGGACGAAGCCTTTCCGTCCTCAGGAGAGTCCAGCGAGGTGAGACATTCTCCCACGGCACCAATGGGAGGAACCCCACCTCGAGTAGGAGAATTGTCTCGTGTGGGAGCAGAGAGGAGCCCTCAGACTTCTTTACTGGAGTCCTGTATCCCTCCTAGGAGGGAGCCCAAGGACTCGAAGACCGTTCTAAGTCTTCATCCCGGATTCAACCAGAGCCAGCAAGACCCCAGGAGAATGTTCACGTGTCCCCCCCAAGTACAGCAGCAGGGGACAGGAGACTTTGCTGCCAGTCCACAAGGAGGAGAGCTGCAGGAGTCGGAGCATGCCTTCTGGCAGGCCCTGAGTCTGATGAGGCAACTCAACAGGTTCGAGGACCCGGAGTCTGCCCCTCGCGAAGGCAAGGATACGGTTCTGGACCAAGTATACGGCACTCAGAAACCTCAGAAGGCCAGTGCGGCTCTGCCCTAGTCCCAGGGGGTTAAGAGCGCCAGAGACAAGGTTGAGAGCCAGCTCTCCAAACTCGCCTCCTCCAGCCGTTCCTCTGCCGGTAACAAACTCCTCCCACCTCCTCGTGTACAACAGAGGAGGTACTTCGAGATCATGGGGTAGTCTTGTTTAGCTCTTCCTCTCCACCATTCTGTGGAAGAGCTTTCCAGGGGAATTTTTCTTGAGAAACTCTCCGCCTGGCAGGTGACATTCTCGGTTACAAAGAGCTTGAGCCAGGAGAAAGTCGCAAAGTGTGCCATGCAGGCCACTTCGTGGCTGGATGTCTGGCTGGGGTCTCTGGGCATCCTATTGCGATCCAAGGACTTGTCCAAGGAGAGCACCAGGAAGGCCATGGAGACTTTTCTCCTCTCAGGCACGCGCACCATCGAGTTTCTAGCTCACCAAGTTTCGAACTTGTGGGCAAACTCAATCTTGAAGTGTCGTGATGCGGTGACCGAGAGGTTCCATGCGAAGGTCCCAGCCGTGGATGTCTGCAGGCTCAGACACTCTTCCATCCTTGGAAAGAGCCTGTTTAAGCCCAAAGATGTGGAACGGACAGCTGAGAGGTGGAGGAAATCGAATCACGATTCTCTCCTCCAAAGGGCTCTTACATCCAGACCCTACAAGCCTCCAGCACCTCAACAACAACAGCCTCATCAGTCTAGGATATCGAAACCGGCTCCGGCAGCAAAGGCAAAGGTGTCCAAACAGCAGCCCTTTCCTGTCAAGGACAGGAAGGGCGGAAAGTCCTCCAGGGGAGGCAAGAATCCTAGAGGGAGTGGCCGAGGCCGCAAACGCTAGGATTGGCAATCCCCCTGTGTGTCCACCAGTGGGGGGATGCCTGCAGAGTTGCACGTTCAGGTGGCAGCAACTCGGGGCCGATTCCTGGATGATCTCCGTGATCAGCCAAGGATATCGCATCCCGTTCATAACATCCCCTGACAGCGAATCCAGTGTCGTTGAGCTCCTATGCCATGGGATCGGCAAAGGGGCTAGCCCTTCGGGCAGAAGTCGAGACCATGCTCAAGAAGGATGCTCTCGAAGAGGTCGATGACGGCTCCCCAGGCTTCTTCAGTCGACTCTTTCTTGTAAAGAAGGCGTCTGGAGGCTGGAGACCCGTCATCGACCTCTCAGCCCTGAACAATTTTGTCAAACAAACTTCGTTCAGCATGGAGACAGCAGAGACGGTCAGACTTGCGGTGAGACCGCAAGACTTCATGTGCAAACTGGATTTAAAGGACGCGTACTTCCAGATCCCAATCCATCCGTCTTCCAGGAAGTACTTGAGATTCAGCCTAGACAACAAGATCTACCAGTTCAAGGTGCTGTGTTTCGGTCTCTCCACAGCACCACAGGTGTTCACCAGAGTGTTCACCCTGATATCTTCATGGGCACACAGGATCGGCATCCGTCTCCTTCGCTATCTGGACGACTGGCTGATCCTGGCAGACTCGGAGTCGACCCTTTTCGACACCGAGACAAGCTTCTGGGACTTTGCCAAGATCTAGGGATCATGGTAAATCTCGAGAAGTCTTCTCTGCTTCCATCTCAATGACTGGTATATCTAGGCATGATATTGGACACCAATCTCCACAAAGCCTTTCCATCAGAAGACAGGATAGCAAGGCTGAGGAGGGTCGCAGAGCCTTTCCTCAGACGGGAAGAGCTTCCAGCCCAATCTTGGTTACATCTCCTAGGTCACCTGTCCTCCCTGGCCCGTCTAGTTCCAGGATGAGATCCCTGCAATGGCGGCTCAAGTCCCGGTGGAATCAAGGCTACGATTCCCCGGACATTCTGGTCCCTATGGGGCCTGCGGAACGGACGGACCTGCAGTGGTGGTTGACCGATGAAAACCTTCGAAAGGGAGTGGATTTTCTCGTCCTCCCCCCGGATTCGACGCGTCAAAAGAAGGGTGGGGGCCCCACGTTCTGAACCACAGGATCTCAGGCCTATGGTCAGAATCAGAAAATCTGCTAGAAATGAAGGCCGTATATCTGGCCCTTCAACAGTTCCAACAGACCCTGGCGGGCCACTCTGTGGTGGTGATGAGCGACAACACCACAGTAGTGGCTTATATCAACAAGCAGGGAGGTACCTTTTCACAACAGCTATCCCATCTTACAGTAGAGATTCTGAGATGGGCCGAAGTCCACTCGATACCACTATCAGCTCGCTTCATTCCGGGCAAAAGGAATGTGCTCGCCGACAGTCTGAGCAGAGCTTCGCAGATAGTGAGTACCGAGTGGTCTTTGGGTCCTCTAGTAGCCAACAAAGTCCTGACTTTGTGGGGTTCCCCGACAGTGGACTTGTTCGCGACAGCCTTGAACTTCAAGCTGCCGCTGTACTGCTCCCCAGTCCCGGACCCCAAGGCATTCTGGCAAGATGCCTTCCAACAACGGTGGGACAACACCGACGTCTACGCCTTCCCACCGTTCTGTCTGATGAGAGGGGTGCTCAACAAGACCAGACTATCGGTCAACCTGTCAATGACCTTGATAGCTCCGCTATGGCATCATGCAGAGTGGTTCCCGGACCTTCTGCAGCTCCTGACGGAACTCCCGAGTGAACTCCCCCCACGACACGAGCTACTCAGGCAACCACACGGCAACATCTTCCACAAAGCCGTAGCATCGCTTCGGCTTCACGCCTGGAGACTATCCTGCATCTCCTCACAGAGAGAGGCTTTTCGCAACAAGTTGCGGAGAGGATGTCTCGACACCTGCGAAAGTCCTCTGCAGGGTCTACCAGGCGAAGTGGAGAGTTTTCTGTGGTTGGTGTTGTGGAAGGGGTATCTCTCCCCTCGATGCCACTATTCCAGCAATAGCGGAGTTTCTTGTATATTTGCGGGAGGAAATGCGCCTTTCGGTCTCGGCGGTAAAAGGCTATCGCTCAGCCTTAAGCCTGGCCTTCAGGCTGAAAGGAGTGGACATTTCTTCCTCGCTGGAACTTTCTTTGCTCATACGAAGCTACGAACTTACCTGCCCTCAGTCGGAAGTGAGACCTCCTCCATGGAACGTGGTTCGGGTTCTCAGGGCTCTTAAGAGACCTCCGTTTGAACCATTACGCCAGGCTTCTGATCGCCACCGGACTTGGAAGATGGTGTTCCTGCTCGCTCTGGTTTCAGCCAAGCGTGTCAGTGAACTTCATGGTCTCTCGTACGACATCGCCCATTCAAGGGGATGGGGGGAGGTAACGTTCAGGTTCGTCCCTGAGTTTGTTGCTAAGACTCAAAATCCAGGAGTTCCCGACCCACGGTTCGACTCCTTCCAGATTTCGAATCTTCGTTCTGTAACAGATGACCCAGACCATCTCCTACTATGCCCAGTAAGGAGTCTGAGGCGTTATCCTAAAAGAACAGCTGCAGTTCGTCCTCGCATGCAAGCCCTGTTTGTGAGCACAGGAAGGACGAAGAAGAGGGTCACCAAGAATACCATCTCGGCTTGGATTCGAAGGGTCATCCATCATGCCCTGAATCCAGACCCTCCTCCGTCACGTCGCCCTAGAGCACACGATGTCAGAGGCATCGCTACGTCCCTGGCATTCAAGAGAAACTTCTCTGTGACGCAGGTGCTACAAGCTGGGTTCTGGAAGCGTCAAACGACCTTCACAGCCCACTACCTGCAGGACGTGACCCACAGGAGCCTCGATACGTTCTCTATCGGCTCTGTGGTGGCTGCACAACAGCTGGTCTAACCTCAGGCTCCTTAATGGACAGGTAGCAGAAGGTTGAGGGCATTGTTACCCGGTTTTAGACTGCATGAATGAAAAAGTATGTCTGGCCCTTACTCTTTTCTTCATCCTCCCCTCTCTTGGGGAAAGCAGCATCCTGGGTTCTCTGCATAGCTGACCTCAAGCCACTGCAGGTAAACCATGCTTCCTTGTGTTCCTAGTATTAATATAATACTGTCGCGTCCCCCATACCGTGACGAGGTGGTATTGGGAACGTCCTAACCTAGAATTCCATCTAAAGGACTTCAGGTCAACTTCCTAGGACGAGTCACACTTCATTCCTTCACACACAAGCTTATGTAGGCCGAACGTTCTTTGCGGAGCAAGGAATTTGCGAGGTGCAGGGACTCCTTTTCTCGAGTGCTGCTCACTCGGATTCTGAGTCCCCGGGCAAAAGCCAAAGCCTGTAAGGCTGGGACTTTCCACCCTACCTAAGGGTTAAGTCACCCCATGTAAATAGCATGGTTTGTATTTCGGTTACGGAACAAATGACAAATTCGGAGATAATTTGTATTTTTCCTAACCATACAAACCTTAGCTATTTACACATATTTGCCCGCCAGCCCTTTCCCCTGTGAAGTCCTACCTCTAAGCTAAGTGAATCAGTTCACCGGTGTGTGAGGGGGGAGGTGTAGCTAGCTACCCCTCCCCTAACCCCTCGCTGACTAGCGAGAGGGTAGTTAATCTTCGTTAAAAATTTAATGGCTCGTCATTTCAGCTGCGCCGAAAGTAATACCCCATGTAAATAGCTAAGGTTTGTATGGTTAAGAAAAATACAAATTATCTCCGAATTTATCATGTAAATCAACTTATTGGCTAGAAGGTCCAGAATGGTTGAGTAATGATTTTGACAAGTGGCCTTTTTACCCTTTATTGAGCATATCACCTTACTATAAGCATCAAATAAGTACAGTATCCACTATGCAAATAAATAAAGTAAACGCTGGTATTCTCAATATAAATAAAATGTCAAATTATGAACAATTGTTAAGAATTACCAGTTACTTGCTCAAATTTTGTAGTAGATTAAAGGGTGGTAATCCTAAAAAGAAAGCCTTAGAGTATTGGGTGAAAATTGCACAGAAAAAATACTTTTCTGTAGAATTGGATTTTTTACAAAGCAGTGCCAACATTACTAATAATATACCTCCTCTAGTGTCCAATTAAAATTTATTTTTAGATTCAAAGGGTATAATTAGGTCTATGGGAAGAATGTCTAAGTGTTTGTACTTTGACTTTGATGTTCATAACCCAGTATTGCTTCCTAAAGAGCATAGGCTCACCTCATTGTTAATAAAGCATTGTCATTTGAAGGTACAGCATTTAGGAATAGGCACTACATTGAACTACCTTAGGGAACAGGGATTTTGGATTCCCAAGGGTAGGTCAGCAGTAAAGACTGAGCTGAGTAGTTGTAATATATGTAGGAAATCTAATGCCTTAGCTTACAGATACCCGAAGTTTACAGATATGCCTAAACACCACATGAATTTAGTCAAGCCTTTTCAGCATGTAGGTATTGATTTCACCGGACACCTTTGGGTTAGGGATGAGTTGAGGGGTAAGACCACAAAAATTTTCATATTAGTTTTCACTTGTCTTAACGTGCGTGCTGTGCACTTTTGAATTGTTACAAGACATGTCCACTAAAAATTTTGTTCTTGCTTTCCAAAGATTTAGTAATATGTACACAATACCACAATACCTGTACAGTGACAACGCTAAGTCTTTTCTCAAGGGTGGAAGTATCCTTGAAAGGTCTTTGGAGTCTCAGGAATTTCAATCTGAACTAAGTAAATGTAATATCAAACACATTAAAATACCTTTATATTCAGCATGGGTTGGTTCTGCTTGGGAGAGATTGATTAGAGTATTAAAGAATTGTCTTTATAAAGTAATAGGAAGGTCTAAATTAACTTACTTTGAATAATTAACTACCATTTCTAATATTCAATTAGCGATAAATTTCAGGCCTTTAACATATAGTTCAAGCTCAGAAAATTTAGAGTTATAACTCCAAATTCCATTATCAAATTGCATGGTAATTCATCACTCATTTTGAGAAAAGATGATAGTGATGTTTGGTTGGACGATTCTAGTCAACCTTCTTTAGAGAAAATTGTAGAAATACAGGAAGAAATTATTGAAAATTTTAAGAAATTGTGGTTTGAAAATTATCTCTTAAGCCTGAGAGAACATAGTAGAAATTTGTACCAAAGTAAGTGGGAAAATAGAATTAAAGTTGGTGACATTGTCCTAATTAAAGCAATTAATAAGCCCGGACCATTTTGGATGATGGGTAAGGTATTAGAATTAATATCAGGATTTAACAATAATATTAGATCAGGGAAACTAAAGCAAGGTAATGGTGCTATAGAATATCATTCTATTTGTAATCTTTATCCTGAGGAACTGTCAGTGACACATGCCATAAGAGAAAGGCCAACCAGAGACAATTCAATGGAAATTGAGGTAGAAACAGGCAGTATAAATAAACCTGAATCTATTCACGTTGAACAAGGCGAAAGGTCTGTAAGACCCAAGAGAAAGGCTACCGAAAGATTTGAAAGAATGCTAAATGAAAATTTAGATAATTTGTAAATACTGCTTTTCAGTATATTATTTACTATAATTACTATTAATTAAGTTTTAATTTTGACTGAAATGCTACACACTCGAAACTTTTTCAGTGTGAGGATATACTTTATTAAATGCTTTATTCTTTAACTTTAAACAAGGATTAAGGGCATTGCAAATAATTTTTAGGTAATTAGTAAATAAAACTAAATACGTAAATAAAAAGTGAAATTAGGAGATAGCCTATAGTAAACTAAGCTAAGTTAAAATTGGCGTAAATATATGAATAAAATGCAACACTTAAAATAAAGTGAAGACTTAAGTTAAAATGTTACACTTAAAATAAAGTGAAGACAAGTTAAAATGCTACACTTTTAGTAACGTGAGGATAGTACTAAAGTAACTTAGCCATACTTCTTATTTAGCGTTGTTGGAAATAATTGTTTAACACAGTAGCCAGATTTAAGGCGATCTTAATAAATAATGTATGGTTAATGAAGATATTCATTGCAATTCTATAATGGCAACCCTTTGTGGGGAGTGTGTTAGAAACCAAAAATAAATCATAGAGGTACGAGTTGCAAAAGAAATGGGAAACAAAACTGTTTTCGGTTCCTTATAAGGAATACAGTTAACGTTAAATTAATTATTTCAATCAGAAAGGATTGATATTTGTGTCCGACTATGGGGAATAGCCGTTCGGTCGTTAGCTTGACTCGAAGCTTTACCTATTTTTCTTAATAAATTAAAAGTGAATAACTTAATGCTACTTAGTATAGTAACTATTAGTGTTAATGATAAGTAAAATGAATAATAAAATTAAACTTATGAATTAAATGACTTGAATTAGCCTAGTAATTGCCTAATAGGCCTTAAGTTCGCGCGTGCGTAATATGTACCTGTCAAAGGTAACAAGTAAATTACCTCGAAGGTTACCACAGCCACGACGAACAGTTCCAATAAAAGTAACTCAGTGGAAAGGCCGGATTCTTCTTAGGAAATTAACTCTGAACAAATCTAAGCGTTCAAACTCAAAGACAACGACAATTTTGGGACACGGCAACGTCAACATTTGTGATAAGGGTCTACATTAGTATGTATCTTTGGACATGTCTAGGGAAAAGGGTTATGTACGGCAATATCACAAAGTTTTATTAGTGGATCTATTCTTTAATGTAAGTTGTTTTGGTTGTTGAGTAATAGTTTTGTTTATTAAATATAAGTAAGGTTGAAATCAAAATAAATTTCTAGACTACCTCATATTACATTATTATTAATGTTTTTTAGAAATATTTTTTAAAACATTAAGAGTTGCCAATACTTCTGCTGACCCATTGCTTCCTCGTGTGCAAGCTCATGGAATTGATAATATTGATGAGAGCCATAATGCCAACAACAACGGAGACCGCCACCAAGACAATCGGAGAAAATCCGTAATAGAGGACAAAATATCCAGTTACCCAGTGACTAGCTATTTTAACACAAGACTGTTCACTCGTAAGAAAACTGCCATTTCTTTTTAATCTGATGTTTTAGCCTCAGCAACTACTTTGGTTTAATTACTTTTATCCTGTAATTATCATTTGCTTTTATTTCAACTTTTAAACATTGTAAAACTTTTTTATTCCTCAGCTGAAGAGGCACTTTGAAAAAAGAGTGAGAAAAAGCTCCTGCTATTTTTATATATACAACGCATATAATTGTGGATTTTGATATCCAATATCCTCGATACATATGAAAGATGCTCATTGCTACTTCACCTGAAACCTTTGGGGGGTTTTCATTATTTTTCTGTGTAAACAGAGGGTAGGATTATGATATTTATGAACATTAGGGTTAGGCAGTTTTCTTTGACTTTGCTTGGGCACATTCCTTTTCGGACTCTCATAGCCTTTGAACTTTGTTCTTACCTGACGTATTTGAGAGTTTTTCATTCTAGTACTCATAGAATTACCTATTTTGATACGTTGCCTATTTGATGCTTCTAAAGAGTTATCACTAGAGAAGGTAATAATTATAGCCCCCCTATAATTATTACCTTCTCTAGTGATAACTCTTTGCTTGCAGTAATTTTTTCTTAGCTACTGTGAGGTGCAGTGGGCTATCACTTGGTCAATTATGATATTTTCTAATTTCAGAAAATCACATGTAGTAGCTAAATTCTTTAGTCTAGTTATACATGCATCTAAACTTTCACCAGATTTTTTATGTGTCAGGTGTGAATTGATACCTTTCAAAGAATCTATTGACAAGTGGAGCAGAAGTATGAGGTAAGGGCCTTAATTACAGCTTCAATTGTGTCTTTCGCTGTTTGCAGGGTGGGTCTTAAAATCCTAACAAACTTCTCTGTCCGCATTATGCAGTAACTATGCTTTCATCTGTACATCTTTAAAATTACCCAATGCTTCCAAACAAATCTTGAAAACCTCAACATAATTCTTCTATCTTGTAGCAACAGAATTTGGATGTTTTGCAATGCTGAATCACTCGGGCGTTCAGTATCTAGCAATTCCCACTTACGTTGTGCTTGGCTAATAGAATTTTGATGCCAAAGTCTCCTAAATTAGGATAAATGCATTTTTATGTCTCTCTGTGGGTTAGTTTAGGTTTTCCCTGTTTTGTTAAGCACTTTGTCTCTTCACATACACAATGCATACCGTTTTACTCTTTTACCTTTAAAACTTTACAGCGTGTCTGTGATATTATATTTATCACACTCCAGCGATGTTGTTCCTTAAGCATACACTCTTGTTCTTCTTGCCCATTCCTGTGCTTCAGATTCCTCTCGTCACTACTTCGTTGTGCGGTATTAGTGTGATGTTTTACATCTCATCCTATTATTATTATTATTATTATTATTATTATTATTATTAGCTAAGATATATTCCTAGATGAAAAAGCAGGATGCTATAAGCCCAAGGGCTCCAACAGGGATAAATTGCCAAGTGAGGAAATGAAATAAGCAAATAAATAAACTATATGAGAACTAATGAACAATTAAGGTAAGATATTTTAAGAACAGCAACAACATTAAAATATATCTTAAATATATAAACTATAAAAAGAGACGTATGTTAGCCTGTTCAGCATAAAAAAACATCTGCAGCAACTTTGAACTTTTGAAGTTCCACTGATCTAACAACTTGGTCACAGCTGGAATAAAACTTCTAGAATACTGTGTTGTATTGAGCCTCATGATAGAGAAGACAATGTCATAGAATTAACTGCATACCTAGTGTTACGAACAGGATGGTACTGTCTGAGATGTTTGTAGAGGATGGTCAGAATTATGAAAAGTCTTATAAAACTGGCATACCGAAATAATTGAACAACGGTGCCAGAGACTAACATTTAGATCTGGAATAAGAAATTTGATAGACTGAAGTTCTTATGCAACAAATTAAGATGAGAACCAGACAAGAAAACAATACTCGAAACAAGGAGGAATGAAAGAATTAAAATACTTCTTCAGAAAAGATTGATCACTGAAATTTCTCAATAAGCCATTCTTGTGCAATTGAAGAAGAGGCAAACCTAATGTGTTTCTCAGAAGTAAATTTGCCATCAAGAATCACACCTAAAATCTCAAAACTGTCATACAGAGTTGAATAAACATTATCAATACTGAAATCTGGATGTTGAGGAGCCACTGTCCTCGACCTACTTACAATTATACTTTGAGTTTTGTTAGGATTCAACTTCATGCCCCATAAATTGCACCATGTACGAATTTTAGCTAGATCTCTATTAAGGGATTCAGCAACCCCAGATCTACATTCAGAAGATAGAATTGATGCAAAGAAAGTAGCATCATCTGCATATACAATGAGCTTGTTTTCCAGGCCAAACCACATGTCATATGTATAAAGTATGAAAAGTACTGTTGTGGTGTAGTGGCTAAGGGTATGGTGGCTATGCTGTGCTCGCCTGCAATGACATATTATTATTATCATTATTATTATTATTATTATTATTATTATTATTATTATTATTAGGTAAGCTACAACCCTAGTTGGAAAAGAAGGATGCTATAAGCCCAGAGGCTCCAACAGGGAAAATAGCCCAGTGAGGAAAGAAAAAAAGGAAAATAGAATATTTTAAGAAGAGTAATAACATTAGAATAAATATCTTCTATATAAACTATGAAATTTATAACAAAACAAAAGGAAGAGAAATAAGATAAAATAGTGTGTTCGAGTGTATTCAAGCAAGAGAACTCTAATCCAAGACAGTCGAAGACCATGGTACAGAGGTTATGGCACTACCTAAGACTAGAGAACAATGGTTTAATTTTTGAGTGTCCTCCTAGAAGAGCTGCTTACCATAGCTAGTCTCTCTTCTACCCTTACCAAGAGGAAAGTAGCCACTGAAGAATTAGTGCAGTAACCCATTGTGTGAAGAAGAATTGTTTGGTAATCTGTGTTGTCCGGTGTATGAGGACAGAGGAGAATATGTAAAGAATAGGCCAGACTATTCAGTGTGGATGTGTGTAGGCAAAGGGAAAATGAATCGTAACCAGAGAGAAGGATCCAATGTAGTACCATCTGGCCAGTCAAAAGACCCCATAACTCTCCAGCGGTAGTATCTCAACGGATGGCTGGTACCCTGGCCAGCCTACTATTGTGGTGTAATGGCTAAACATGTGGTGGCTATGCTGTGCTTACCTGTAATGATATATTGTCACCATTTTGTTGCACTATTGTGGTGCGGTGGGAAAAGGTATGATGACTATACTGTGATTACCTGCAAAGACATTACATCATTGGTGTGATGTTTCACATCTAATCCTATGTCAGCTAGTTTTTTTGTAACGTTATGGTGTATGGGCTAAAGGTGTATTAGCTATGCTGTGCTTACCAGCAATGACATAATATTATTGGTGCAGTGTTTAACATCTCATCCTATGTTGCCACTGTTGTAATGTTGTGGTGTTGAGGCTAAAGGTATGGTGATTGGTGGCTATGCTGTACTTACCTGCAATGACATCATATTATTAGTGTGATGTGTTATATCTTATCTTACATCATCCTTTGTTGTACTGTTGTGGTGCCGGGGCTAAATGTAAGGTGATTGGTGGCTATGTTGTGCTTACCAGCAGTGATATTATATTATTAGTGTTATGTTTTACATCTCATACTATGATGCCCCTTTGTTTTACTGTTGTGGTGTTAGTGCCAAATGTATAGTGGTTGGTGGGAATGCTGTGCTTACCTGCAGTAACATTATATTATTAGTGTTCTGTCTTACATCTCATCCCACTTCACCCCTTTGTTGTACTGTTGTGGTGTTAGGGCTAAAAGTATTGTGATTGGTAGTTATGCAGTGGTTACCTAGAGTGACATTATATTATTAGTGGGATGTTTTACATCTTATCCTACGTCACCCCTTTCTTTTACTGTTTTAGTGTCGGAGCTAAAGGTATGGCAATTGGTGGTTGTGCTATGCCTACCTACAGTGACATTATATTATTAGTTTCATGATTTGTATGCCATCCTAAGTCACTCCTTTGTTTTACTGTTGTGGTGTCAGGGCTAAGTGGATGGTGATTGGTGGCTATGTTGGGCTTATCTGCAATGATTTTATATTATTAGTATAATGTTATAAATCTCATATCATGTCTCCCCTTTGTTGTACTGTTGTGGTGTCGGGGCTAAAGGTATGGTGATTAGTGGCTATGCTGTGCTTACTTATAATGCCATAATATAATTTGTATAATATCTTACATCTCATCTTTTTCACTACTTTGTTGTACTATTATGGTGTAGATGCTAAAGATATTGCTATTGGTGGCTAAGCTGCGCTTGCCTGATATGACATTATATCATTAACTATATGTTTTATATCTCATCTGATGTTTCTCCTTTGCTGTACTGTTGTGGTGTCGGTGCTATTGGTATGGTGATTGGTGGCTCTGCTGTGCTTACTTGCCGTGACAATATATTACTAGTGTGATGTTTTACATCTCGTCCTATCTCGCCCCTTTGTTTTACTGTTGTGGTGTCGGGGCTAAAGGTATGGTGATTAGTGGCTATGCTGTGTTCCTTTCCAGTGACCTTTTATTAGCTTGATGTTTTAAATCTCATCCTATGTCACTCCTTTGTTGTGGTGTCCTGGCTGAAAATATGTTGATTTGGAGCTAAACTTTGCTTACTTATAATGCCATAATATTATATGTAAAAGGTTTAACATCTCATCTTTTTCACCACTTTGTTGTACTATTGTGGTGTAGGGGCTAAAGGTATGTTTATTGATGGGTATGCTGTGCATACCTGCAGTGACTTTATATTATTAGCATGATGTTTTACATCTCATTCTATAACACCCATTTTGTTGTACTATTGTGGTGTCAGGGCTGAAAGTATGGTGATTGGTGACTATGCTGTGGTTATCTGTAATGGCTTTATATTATTAGTATGATCTTTTACATCTCATCCTTTGTCGCCCCTTTGTTGCACTGGTGTGGTGTCAGGCTGGTGATTAGTGATTATACTTTGCTTACTTATAATGCCAAAATATTATTTGTACAATGTTTAACATCTCATTTTTATCACCACTTTGTTGTATTATTGTGGTGTAGGTGCTAAATATATGGTGATTTGTGGCTATGTTGTAGTTTCCTCCAATGACACTACATTATTAACATGATGTATTACATCTCCTATGCTGCCCCTTTGTTTGTACTGTTATGGTGTCGGGGCTAAAGGTATGGTGATTTGTAGCTATGCTGTTCTTACCTGCAGTGACATTATATTATTAGCGTGATGTTTCACATATCATCCTATGTCACCTCTTTGTTGTACTGTTGTGGTGTCGGGGCTAAAGGTACGGTGATTGGAGGCTATGCTGTGTTAACCTGCACTGACATATTATTAGATTGTTTTTTTACATATCATCCTCTGTCGCCCTTCTGGTTTATTGTTGTGGTGTCGAAGCTAGAGGTATGGTAATTAGTGGCTAATCTTTGTTTACCTTCAGTGACCTATTATTAGCCTGATGTTTTACATCTCATCCCATGTTGCCCATTTGTTGTACTGTTGAGGTGTCTGGGCTAAAGGTATGGGGATTGGTGGCAATGCTCTGGTTACCTGCAGTGACATTATATTATTAGTCTGATGTTTAACATTTCAACCTACGTCACCCCTTTGTTGTACTGTTGTGGCTAAAGGTATGGTGTTTGGTGGGCATGCTGTGCTTACATGCAGTGACATTATGTTATAGTACAATGTTTTACATATCATCCCACGTCACCCATTTCTTGTACTGTTGTGGTGTTGGGGCTAAAGTTATGGTGATTGGTGGGTATGCAGTGACATTATATTCTTAGTGTGATGTTTAACATCTCATCCTACATCACCCCTTTGTTGTATTGTTGTGGTGTTTGGGCTAAATGTATGGTGATAGCTGGCAATGCTGGGCTTACTTGCAAGGACATTGTAATATCAGTGTTATGTTTTACATCTCATCCTAATTCACCACTTTGTTGTACTGTTGCGCCGTTGGGGCTAAAGTTATGGTGATTGGTAGGTATGTGTTACATCTCATCCTACATCACCCCATTGTTTCACTGTTTTGGTGTCAAATCTAAAGTTAGGATGATTGGTGACTATGCTGTGCTTGCCTGCATTAAGATTATATTATTAGTGTGATGTTTAACATATTATCCTACGGCACCGTTTCGTTATAGTGATGTGGTGTTTGGGCTAATTTATGGTGATTAGTAGCTATGCTATGCATACATGCAGTGACATATTATTAGTGTGATGTTTTACATCTCATCCTATGTCACCCCTTTTTTGTACTATTGTGGTGATGGGGCTGAAATTATGGTGATTGGTGGGTATGCTGTGCTTACATGCAGTGACATTATATTATTAGTGTGATGTTTAACATCTCCTCCTGTGTCGCCCCTTTGTTGTACTGTTGTGGTATTGTGGCTAAAGGTATGGGGATTGGTGGGTATGCTGTGCTTACTTGCAATGACATTATATTATCAGTGTTATGTTTTATATCTCATCCTACGCCACCCCTTTGTTCTACTGTTGCACCATTGGGGTGAAAGTTATAGTGATTGGTGAGTATGCTGTGATTACTTGCAATGACATTATATTATCATTTTGATGTTTTACATCTCCTCCTACGTCACCCCTTTGTTTTACTGTTGAGGTGTTGGCTCTAAAGGTATGGTGATTGGTGAGTGTGCTGTGCTTACTTGCAATCACATTATATTGTTAGTGTTATCTTTTACATCTCATCCTATGTCCCTCCTTTGTTGTACTGTTATGGGGTTGGGGCTAAAGTATGGTGATTGGTGGGCATACTGTGCTTACCTCCAGTGAAATTATAATATTAGTCTGATATTTTGCATCTCCTCCTACATCACCCCTTTGTTGTACAGATTTGGTGTTGGGGCTAAATGTATGGTGATTAGTGTGTATGCTGTGCTTACATACAGTGACAATATTGTGATGTTTTACATTTCAAACTACGTCACCCCTTTGTTGTACTATTGTGGTGTTGGGGCAAGGTATGGTGATTGGTGAATATGCTGGGTTTACCTGCATTGATATTATATTATTAGTATGATATTTTACATCTCTTCCTTCGTTACCCATATGTTCAACTGTTGTAGTGTTGTGCTAAAGGTACGGTGATGGGTAGCTATGATATGCTTACCTG
>NC_090729.1:99262192-99297192 GCF_036898095.1 Palaemon carinicauda
TATATATACATATACAGTATATACATATATATACATATATACATATATATACATATATATACATATATATATATATATATATACACATATATATACACATATAATATATATATATATATATATATATACACATGCTTTACTGCCACAAGGATCACGTGACTTGGTATACGCAAAAGCCAGTAGGAAATAATAAAAAGCTTTAGTACCAAGCGCTTTCGTGCATTTTAATACACTTCTTCAGGGTACAATAAAAAGTGAGACATAGTTGAAGGACGTCAATAAGTAAAATAGGATAAAAACAAAAAACTAATTTTTTTTTTTCTATATCAGTAGAGAAATGACAGAAAAACATAGTCAGCTAACTAGCATTGTCAAACAATCAAACAACCCACAGCCAAAATTTTTACTTGAATGCAAACTGGTCATAAACACACAAAAAAGGTAAACACAAATTATATAATTCTGAATTGTTGAACAATATTGGTCATGATGAAATTATCCAATTTATATAAACCAGCACTAATATTAAAAACACAATCCGAGTTTATCTTTATAATACTTGATTCTATAATATTTCTCTTCACAAAATACTTGATTCTATAATATTTCTCTTCACAACATCTTCACAGAATAGCAGCTCTTTAGAGTTCTTCCAGTCTATCAAATGATTATATTTATTCATGTGAACGAATAGGTTTATATGAGCCACCGTAGCATCTACAGCATACAGGATTAGCTGTATGCAAAATCAGACAAGTTTGTACCCGTGTAGGAACAAAGTATGCATAGGCAGAGAAAAGTTGTATTCATGTTAGAACAAAATTCATTTTGTTCACATGTAAATATGCAGATTATTAAGGATTAAATAATACTCATACATATCTTTATTCATTCAAATTTTGGGGCGAAATAAGATGCAACAATCAAATATTTACTGGTAATCAATAAATAGTAATTCAACATACATTATATAGCGGTAATAAAATGTTAGTGAATACAAAAGAAACATAAAATACAGACGAGACCAGAAATGCTTACTTCACCTGAAAGGGAATAATAATTAATGCCACAATAGATTTTCTAATATGCATTTCTCTGAATGATTGTCTTTTCACACTGTGTAAAGAACACATGGCACAAGTGTTATCTCTATGTTTCTTCACCTTTAACCCTGGATAGGTACGCTCCTCGGACACCCCTTTAAGGGTATACTCGGACGCGCGCGACCCCGACGCCAAAAAAAATTCTTGAAAAATCAGTTTTAGCAGTAACCTCCTTTTTTCTTTTGCCAAAAAAAACTTCAATGAATGCTTAAAACAACTGTAAAGATAAATACTACTCATCTGCAGAAAAACTATTTATTATAAATATTTTAAAAAATTAGGTAGAAAAAAAGGACCTTACATAAAAATTCATAAAAAAAAAGTTTATACATATATACACAAATCCTTTTAGGAATTGATTCCTGAATGTTTAGGACACATCTTGATGTATTTTGGATGAAGTCAGACCCATGGAGGTGAAGATCTGAAATGAGAAAAAAAAGGGTAACTTTTTTTTGTCCAAATTTCATGAATTTTTTTGGGTACCCAAATGAAATAGGAAGTGGCTAAATTTTTAGGGAATAAACATATGTTATCCTAAATAGAAATATGTAAAAAAATCTTCATTATTTTGTAAATTACATTTATATCAGGGGCCATATCTAAAGGTAATTTTTTGGGTACTTAAAAAATTTAGTAAATAAATACATATATTTAATATATAATATGATATTTATGCAGGTAAAAATATACCAAAATATCACAAATTCTATAGGGAACAAGAATATATATAGATAGGGCAACTTACGCTTCGGATATGTCCACAAAATGGCCGCCAACCACACTGACTCAGACTCCCTAATCTGCCACTTGAAATGTAGGAAGGGTATGTCAATTTCAAGGTGTTATTTACTAATCTAATTATTCTTGGATATGCATAAAAATTGTATGGTGGGTTGCTGGATAATTGTCGATTATTTTACGACTATAAAATTAAAATTCTGACCCAAAAAAAAATTTTTGAGGGGAAATAAAATCGAAAAAAAAAAAATGTAAAACAATATAATATTTTAGCTAAAAAAATTTGATGATATTCAATCAAAAATGAAGTAAACAAAATTTTCCGACAAATAAACATCTAGATGAATCATTACTCTGTGATAGTTCCTTAGTACGTAGTAATTTTGAAAGAAATGGGAAAAAAACGAAAAAGTGGCAATCGCAGGAAAATCGAACACATACCTATATATACGCCATATCTGGCTAAAAATAAAGATAGGCATGGGTAGCCAGATCATCTAGAAACACTTTCCAACACTATAAAAATACAAGTTTTGAGACACTACTTGCCAATTCCTTACGGTGTGATGGATGGCTTGACCACCACACAAAAACACTAAACTTTTCAAACAGTATTCACTTAAGTACCATACTAAGTCCACAAAAGGTGGAATAGTATACAATTTCAATAAAAGTGCAAAGTCAATTCAAGGGGACAAAGAAAATACCACAAAAATATACTTAATTTTAATACACAAGTTTCAGACAGAAATAACACCTGAACCTCAACAATACAGTAATTAATGATAAACACTCACTCTTAAACTCCCTGTAAAAGAAAACAATTACACAATTAAAGAAAGGTCATCAACACAAGCATACAAAAAGGGGGAGAGGGTCCAGAAAGGAGGAGGCAAACGAAAAGTAAGAATATCCTAACAAATACACACTAAATATCCCTAACAAATTCCTCATACACTTCTAGGGGTCTCCTCACAGAAGACAATAAACTCTCCAGCTGGAGGCTTATTCCAGGTGGCAGAAAACCAGGATCCAAAACAATGGTGTTGAATGCTCCAATATTGCAGACCGCCCAGGAGTACAGGTCGTGGGCCCGGCACACAAATATAACAATTAAAATTTTTACCTTGGGGCAGAGAGGTCCCCTTGGCTTTTACTGAACCAAGGGCAGTATATAAAGGATAAAAATCCTTAATGCAGAGCGAGGATATCCTGAAAAAGCTAAACAGCTTCACAACGCAGCTCTGCAATGGCGATGAATAATATAAATCCAGCAGCAATTATCGTGCCCTTCAAGGTTGGAGGCTCAGAAACACACTGAGGCCAACTCCTCCAAGCGAAACCCTCCATACCTCGGATAATGAAGGAGAGCTGCCACGTAACCAACACAACTTGAAAATATAAAATAGTCGTTAGCCAATAATAAACACCAAGATAACCACCGGTGAGGAGACAAAAAGCTAATAAAGAAAAAATACAACACTTCTATACTTAACATTAAAAGTCTAAAAACTTAAATAATTCAGAAATTAATGACAACTAAGTTACAACGGTAACATGACTAAGCAAAAAAATGCAAAACATAAAAAGGGGCACTCGCGGAAAAATGGCCAACATTCTAATATACGGCATTTCAGAAAAAAAAATTCAGCCACGTGCTAGGCAAACCATCAAGGCACATTTTCCGACAAATAAACATCTAAATGAATCATTACTCTGTGATAGTTCCTTAGTACGTAGTAATTTTGAAAGAAATGGGAAAAAACGAAAAAATGGCAATCACAGAAAAATCGAACACATAGGCTACCTATATATACGCCATATCTGGCTAAAAAAAAAAGATAGGCATGGGTAGCCAGATCATCTAGAAACACTTTCCAACACCATAAAATTATAAGTTTTGCGACACTACTTGCCAATTCCTTACAGTAACATGACTAAGCAAAAAAATGCAAAACAAATAAAAAGGGGCACTCGCGGAAAAATGGCCATTCTAATATACGGCATTTCAGAAATAAAAAATTTCAGCCACATGCTAGGCAAACCATCAAGGCACATTTTCCGACAAATAAACATAAAAATGAATCATTACTCTGTGATAGTTCCTTAGTACGTAGTAATTTTGAAAGAAATGGGAAAAAACGAAAAAATGGCAATCACAGGAAAATCGAACACATACCTATATATACGCCATATCTGGCTAAAAAAAAAGATAGGCATGGGTGGCCAGATCATCTAGAAACACTTTCCAACACTATAAAATTATAAGTTTTGCGACACTACTTGCCAATTCCTTACAGTAACATGACTAAGCAAAAAAATGCAAAACAAATAAAAAGGGGCACTCGCGGAAAAATGGCCATTCTAATATACGGCATTTCAGAAAAAAAAAAATTTCAGCCACGTGCTAGGCAAACCATCAAGGCACATTTTCCGACAAATAAACATAAAAATGAATCATTACTCTGTGATAGTTCCTTAGTACGTAGTAATTTTGAAAGAAATGGGATAAACGAAAAAATGGCAATCACAGGAAAATCGAACACATACCTATATATACGCCATATCTGGCTAAAAAAAAAAGATAGGCATGGGTAGCCAGATCATCTAGAAACACTTTCCAACACTATAAAAATATAAGTTTTGCGGCACTTCTTGCCAATTCCTTGCGGTAACATGACTAAGTAAAAAAAAATGCAAAACAAATAAAAAGGGGCACTCGCGGAAAAATGGCCAACATTTTATTATACGCATTTCAGAAAAAAAAATTTCAGCCACGTGCTAGGCAAACCATCAAGGCACATTTTCCGACAAATAAACATCTAAATGAATCATTACTCTGTGATAGTTCCTTAGTACGTAGTAATTTTGAAAGAAATGGGAAAAAACGAAAAAATAGCAATCACAGGAAAATCGAACACATACCTATATATACGCTATATCTGGCTAAAAAAAAGATAGGCATGGGTAGCCAGATCATCTAGAAACACTTTCCAACACTATAAAAATATAAGTTTTGCGACACTACTTGCCAATTCCTTACGGTAACATGACTAAGCAAAAAAATGCAAAACAAATAAAAAGGGGCACTCACGGAAAAATGGCCAACATTCTAATATACGGCATCTCAGATAAAAAAAAAGACATGCACGTGTTAGCCCAACCATCAAGGCACACTTTCTAACACATAAACATGAAAAAAAAATCAATAATATACGGCAATTCCTTACTACGTACTACATTTTTACAAATATTGAAAAAAAAAACAGAAATTGGCAACCGCAGTTAAATACCCAATATACCAATAACTACGTCGTATCTGACAAAAACAAAGTCACGCATGGGTAGCCAGATCATCTAGACACACTTTCCAACACTAAAAAAGCAAAAGTTTTACAACACTATTTGGCAATATCTTACGGAAAAATGACTTGGCAAAAAAATGAATAAAAATGAAAAAGGGGCACTCGCGGTAAAATGGTCCTCGTGGTGATGAACGACATTTTAACTAAAAAAAAAAAAATCATGCACATGGTAGCCAAACAATCCACCAAGACTTTCCACAACTGATAACCTATACAAGTTGCACCATTCTACGACAATTTCATAATACGTAATAACTTTGATAATTATGCAAATTACCTCAGAAGGGTAAACTCGGTCGCACTCGACCCCCGACGCGTCTCAGAAATCGGGGAAGGAGTACAGCTACAGCAATGCACATCTGGACACTACTAGAGCGTGTAGGCGAGACACCTACTGCAGGTCGATCACCCACAAATTCAGTCACGGGGGTGAGTCACGTGAGAAAAACCTGTTTTTTTTTGACGCTCGGGGTCGCGGACGACCCACCGTACCGTTCCAGGGTTAATAACTGGAACAGTCCATAGTGCCACCATGGTGACACTTCCATTTACATGTTGCACTGTGAGGTGTCAACACCTTCACCCGATTCTTAACAGTCCCAATCAATTCACTGTTCCTCGCAGCGCTAAGCGACAGGTTTTAGCACACTACCTGCCGCCACCACATACCTTTTCAGCTCTTGCACTTGCTTTGCGTAGTGTTTAAGGAACACTCTGGATGACTTCCATCCAGTATACAAGCGAAGACGCTCAAAATCCATGTATTGGAAAAAGTTCAATGACGAAGCAATTTTCCTGGGTTCATGACCTGCGGGTTTACTGTCAGGATCCGCTCTGCGAATGAAATAGGTGATCTTCGCCCTTAGTTGTTTTAGGGATAAGTTTGAGCCTGAGGTTTCTCTTTTAAAGAGCTGTCCTCCCCTGAAGTCTGAAGTTCTAAGAAGATAGACCTTTAGACACAGCGAGACATCTTCCTTCAAAGGGCAGATTCTCCAGGGACCCCACCTTCTGGTAGGTAGCTCGTTCTTGGCGAGAAACGTTGGGTCAGGGAAGAGATTCAGTTCTCCCAGTTCTGTGAACTGAATATGGCCCTCATCCCGAGAAAGGGCCACTATTTCACTAACTCTGGCCCCCGAGGCTAGAGCAAACAAGCATATAATTTTTTGAGGCAGGTCTTTGAGAGAGCAATCCTCATTGTTCACTGTTGAGGCAAAGTGTAGGACCTTATCCAAGGACCATGAAATGGGCTTGGGAGGTACTGCAGGCCTAAGTCTAGCACAGGCCTTAGGGATCTTGTCAAAGATTTCATTGGATAAGTCTACTTGAAAGGCGTAAAGCAGAGGTCTAGTCAAGGCTGACTTACACGTTATCGTGTTGGCTGCTAAACCTTGTCCATGAAGGTGAATAAAGAAGGACAAACAGAAATCTGTTGAGATCTCTTTTGGTCTTCTTGCCTTGACAAAGGTAACCCACTTCTTCCAAGACGACTCACTCATGTTGCCTTCTGGTAAATTTAGACTTATATTCTTCTAAGAAGTCTATACTGTCTCTCGAGATCCCAAAACTTTTCTTAGCTGCTAAGGAGAGAAAATCATGAGATGAAGGTTTTGGGTTTTCTGTGATGAAGCGAAGACAGTCGACTTTTGTACTTGTTGTGCCAGAACTGGGTCCGGCAGAGGGACCAGACTCAGCTTCAATTCCAATACTAGAGGGAACCAATTGCTCTTCGGCCACTTGGGAGCCACTAGGGCTGCCGTTCTCTGAAAGGATCTCAGCTTGTTGAGGACCTTCAACAGAAGGTTGGTTGGAGGGAACAGGTAAACGCAGGTCCATCTGTTCCAGTCGAGGGACATGGCGTCCACTGCTTCTGCCAAAGGGTCCTCGTATGGGGCCACATAAGGAGGTAGCTTCTTCTTGTCGCTCGTCGCGAAGAGGTCGATCTGCAGTTCTGGGACTTGGCGTAAGATGAAGGAAAATGCTCCTGCGTCTAGGGACCATTCTGACTCTATCGGCGTGAGCCTGGATAGAGCGTACGCCATCACATTGCGGAACTCTTGAAGGTGAACTGCTGATAAGTGCCATCTCTTCTTTTCCGCCAAGCGGAAGATGTCCAAAATCACTTGGTTGATTTGGGGTGATCTCGAACCTTGACGATTCAAACATCTCACAATCACCTCACTGTCCAGAATCAGTCTTATGTGGACTGAATGGCGAGGGGACAAATTCTTCAACGTGAGAAAGACTGCCATGGCTTCCAAAATGTTGATGTGGAAGGTCTTGAATAGAGAAGACCAAAACCCTTGGACTTTCCGTTGGTGAGAGTGACCTCCCCATCCTACCTTTGATGCGTCCGTGTGGATGATGACTGAAGGTAGAGATGGTTGCAAAGGCACAGACCTCTTCAGGTTCTTGGCCTTTGGCCATGGCTTGAGAAGTGATCGTAGTCGAGTCAGTATTGGTCTTCTTAGATCTCTTCGAGCGCTTGATGCATATCTTCTCCAGACTCCTGATGCATCCTTTAGCTGTGCTCTTAGCACTGGGTCTGTCACTGATGCAAACTGAAGGGAGCCCAGCACTCTCTCCTGTTGGCGTCTTGATATCCTGTCGGATTTCAGTAGTCTCCTGACAGATCCCGCTATCTCTCTCCTCTTCTTCGGTGGAATGGAGAGACGGTGTGACTGTAAGTTCCCATGTATTCCAAGCCATTGAAACTCCTGAGCTGGAGATAGTCGAGACTTTTTGACGTTGATCTTGAATCCCAGATGTTCCAGGAACTGGATCACTTTCTTGGATGCTTGCATGCATTCCGTCTCGGATGCTGCCCACACCAGCCAATCGTCCAGGTAGGCTACCACCTGGACACCTTCTAGGCGTAGCTGTTGAACGACTGCGTCTGCAAGTTTCGTGAAAATCCTTGGGGCTCTGTTTAGTCCGAAGGGCATGGCTCTGAAGACGTATTTCTTCTTCTGTAGCCTGAATCCTGGGTAGGAGGAGAGTGGGCGATTGATTGGAATATGCCAATAGGCATCTGCCATGTCTATGGAGACTGTGTATGCCTGTTTTGGCAGCAGGGTCCTTATGTGTTTATGGGTTAACATCCTGAACTTGTAATTTTCTATGAACTTGTTGAGTGGCGAAAAGTCCAGAATGACTCTGAGTTTGTCTGAGTCCTTCTTGGGAACACAAAACAGCCTTCCTTGGAATTTGATGGACTTTGCCCTCCTTATCACCCGTTTGCTCAAGAGTTCTCGGGTATATTCTTCCAGGACAGGGGTGGAGTGTTAGGAGAATTGGGGAAATGATGGTGGAGCTGTCCTCCAGCTCCAACCTAGTCCCTTCTTGATTAGGCTGTGGGCCCAGGGATCGAAGGTCCAGGGATCCCGAAATATTTGGAGTCTTCCTCCTACCGGAAGCATCTCATTGCTTCGGTTGTCCGGAGGACTTGCCTCCTTGACCGCGCCCTCCCCTACCCCCTCTTCCTCTTGAGGGGCGTCTAGAGGAGCCTCTATTTGACCCTCTACCTTTAGGGCGAAAGGTAGTGGTCTGCCTCTCATAGGTGGGAGTAAAGGCTGGTGACTGGGTCACCATCTGCTGGAGTACCATCTGGTAGGTGGGTTGGGGTTGTGCTACCATCTGGGGCACCGTGGTCATTGGGAGTTACTGTTGTTGTCTGACAGGGCGAGAGGGCAACCTTAGTCTCTTTGTCTTCCTCTTTGGTTGGGGACCCTCATCCGGGGAAGACTTCCTCTTAGCCGACATGCCCCACTTTTGGAAAAGATTCCTGTTCTCCGTGGCAGCCTTGTCGACTATTTCCTTGACCAATTCACTCGGGAAGAGGTCCTTTCCTCAGATATTGGAAGGTATCAACTTCCTGGGTTCGTGCTTCACCGCAGCCGAAGAAAACACGAACTCCCTACATGCTCTTCTGGCCTTAACAAAGCCATATAGGTCCTTAACCAGCGTTGCCAAATGTGATTTGGCCACGACCATGAACATGTCTGGGGATCTATGATCATTTGCCATTCCCTCCAAGGTAATTTGGAGGGACAGAGATGCGGCAAGCCTTTCCTTTGTCTCTTGCTCCCTACGCAAGAGAAAGTCAGACAACTTAGGGAGGTTTCGCCTCCAACTTCCCAACTGAGAAGGTAAGATGTATTTCCTTCTAGTCTTTATCGTCCGTAGGCAGAGCTAGGGATAAAGGTCTACATTCCTCAAGTGTAGGACAGGGTTTCCCAGCTTCTACTGCCTTCATAACTGCCTTAAACCCCTTTTCTGCAAAGGGAAAGGCCAGTTTAGCTGGAGCAAGAAAAGAAGGGTGTTTCTTACTCAGGCCTGGCACTTTGGATTAGTGAAGACCCTGTCTTTCAGACTGCTAGCCATCAAAGCTCGAGCTTTCCCATAGTCAAGAACTATGACCTCTTTCGGGTCTGTCTCCTCCTTGGACACTGGCTCCGCCTTCAAACGGACGAAGCAGTCTGGGTAAGACTCAAAGCTGGGCCAAAAGTCGAAATCCTCAAGGAGGACGTCTCCCAGCTTCTCTGAAATAAAGATCTTCCCGTTTGTAATTGGTATGTACTCTGCATGCCTCCAAGGGTTTACTTCAGAGCATGAAGGAAGATCCTTCACATTGAGTTTCTTTTGAGACCAACGGGAAGCTGCGAGATGGTGTATCTCTTTCCTCAATGCAGCTTCTCTTTCTTCGTTTTGCTTACAAAGACTCTCCATTATCGACATGAGACTAGCCAGGGCTTTTCCCATTTCGTCAGATGGAGGAGCAGAAGACGTACAGGGCACTGGTTCTGGGGCTGGAACCGACAAAACGGACACCGATTCGACGTCATCATCTTCAGTCTCAGGAGCCAAGGTAGACTCCTCTTCTTGACATTCCGCAAGAAGGTCCTTCTCGGTGTCTTTCGACACCTCTGACATCCTCTCATTTAGATGGATGTCCTTCATCGCGTCCAAAACATCCGTATCCACAGAAATCTGGACGCAAGGGATCTCGGGTGAGGCTGTGGTATGACGGCATCCGCAGTTGCCTTTGGGAACAGATAGGCCCGCATCCGTTCATTCGGAAGGTAAGGCCCAGTGGCATTTTTCTGGAAGCCACATACCCATCTGCGCAGCTTACTCCATGCTGCATCCCTTGATTCCGTTGTCTTGGGGTCATCAAAGGCCTCAGTAACCAAGGCTTTGCATACATTACATACCTGGGGGTCCCAATACTTGAGAGTTCCCTTGGAGATAGAACAGAGGGAGTGCGCCCTGCACTCCTCATGGCCGCAGAAGTCCCTGCTCCTAACGTTCCAGAAGACTCGAGCACACTTAGGTTGATCCTCCTGTAAAGAGAGGAAAACTAAATGAGTATATGGTAGTTCATCTCACCTGATAAACTATAAATATTAATATTAATATTTTTGCATTTTTATTGCATATAGCTTAGGATAGACAAGCTAGAAAAGAATCAGGAAAGACACATATATGTGTTTCCTGTCCAGCCAAATGCTGTGACCTCCCTCAAAATTAAAGCCTAGGGTTATCCTATTCAGGAATCCCAATGGAAGAGTTCTACCCTGTAAGGATAGATAAGTGTAACTTAACACTGACTTCCAAAAGGTTTAATAATGAGGGTCATTTGTAACTGATCATCTATCAGTATATGGAAAGAAATCTTCCTTTCCTTATATAGTATGGTCTCAAAAATAGACTGTGCTTGGACACACAGGGTATGTTGGAAAATTAACTACTGTATACTTTATACTATAGCTTTCTGTTTGCAGTATGATCTAAACTGCAAATATACTGGCCACTGTATAGTCATATGCTGTATTTCTAGCCGGCAACATACTGGGGCACAGTTCAGCCGGTGCATTGCCAGCACACTAGTCCAGCCGGCGCCTTGCCAGCTAGGTTAGTGGTCGGCAGCTGCCGGCTAGGTTAGTACCCGGCGGCACAAACCAATAGAGAGAGAGAAAGCAAGGAGTGAAGCATGATGTAAGAGCTCAGTCTTACTACCTTCCTCCAGAATGAGGGTTCAAATGGAAGGGGAGAATGCATCATTCAGGCTTCCACCCACCCACTCACAAACCATTGCCGGTCTCTGCCAGCCACAGGTCTGTGATGGCAGTCAAAGAGAGGACTGAAGAACACTCAACAGTAGAGGGATCTCCTGCCGGCAGCCGGCACAGCTTTCCCGGAGCCTTGCATCCATAAGGGAAAGCTGAGCGACTAAGCTACAACAAGCAGAAGCCCCGGCCGGCCCCACAACCAACCGGCAAGCGGTGAGATTGTAGGACAACGGCCAAAGGATTTCAATGGCTAGGCCATCACTAAAGGACAGAGGGGGGGGGGGAGGGTCCTGTATGAGGTGCGGAAGGAGCCAACAGGGTTGCCAGTCCATCCACGCCTTTAAGAAACTCTGTTTCGGTATCGGCGCCATCCTAGGCGGCAGGAGAATATCTATTCTCCACCTAGGCGGCAGGAGAATATCTATTCTCCACCTAGGCGGCAGGAGAATATCTATTCTCCAGCCTAGGGTCTGCCAATACAATTAAGGGGCCGGCAGCAAGCTAGCCGCCTCCTCTTAACAAGAGAGAAACATGGTTCCAGTGCCGGCGCCATCCTAGGGGGCAGAAGAATGTCTTTTCTTCAGCCTAGGGTCTGCGAGCACAGGACTAGTCTACTAGACCACAGGAAGAAGGTGGCAATATCATATAACCCCTTCAAGTGCGGTCTAGGGAGGTCTAGCCTCCTATGCCGGCAGGGTAGTCCGACAGGGGAATGACTATTCACCCTGCCAGCACAAGACTATATACTCTGAGGTTCTGACCGAAACCCAAAACCTGCTATCTGCAGCTAAGGGAAGGGACAGAAAACCCTAGCCTAGTCCTACCTGAATGACAACTTGAGGCATGACCAACTAGGGTTGTAGCCTAAGGCTACACTCAGAGGGAAGGAGGGATTACCCTTAAATCTCCACTGGAGACGAGTATCCGTTTATATAATAATTCTAGGAGATATCTATCTATGCCTGAATTGATAAAACGATACACGAGGGTAACCAGGGAACATGTATGAAAGTATACTAAAGCCACTAGGCTAGTAACCTAGTGGCAGGCGAGAATTGACTACCTTAATCACCGAAACTCTCTCGTATACTATCTCAGAAGAGGAAAATTTATATGCAATCAATGTATCTTACATGTATAAATTGCCTAAATAGCTTCATTTAAATTTAATAACACTAGGAATGTCTAATATATCATGCATGCAAGTAAACTAAAACGCCTAGGCTAGAAAGCCTAGCGTAAGCAAGGTTCGGTTACCTAAATCGCCGAAACTATTACGAATACAATCGGCATAATATAATTAACTCCTAGCAATGAAGACTGAATAGCTATAGTTATTCATGCTATTTATACCGGGAAAGTCGTTCTGGCTAACTAAATAACTCATGTGTTACGAACGACAGCGCCCATGACGCCTCCAGTTCAGGCAACAGCTCTTCCACTTAATTTAACCTAATTTCACTGTGAGACAAGAGCTAAAATTTATACAATGTAAAGAACAAATACTCAACTTTCCAGAGGCAGAAGAGGATGGAGATTGCATGATAAATCTAATGAGGTAAGCGAAAACACGAGAACAAACAGGAAAATCACCGAGCTATTAGCGCTACGCTTAAAGGAATAAACATGGCGGCGACGATGGCGCCATCTAGATACTCAAGGTAGTAACGGAGGAAGGGTACCTTAATAACGGCTCCCCTTCTATTTTTGCCACTTTCCCGGTCGAAGCGAAAACGCTATTTGGGGTGAAGATTGCTATGTGTCGTATCAAGATATACGTCCCCTGATATTATGCGATATCCTTGAAAGAAATTTTAAGGATATTTGCGCCAGGAGTTAGAATTCTGGAGACCTAAAGGTAAATTCTCTGGGAATATCACTGTAGTCAAATATACCCTAGGAAGCTACTTAAAGGAACCTTCCATTAGGACGACATGGCCTGAGCCCAAAAAATAGTCAATAATATCGTATTAGAGGTAATGATAAATAAAATACCAGAATAAAATAACATACAAATAAGTAAAAGAAGCAAATGCATAAGGCATATATTAAAAACTTATGTAATGAATCTCTTAAGTATATTTCCGGAAATAGTCAACACACAGGAGTGCGTACAAATTAAAACCAAGGATAGGCTAAACACTGGCTTTTGATCAAGAGTCACCATCTCCTGTATAATTAAATGGTATCATTTCGTACAGATTGGCTTTCCTGCCCTTCATGGCTGATAATTCTTTTACCTTGGTTAATAATGAATGGATTGGGATGTCTCTAAAAGAGGGAGCGGTCATCAAAAGAGCCTACGAAATTCTATAATTTTTTTACAAAATAATCAGAAAACCTTAAAGTCACTAACAGTAGAAACAGATTGTACTGTAGTTCATCCCTTTTCCTCCACCTCATTATAGGCATTTAATGGTTTGACACGCAGGTGCAAAGAGATGAAGTTCTTTCACAGATAATCAGAAAGCATAAAATTTTTGCCAGTAAAGACTGATTATATCTTGTTCTTTATTCTCTTAGGTTAATTTTACTTCTGAGAGAGAGAGAGAGAGAGAGAGAGAGAGAGAGAGAGAGAGAGAGAGAGAGAGAGAGAGAGAGAGAGAGAGAGAGAGAGAGAGAGAGAGAGAGAGAGAGAGAGAGTGTTTTATTTTTTATTCTTTGCCGTTTGAAATGAAGTTGTAGAAGATTGTGTTTCATTTATATCTAACCATTAAAGAAATGTACAACTGAAAATTATTTAGCTAAAAGTGTTTACAATAATCATTAAAGCTTGTGGATTGAGACCATATATTTATTTAAAAGGAATTTACAATTTTTATACTACTATAACAACTAATAAAATGGATTTTGAGCGAAGCGAAAAATGATATTTTAATTATAAAATAAATTTTTGAATATACTTACCCGGTGAATATATAGCTGCAACTCTGTTGCTCGACAGACAAAAAACTGTACAAAAAAAACTCGCCAGCGATCGCTATACAGGTTGCGGGTGTGCCCATCAGCGCCAGCTGTCGGCCAGATACCAAGCTCCATGTAAACAAAGACTCAATTTTCTCCTCGTCCCACTGCGTCTCTATTGGGGAGGAAGGGAGGGTCATTTAATTTATATATTCACCGGGTAAGTATATTCAAAAATTTATTTTATAATTAAAATATCATTTTTAAATATTTAACTTAGCCGGTGAATATATAGCTGATTCACACCCAGGATGGTGGGTAGAGACCAGTAAAATATGTTTACATTTTATGAGCTAAGAGTTTTTATTTCATTTTAGAAGTTATCAAAATAACAAAAACAAAATAAATAGGTACCTGGTAAGGAAGTCGACTTGTACGATTACTCTGCCTTATAAGTATGTCTTCCTTACAGAGCCTCGCGATCCTCTTAGGATGCTGATAGACCCCTAGGAGCTGAAGTATCAAGGGCTGCAACCCATACAACAGGACCTCATCAAACCCCTAATCTGGGCGCTCTCAAGAAATGACTTTGACCACCCGCCAAATCAACCAGGATGCGAAAGGCTTCTTAGCCTTCCGGACAACCCATAAAAACAACATTAAAAACATTTCAAGAGACAGATTAAAAGGATATGGAATTAGGGAATTGTAGTGGTTGAGCCCTCACCCACTACTGCACTCGCTGCTACGAATGGTCCCAGTGTGTAGCAGTTCTCGTAAAGAGACTGGACATCCTTTAGATAAAAAGACGCGAACACTGACTTGCTTCTCCAATAGGTTGCGTCCATTATACTTCGCAGAGATCTATTTTGCTTAAAGGCCACAGAAGTTGCTACAGTTCTAACTTCGTGCGTCTTCACCTTAAGCAAAGCTTGGTCTTCCTCACTCAGATGTGAATGAGCTTCTCGTATTAACAATCTGATAAAAGTATGATAAAGCATTCTTTGACATAGGCAAAGATGGTTTCTTAACTGAACACCATAAAGCTTCAGATTGGCCTCGTAAAGGTTTGGTACGCTTTAAATAGAACTTAAGAGCTCTAACAGGGCATAAGACTCTTTCTAGTTCATTGCCTACGATCTCCGATAAGCTGGGAATATCGAAAGATTTAGGCCAAGGCCGAGAAGGCAGCTCATTTTTGGCTAGAAAACCAAGTTGCAGCGAACAGGTGGCTTTTTCTGACGAAAAACCGATGTTCTTGCTGAAGGCATGAATCTCACTGACTCTTTTAGCCGAGGCTAAGCATACCAGGAAAAGAGTCTTTAGAGTGAGATCTTTCAGGGAGGCTGATTGTAACGGCTCAAACCTGTCTGACATGAGGAATCTTAGCACCACGTCTAAATTCCATCCAGGGGTAGCCAAACGACGCTCCTTGGTGGTCTCAAAAGACTTAAGGAGGTCTTGAAGATCTTTACTGTTGGAAAGATCTAAGCCTCTATGCCGGAAGACTGATGCCAACATGCTTCTGTAGCCCTTGATAGTGGGAGCTGAAAGGGATCGTCCTTTTCTCAGGTATAAGAGAAAATCAGCTATTTGAGCTACAGAGGTACTGGTCGAGGATATAGAAACTGACTTGCACCAGTCTCGGAAGACTTCCCACTTCGACTGGTAGACTCTAATGGTGGACGCTCTCCTTGCTCTAGCAATCGCACTGGCTGCCTCCTTCGAAAAGCCTCTAGCTCTCGAGAGTCTTTCGATAGTCTGAAGGCAGTCAGACGAAGAGCGAGGAGGCTTTGGTGTACCTTCTTTACGTGAGGCTGACGTAGAAGGTCCACCCTTAGAGGAAGACTTCTGGGAACGTCTACTAGCCATCGAAGTACCTCGGTGAACCATTCTCTCGCGGGCCAGAGGGGAGCAACTAACGTCAACCTTGTCCCTTCGTGAGAGGCGAACTTCTGCAGTACCTTGTTGACAATCTTGAACGGTGGGAATGCGTAGAGATCCAGATGTGACCAATCTAGGAGGAACGCATCTATATGTATTGCTGCTGGGTCCGGGACTGGGGAGCAATAGATTGGAAGCCTCTTGGTCAGCGAGGTTGCAAAGAGATCTATGGTTGGTTGGCCCCAAGTGGCCCAAAGTCTCTTGCACACATCCTTGTGGAGGGTCCATTCTGTTGGAATTACTTGCCCTTTCCGACTGAGACAATCTGCTATGACATTCAAGTTGCCTTGGATGAACCTCGTTACTAGGGAGATGTCTTGACCTTTTGACCAGATGAGCAGGTCCCTTGCGATCTCGTACAACGTCAGTGAGTGGGTACCTCCTTGTTTGGAGATGTACGCCAAGGCCGTGGTGTTGTCCGAGTTTACTTCCACCACTTTGCCTCGAAGGAGATCCTCGAAGCTTTTCAAGGCCAGATGAACTGCCAACAGCTCCTTGCAGTTGATATGCATGCTCCTCTGACTCGAGTTCCACAGACCTGAGCATTCCCGACCGTCCAGTGTCACGCCCCAGCCCAAGTCCGATGCGTCCAAGAAGAGAACGTGGTAGGGAGTCTGAACAGCCAGGGGAAGACCCTCTCTTAGGTTGATATTGTCCTTCCACCAAGTCAGGCAAGACTTTATCTTTCCGGAAATCGGGATCGAGACCGCTTCTAGCGTCTTGTCCTTTTTCCAGTGAAAAGCCAGATGGTATTGAAGAGGACGGAGGTGTAGTCTTCCTTTCCTAGTGATACAAACTGTTCCAGGGATGACAGCGTCCCCACCAGACTCATCCACAGCCTGACTGAGCAGCGTTCCTTCTTCAGCATCTTCTGGATGGATAGCAGGGCTTGATCTATTCTGGGGGCTGATCGTCTTGTTGTTCAGCAACGTCCTCATCAGATAGTTCCTCATCCGAAAACTGATGAGGAAACGGCAACGTCTGGCTCGCTGAGTCCGGTCGCACTGGTGCATGCGTGACGGAGCCGGACGCAACGTCATGGAACTGCTGCACAGTCTGTGAACTGTCAACAACCATGGGTGCGCGAGGAAGCACAGCGTCCACCCGAGACTGTCTAGACCGTCTGGGTTGTGCAGTCAACACCATACCAGGTTGCTGAGGTTGACGCACCGCGTCACAACAAGTCACCTCTGCTGGTTGTTGAACGTCCTGAACGTCAACAACCACCTCCGAGCGGCGCTTAACATCAACGTGCGGCTGGCAACCCACACTGGGTCGCATTGGTGGAGAAACCACCTCAACTGGTAGACGCGAGAAGGTTACCTCAGCGTCAACAGGACGCACAACCAACCGGTTGGAAGGTTGTTGGCCAGAAGGTTCGGCAGCAACCTTCTCCGCATTAAAGTCCTCTATCAAGGACGCAAGCTTGGACTGCATGTCTTGCAGCAAAGCCCATTTAGGGTCTACGGGAGCAGGTGCGGCAACAGACGGGGTTAGCGACTGAGGCGGTACCGCTTTCCATCCCTGAAAGCCTTGTTTATGCATGACATAATTGTACAGCAAAACTTCAAAGGCTCGAAAACAGCTGTGAAGTTGACCTGTAAAAAACTTGGAGCGTCTCCTGGCCAGGCGCCAGGGAGAGTCTACGAGATTTGAGAAGTCTATCTGGGCAGAGGCATGAACTCCCAAGCCGAGAACTTCTCTCGTGTAATATCAGACTTTCGCTCTATAAGCCAGTTTAAAAGAAGGGAAAGCAAAGGCTGTATCCCCCAAACTCCTCCTGGTGATAAACCAGTCGCCTAGCAAACGTAAAGCTCTCTAGGAGAGCGAGAGAGCACTAGCTTATAAACAACGGCTTCGAAGTAGCTAGGCCTAGTGTAAGCTCTGACGTCTAGGCGAACGAGGAGCAGCAGTTACAAAAAGATCCGGACAAAGATCCTTAAAAATATCATCATGATTTAATTAAAGTCCATAGAGGGCTAAGCAGCTTTAGGCTCCTCTCCGTCTGACAGAGTCCTCAAGGGAATATCAGTAGGAGGGGGAACAGCAACTTCCTCATCTACAGGAACCTTGTCCGATAAAAGCTGAGTCTCAAGCAAGGGAGAGACCTACCGTGGTGGCAATGCTTTAAAAGCAGAGTCCACACGCACTGGTGCATTAGTAGCGGACCAGGACGCAACGTCATGTAACTGCTTGACAGTCTGTGAACTGTCAACAACTGAACTGTCAACAACAACAGGTGCGTGAGGACGCACAGCGTCCACTCGAGACTGCTTTGACTGCCTAGACTGAGCAGTCAAAACAACTCTAGAATGCGGAGGTTGACGCACAGCGTCAAAACAAGTCAACTCCGATTGTTAGCGAACGTCCTGAACGTCAACAGGAGCATCAGCAAGTGGCCTAACGTCCAAATGTAGCTGAAAATCCACACGAGACCGCATCGAGTGTGGTTCTAAACAACCTGACTGACGTGACTTAGCTACGCCAACGTCAACAGGAAGCACAAAGGAACGTTAGGTTGGCTGAAAGCCAGGATATCGATGAGATAAACGGCTAGACTCAACGGACTAAACGGCAGAATAGTCTTCCATAAGGGAGGCAAGCATATTCTGTATGTCTTGCCGTACAACCCATTAAGGATCAACGGAAATGGGGTCAGAGCTGTCCTAATGGCTGCAAGCAGGACGCTGGACCTGTCCTAAAAGGACTGACTTTCGCTTAAGGGCTTCGAAACCTTATTACAGGTTTCTTATGCGAAAAGCCTTTGGATGACGAGGAGAAAAAACGTCTCTCTCGCCTTATGGTAGGGGAGATCTTGGTAAGATACACCCGATACCATAGAGGGAAACGTCTGTTCGTTGATCAAGGCCTCTCGAACCCATAAGTCGTTCGACATTACTTCTCCCCTGGGTTTGGGAGCTTGCAAGAGGTCCCGGACTAGGTGAACGACAGGCACGAACAGACGAACCCTCGGACGCAACACTGTAACACTTAGCGCAATATCACTTTATCACTTCGATTTTCTGTTTTGCACTTATTTCACTGAAATCGAAACTTTTACTGATTTCTACCTGAAGCATGCAATTCTACCCTCATCAAAAGGTATTAATTGCGAAATCAGTCGTATAATGCAAGCTCATTAATACCAGCAAAAAACAGAAAACATATTTTAAGATAAAAAAATCAGTGGCTGGGGAAGAGACTAAACACTAGTTCATTCAAAACTACGTTTTCAATCTCTAACCGCACATAGCCTGGGGACGAGAATAAAAAACTAAAAACGTTTTATCCTTTCTCCCCGTACCGAGACTAGGGACGAGAGCAACTCGAGAACAACGTTACCCGCTTGAACGGAACGTTTTCTCTCCTCTCTCTCCCTCCATCTCTATCTCTCTCTCCCTTTCTCTCTCGATTTCGCACCTAAGAGAAGAGCCCAATTACATTTCGTCAAAAAAACATGTTATTTGACCAAAGGAAAAAACTGAAAGGTTTTTCAATTAAAAAGTTCCTTTAAAATAGAATTTAAAACATTTAAGCTTTGAAAGAAGAATGAACAAAACGTCAGAATCGATTTACTCTTTCTGCAAAGTGAAACCGTGATACTCTCTCTCTCTATCGTAACGATAGAGCGCAAACTGCGTAGTATAAATAAACTAAATGTTAGTTCATCTTTGAAAATAGTACGAAGACTATTCAAAGAAATTCTTTCATAAAATATTTATTAAAAATATTCATTTAAAAGGTTTTAAATCATTAGCTCTTTAAAAGCTATTTACGATTGCAAAGGGCTCAACGTTGTTTAACTTCAGTTTCCAAGATAGGACCGCCTACTCTCAGGAAAGGTCGCATATAAACAAAACATTAAAATTTATTTATTTTTTTTTTTTTATGTTTATTATAAATGGAAAGTTAATCGAAGAGGCCTAAGAAAGACGGAGAGATATAAAATATACAAGAGGAAAATCTATAATTAATTTATAACGTGATAAGATAATTACTAAAAGCCTAAACACACTTCCGTCTAAGGGAAGGGTCGGCCATTTAAGAGTCAAAGAAAGTCCATGCTCTCTTTGTCACCAAAAATTAAATCTATCCAAAACGAGTTCAAGATTTAAGATGAAGAAAAAACACCTGCACTGCGAAAGCTCAAACCAGAATATAGTACTTCACCAAAGATGATGGGAAAAACTCCAGGTTTCAACAGCGAGTAAAGTATGTCTTGTCGACACGTCGACAGAGAGAAAATTGAGTCTTTGTTTACATGGAGCTTGGTATCTGGCCGACAGCTGGCGCTGATGGGCACACCCGCAACCTGTATAGCGATCGCTGGCGAGTTTTTTTTTGTACAGTTTTTTGTCTGTCGAGCAACAGAGTTGCAGCTATATATTCACCGGCTAAGTTAAATATTTAAAAATCTATTTTTGGGTGAGAGTGCCAAGTCGTCCTGATGGAAGGTTCCGTTAGGTAGCTTTCTAAGGGTTATTTGCTACAGTGATACTCCCAGAGAAATATACCGAAGGTCTCCAGGATTCTAACTCCTGGCGCGAGTATCCAATTAAGGATATCGCCAGGGATCAGGGACGTATTTTTTTCAGATACGATACATAGCATTCTTCACCCCGAAGAGATTTAACTCTGATGTAAGGGGGAAGAGTGGCGAAAGAAAGGGGGTGCCGTTCTAGGTACAGTAATACCTCTACATACAATCTTAATTCGTTCTAGAAACTGCTTCGTATGTTAAAACGATAATATGTTGGAGCAAATATTCCCATAAGAATACACGGTAATTTGTTTAATTCGTTCCTCAGCCTAAAAACCCATAATAACTCCTTAATAATTGGCTACACATAATTACACATAACATTAATACAATATAATAACACATAAATATCTAAAAAAAGAATAATAATAACGAAATAATAAATAAAAAAAGGGGTTTTTATGTAACACTTTACCTTAGCGACAGGCCAGCGCAGGTGTAGGGACTGCTACGCAGGAGGAGATGGAAGATCAGCGAGGAGGTAGGGATAGCGACTTTGTACAATAACATGTACGATAACTTACACTAACTTACACTACGTGAACTTTAACTTAACTTAGCTTATTTTTTTTTTTTCATTTTTATAATTTTATATTTTTTTTTACATTTTTTTCTTTTCTTATTTTTAATTTTCATCACTTTCACTCAATTCGATCTTTCTTTTCTTTGCTTCACTTTCTTTATTTTCATCATGATCACTAGACCGTTTTAGTAGAGATTTTTTAAAGAAACTATCGTGTGAAAGTTGCTTGGTATGGCTTTTGAGGATTTTTCTAAAATGAGTTAAACAAACATCATCGAACTGCGCAACTACACGGCAAACCTTAAGTTTCTTAGGGTGATGCTTGTCGATGAAATCAACGTGTTGATGATATGCCAACATCTGTCTTATTTCCGCCGTACCTAAGATTTGGCCTACCTCCTCGGTCTCCTCCGACTCACTCAACTGCGCTTGGAACTCATCATGCTGCATGGCTTGCAGCTCCTTGAGTTCCTCGGTGGTGAGCTCTTCATGATGCTCATCGACGAGTTCGGTGATGTCATCTTCATCCACCTCCAGACCCATGGACTTGCCAAGGGATACAATCTCTTCGACATCTTCCTCGGCGGCAACCACAGGTTCATTCTCAGGGCCAAAACCTTTGAAATCTCTGGGAGCAACAGCATCAGGCCAAAGCTTCTTCTAAGCTGAATTCAGGGTCCGACGAGTTACTCCCTCCCAAGCCTGATCTATGATCTTTAAGCAGTGCACGATATTAAAGTGGCTCCTCCAAAATTCACGCGAAGTTAAGTTGGTGCTTTGCGTGACATTAAAGCACTGCTTAAAAAAGTGCTTGGTGTACAGCTTCTTAAAATTAGAGATGACTTGCTGGTCCATGGGCTCAAGGATAGGGGTGGTATTCGGTGGAAGATACAACACTTTGATGAATTTGTATTCGTCGATGATATCATCTTCAAGTCGGTGGGGGGGGGGGGGGTGAGCGGGTGCATTGTCCAAACAAAGCAAGCACTTCAAAGGCAAATTCCTCTCCTGAAGATACTTCTTGACAGCAGGGCCGAAAACTACGTTTACCCATTCCACAAAGATATGCCTAGTAACCCAAGCCTTAGAATTAGAATGCCATAGAACATGTAGCAGGTCTTTATTAATTCTATGTGCTTTAAATGCCCTAGGGTTTTCGGAATGGTAAACTAATAATTTTGCAGTCCCCGCTGGCGTTGGCACAAAGCGCAAGAGTCAACCGATCCTTCGTTGGCTATGTTCAGGAATTTTCTTCTCTTCAGCGGTAATGTACATTCGACTAGGCATCTTTTTCCAAAACAGACCGGTTTCATCACAGTTGAACACCTGCTGCTCTACGTAGCCTTCCTCCGCCACGATGCTTTCGAACTTTTTAACAAAGTCTTTAGCAGCCTTGGTGTCCGAACTCGAAGCTTCTCCATGCCGAACAACTGAATAAATCCCGGTCCGTTTCCTAAATTTCTCGAACCAACCTCGAGACGCCTTGAATTCCTCCGTCGTAGGATCGGCTGAACTCTCCCTCGCGTCACCCCCAGAGCCCGCCGCCTTCAAGTCACTGTAGATAGCACTGGCCTTCTCACAATTGATCGTTTACGTGATCGTATCGCCAACAATCTCCTTGTCCTTTATCCAGATCAACAAAAGGCGTTCCATCTCTTCCAGAGTAGGGCTACGACGTTTGGAAATAATCGTGATCCCCTTCGAAGGTTTCACTGCTTTAATGGCTGCCTTCTGTTTTATGATCGTCGAGATCGTAGACATATTCCGGCCATACTGTTTAGCCAGATCACTAACACGTACACCTCGCTCATGCTTTTCTATTATTTCTTGCTTTAGTTCTAATGAAAGCATTGACTTCTTCCTTTTTTCACCACTACTACTACTTCCTGAACCGAAACTAAGCTTTTTAGGACCCATGATTACGAAACACAGAAAACAACACGTGAAAAAGGAAGATAAAAAACACTGTTAATATCTGAGCAAATAGAGAACAACCACACGATGCGCACAGGATGAGAGGACTGATCAAGGTGACGCTCGATTGGTGTCCCTCCGATGTGCTGCCGTCTAGCGGCGTCAACAACAAACCACGGTTGACGGTTTCAAGAAAATTCCAGGCGTACGCGTATTGTTTACTGTGTATGTTGGAGCAACACTTCGGGTGTCGAGACAGAAATTTGGTCGAATTTTACTTCGGATGTTGGAAAATTCGTATGTTAGGACATTCGTATGTACTGTAGAGGTTCCACTGTACCCGGTGGACCTCCTATCTGTACTACTACTGGCCGTCAACTTTTTTTACTTGTTTTTAAGCAGGAATAGCTGCAGATAGAGTAGTTTCGGGTGGGGTCAGCAAAAGGGTGGATCCATCAGGACGACAAGGCATTCTCACCCAAAAATAGATTTTCCATTTTTTGGGCTCGGCCATGTCGTAATGATGGAAGCATACCAGAGAAATTACTTGAAAGTACTATATCTGTGGGTTTGTGTGTGTGCCTTCTACCTTGAATGGATTCCTTATCTGGTCTCCTAGACCTACAGTATATATGAAATTCCAGTTAACTGTCATTTCCACTAAGCTTGGAACAGGCTTAGTGCTTCCTGCCTCCTGCAGGGAAAGTGTCGACCTCGACAATAAGGATTCGAGGTTGTATATCCGTAGGAACAAAAGGGAGACTTTTTAGAGGTTACCTTTAATTACCTTGGAAATCTGTACTGGTTCAAGTTTTTTCTATCTATAAGGATAAAATAAAACTCTGGCATGCTTTATTTAAAAGCAACTGAGGAGTAAAAAATAAGACGCGAATAAATTTTTTACCATTATTTTGCAAATAAATGATTAAATCTAGTTGCAACATAGTAAGAATCTGATCCAGCATTAATTCACTTCAGGGTTCATATATTGACCTGTAAAGGAAGAATATATATATATAATGTCATTATCGGAATAATGCCACTCAATGGAGATGTGAAACCAAATCTGTCTGACTTGCTCAGATTTTGGACATGCGTAAACACAGTGATGCAAACATCCACACGGCACTGGTGTTATTGGTCAGATTATGCACCTGTATCAGAACAGTCTGTTAATCATCGTAATGATTTGCACTAGAGGGTACGAATACCCATTCACCCGATACACTGTTGAGTCCCAAAACAGTCCACTGTTCATGGCAGACTAGACGACGGGTTTTATGACACTACCCGCCCACACCACAAAGTGTTTTATTTCATGTACTTGCTTCGCATAGTATTTATAGAAGACCCTCGATGATTTCCACCCAGTATATGAGTGGAGCCTCTCAAAGTCCATGTGTTGAAAGAAACTCAACGAAGAAACAACTTTCCTTGGATCGTGAACTACCGGTATGCTGTCAGGATCCGTTCTGCGACTAAAGTAGGTGAGCTTCGCTCTCAGTTGTCTTAGGCATAGGTTTGATCCTGAAGTTTTGCCTCTGAAGAGCTGGCCTCCCTTGAAGTCTGAAATTCTTCAAAGATAGACCTTAAGACACTCTACTGGGCATAGAGAGACATCTTCCTTCAGTGGGCAGATTCTCCAAGGACCCCACCTCTTAGTGGGTAGCTCATTCATGGCAAGAAAGGCAGGATCAGGAAAGAGGTTCAGTTCTCCTGTGTCTAGGAACTGAATATGGCCTTCGTTTCTGGATAAGGCCACTATTTCACTAACTCTACCCCCTGAAGCTATTGCGAACAGAAAGATGACTTTCTGTGTTAGATCCTTTAGAGTACAATCCTCATTGTTTAGGTTCGAAGCATAGTGCAAGACTTTGTCCAAAGACCACGTGATGGGCTTTGGAAGGGTTGCCGGCTTGAGTCTAGCGCATGCTTTTGGAATCTTATTGAAGATTTCACTACTGAGGACAACCTCAAAAGCATACAGAAGTGGTCTAGTCAGGGGCGACTTACACGCGGTAATCGTGGTGGAAGCCAGGCCTTGCTCGTGTAGGTGTATGAAGAAAGCGAGGCAGAAATCTATCGATATTTCTGTCGGTTTCCTTGTTTTCACAAACGACACCCATTTCTTCCAAGATGATTCATATTGTCTCCTAGTCAAACTTAACTTATTCTCTTCAATGAAGTCAACTTTATCCTTCGAGATTCCAAACTTTTTGTTCGCTGCTAGGGCGAGAAAATCATGAGATGTAGGTTGTTGGTTCTCAAGGATGAAGCGTAGGCAGTCGACTTCTGTACCAGTTGGGATAGGACTGGGTTCGGCAGAGGAAACGGCTTCAGTTTCAATTCTAGAACTAGAGGGAACCAATTGCTTTTGGGCCATTTGGGGGCCACTACTGCTGCTGTCCTTCTGAAGGATCTTAGCTTGTCGAGGACTCTCAGCAGGAGATTGGTTGGTGGAAACAGGTAAATGCAATTCCACCTGTTCCAGTCGAGGGACATGGAGTCTATCGCTTCTGCTTGAGGGTCTGTATAAGGGGCTACGTAACGAGGTAGTTTCTTCTTGTCACTCATTGCGAAGAGGTTGATCTGCAGTTCTGGGACTTTTTCTGAGATGAAGGAGAATGAGTCTGCGTCTAGGGACCATTCTGTCTCTATCGGCTTTCGCCTGGATAGAGCATCCGCCGTCACATTGCGGAACCCTTGTAGGTCAACTGCTGATAAGTGTCATCCCTTCCTCCTTGCCAGGTAGAAGATGGCTAACATCACATGGCTGATGTGGGGTGATCTTAAGCCTTGTCGATTGAGACATTTTACTATCACTTCGTTGTCCAGGACCAATCTGATGTGGATTGCCCTGCGAGGGGATAGTTTCTTCAACGTCAGGAAAACTGCCATAGCTTCTAAGATGTTGATGTGAAAGGTTTTGAACAGGTGCGACCAATTCCCTAGCACTTTTCTCTCGTGAGAATGGCCTCCCCATCCTTCTAAGGAGGCGCCCGTGTGTATCACCACCGATGGTTGTGGTGGCTGCAGGGGAATTGTCCGTGCTAGGCTCTTGGCTGTTGCCCACGGCCTTAACAGCATGCGTAATCGCGTCGGGGTCAACCGTAGTTGATCTCTTCGAGCGTTTGATGCCTATCTTCTCCAGACTCCTGACGCATCCTTTATATGTGCTTTTAGCACCGGGTCTGTCACTGCTGCAAACTGGAGAGAGCCCAATACTCTTTCTTGTTGGTGTCTTGAAATCCTCTTGTTATGGATTAGTCTCTTGACAGCTCCCGCTATCTCTCTCCTCTTCTTGTATGGAATGGAGAGGTGGTGTGACTTTAAGTTCTGTTGGATTCCTAACCATTGGAACTTTTGAGCTGGAGAAAGGCGAGACTTCTTGGGATTGATCTTGAAGCCCAGGTGTTCCAGGAACTGGATCACCTTTTTGGCTGCTTGCAGACAAATAGTATTGGATGCTGCCCACACCAGCCAATTGTCTAGAAATCCTACCACTTGAACTCCTTCGGAGTGTAGTTGCTGGACGATTGTGTCTGCTAGTTTCATGAATATCCTTGGGGCTGTGTTCAGTCCAAAGAGCATTGTTCTGAAGATGAATTTCTTCTTCTGTAGCTTGAATCCTAGGTAGAAGGAGAAGGGGCTGCTGACTGACAGATGCCAGTAAGCATAGTATTGGGTTCCATCGTTAGCCATCAGCCTCCTATCTAAAGAGATGAAGAAGGATGGAGGAAATGACAGAATGCCAGTTGCTGGGTATATTGTTTTGGGTGGTCGTGGCTTTGCAACGGTCTGCCAGGTCTATTGAGACTGTGTACACCCCTTTGGGTAGAAGGGTCCTTATGTGTTACAAAGTAAGCATTCTGAACTTGTTGTTCTCGATGAACTTGTTGAGTGGAGACAAGTCTAGAATGACTCTGAGTTTGTTTGAGTCTTTCTTGGGAACACAAAACAGCCTTCCCTGGAATTTGATGGACTTCGCTTTCCTTATTACCTTCTTGTTCAAGTGTTCTGAGGTATATTCTTCTAACAAGGGGGTGGAGTGTTGGAAGAATTCTGGAAAACGGGGTGGAGTTCTGTTCCATCTCCACCTGAGTCCATTCGTGATTAGGCTGTGGGCCCAGGGATCGAAGGTCCAGCAATCCTGAAAGTGGAATAATCTGCCCCCTACCTGGAACCCCTCATTGCCTGGGGGTTCCTGAGGACTTGTTTCCGTGACCACGTCCTCCTCTGACCCGTGAGGGATTTCTGGAGGGACCTCTTCTTGGGCCTTTTCCTTTGTAAGGACGAAAGGTGGTTGATATCCTCTCAAAGCCAGGATTAAATGCTGGCGACTGGGCTACCAGCTGTTGAGAGACCATCTGAAAGGTGGTTTGAGGCTGAGCTACCAGTTGAGGCACCGTGGCCATGGTCACGGCCGGAAGTTGCGCAGGTTTATGTGGTCTCCTTACTTTTTTATTCTTAGGCTGGGGACCTCCGTCTGAGGAAGATTTCCTCTTTGACGTCATGCCCCACTTTTGGAGAAGGTTCCTATTCTCCGTGGCTGCTCTGGCTATGACTTCTCGGACCACTTCCTGTGGGAAAAGGTCCTTGCCCCATATGCACGATGAAATCAGCTTCCTGGGCTCGTGCTTCACTGTTGGTGAGGCAAACACATACTCTCTGCAGGTCCTCCTTAACCTGAAGAAAGCGTATAAGTCCTTCACAAAGGTACCCATGTGAGACTTAGCCAGGAAAACATACATATCCGGGGCGTTATGTAGGCCTGCGCACATTTCCAGGCAGTTCTGATGAGAAAGGGAGGCCGCAAGTCTCTCTTTCGTTTCCTGTTCCCTCTTCAGAAGATGGTCTGGCAACTTCGGAAAGTTCTCATTGAACTGCTGGCCTGCTATCTCTGGATCCAATTTTGAGATGGAGAAGGTTAGAAGTCTTTCCACTTCTCCTCTCAGGTAGGCATTGCTAGAGAGAATGGTTTGCATTCCTCTAGAGTTGGGCAGGGTTTGCCCTCTTCGACTGCCTTGATGACAAAGTCTAGAGTTTTTTCCGAAAAGGGGAAAGAGATGGAGGAAGGAGCAATAAAGGTGGGATGCCTCTTGCTCAGTGCTGAGACTTTGGAGTTGGTGTATCCAGCTCCTTTCAAGGACTTTACAAGGATGGCTTGTGCCTTGTCATGTTTGAAGACAATGACTTCCTTCAGTAGCGTTGCCTCATGGGATGCAAGTTCATCCCGCAGTCTCACGTAACAGTCTGGGTAGGCTGAAAAGCTGGGCCAGAACTCAAGATTTTCAAACAATTTGGCCCCCAACTTCTCCGAGATAAATAGCTTCCCATTCATCATGAGCATGTGCTCCGCGTACCTCCAGGGGTTGGTTTCGGAGCAGTGAGGGAGATCTGATGCTCTAAGGGGCTTAGTAGAGCCCCTGGAAGTTCCAGGGCGATCCCTTTCCTTTATCTGTCTCTTGTTCTGTTGGATGGACTGCTTCATCTCTTCCTGTTCCTTCCGGAACATTTCCAGAATCTGCTGGATCGACGTGAAAATCGCTTCACTCTTGTCGACCTATGTAGTTGGTTGAGGAGATGGGGTTGAAGAGGTTGACGGTATAGGTTGGAATGTTGTCATGGCAAACTGAGGGTCCTCAGTTACCGTTGAAACAGATCCTTCTTCCTCCATCCGTCGTTGATCCACGTCTTCTTCAGGGCCTTGTTGCAGTAGGTCCTGTTTTGTGTTGGTGAACACTTCTGACATCCGTTCTTGGTGGATGTCCATGCCTTCTAGTGCCTTGTGGATATCCGCATCGATCTTCAGCTGTATGAGAGGAGGCTGGACCTTTTCCTGGGGGCACTACTGGGTTTGCTAGAGCCTTAGGGAACAGAAGGCACCTTAGGGATTCATTAGGTAGGTAAGGTCCCGGAGAGTTCTTATGGAACCCTCTTACCCCGTTACGAAGGGTTTCCCTTGCTGTGTCCCTAGTCTCCATCGTGACTGGGATAGCTTCTCCGATGCCATTGGTCAGCAGGGTTGAGCAGGTGGAGCAACCCTTCGGGTCCCAATATTTCAGGGATCCGGACAGGATACAGCAGGGGGCATGAGACCTGCACATCGTGGCCCACAAAAGTCCTTACTTTTGTGGTTGCATAATATGGCTGCACACTTCACCATTGGCTCCTCCTGAAAAGGAAATGGTTTCAATGAGTATACAGCTTTTTATATCATTGATATAAAGGCATACATTTAATTAACAATAGTAATCACTATTGTAAATAGTAGCTTCGTCAATAATAATATTTAGGTTCCCTGTTAGGGAGAATACAGGGTGGAAGAAACTCTAGTACTTAGAGTTAGGGTAAGTGTTCATACTAACTTTATCCACCTGTAGTATATTAATAATGATCGGTGATTTATTAGGGTCCCGATGATCAAAGAATCATCTGGGTGTTGAAGGATTACTCAACCTCAACATGATATTGCAGTCCCAACAATAGACTGTGATAGGAAACACAGAGTATGTTAGAAAACAAATATAGTACTGTATTATTTGTATACTGTAGTTCAGCCGGTGCACTGCCGAGGTTAGGTTAGTACCTGGCAGCACTAACTGATAGAGAGAGAGAAAGTACTAGGGAAGGAGAGTTTCCTATTATTATGGTTTAGCACAACAATTGGAAGTGTAGGAATGAGAGTTCTAATGGAAGGAGTAAGAATCCATCATTCTAGCTTCAATCCATCCACAAAAGGCCTGCCACCAACTGTACCGCTGACGGCAATAATTGTGGATGGCAGACCGAGAGAGGGCTAAAGACTTCTCAAAGGTATGTTGGGTTTCCCATCGGCAGCCATCAGGGCTGGCTCAATCCCCCCCCCCCCCCCCCCCGTGACATTCACTTCCGGTGAAGGAAGGACATAAGGGGGAAGGTGGCTTAGGTGGCTGAACTAACTGCCGCCAATAGGGTCCCGACCGGCAACGCAGACAACCTGGCTAGCCGGGGTGACTGTCAGAATACCAGTGAAAGAATGTTGTGACAGCTATGCTGACACTAAAGGACAGAAGGGGTAAGGGAAAGGATCTCATAGTTCACTGGGAAGAGAGGTGGCGGCAGGTATGCCGCCTACCTTCGACAGTGGACTGGGGGAGCATGGCTTCCTGTACCGACGACGTCGTCAGCGGCAGAGGAAACATGATTTCTTTGCTGGCAACATCGTCGGCAGCAAGACAAGGGCACCCTGAGTTAATTGCTATCTAACCTAAAGCCGGAGTTCTACTTGACGGCGATGAAGAAAGACAGTGGTTGCCGCCTGTAGCGGCAGCAGTAAGGGAGGGAGGAAGGGTTTAGCCTCTTTTCTCTAAAAGAGAATGTATATTGAACCTTATCCATAAATTCTAGAGGATGTAAGTCCCCATCCGAATTAATAAGGAATGATAGGGTGAGGCTAAACGTGGGGAATTACTTTACTAACGTATATATGAGCGAGGCTAGCCTAGCTCTGGTAGGAACCATGGCCATGGTTGGTACGGCCGGGGCTCCCGCCGTATACGAAAAATAAAGTTACATAATCGGAAGAGGAATAATAATATTTCTGTATGCACAATCTTCACTTGTATAATTTGCCTAACTAGCTAATATTATAGCTGAATACCGGGAAATGTCGCCCTACTGACTAAATAAAATGCAATGATAATCGGCGACAGCAGTCGTAAAATGGCCGCCTCCGGTCAAGGCAACGCTCAACCAAACACACTTAAATTATTGGAATTTAACTGTGAGAAGGGAGCCTAAAATTATATACAGGAAAGAATTAATACTCAACTTTCCAGAGGATAAAGATGCTGGAGATTGCAATATTATTCCGAAAACTTGCAACAAAACACTGGGAAAACGTTGGGAGAACACCTAGCTTATCGTCGTCGTCGGCGCTCACTCGTGTCCGAGTATTGGGTTCTGTCGTTAGCCATGGTGGAGGAAACGACAGAATGCCAGTAGCTGGGTATATTGTTTTGGGTGGTCGTGGCTTTGCAATGGCCACGCACACACACTTGGCCCACATCGTTTTCACCGCGGCTCAAGACATATGAGACAGGCGGCTTCTCCGATGTTGGTTGCATCAGGCTGCCGGGTTCTTGTTATGTCAAGGCCTGCCTTGTTGCCTGCCTGACAGGCATTGCCCTCTTCCGCCGGCGCTGGGAAGCTCCGCCATTGGGGTCTTGTTTGGTTTGATTTTGGAGTTTTCCTTCTCCTAGCCTTTGCCTATCTTAAAATAAAGGAGAAGGCCTATAGGGGTCCAGTCTTGGTCTGGTCTCTCAGAACTGGCCTTAGCGGTATGGTTGAGCCTGCCAGGGTGGATAAACTACCCCACCGCCATTGCCCAGCCCATCATTGACACACTCAAGCCGCTCTACTGCAGCAAAGTGCTGGACCATCAGAGGGGACCTAGCTTATACGCTACAAGTAAAGGAATGGCGGCTGGTAGTATTGTAGTATGGATAGAAGGTTCACTGGGTACCTAGAACAGCAACCCCTTTCTTTTGCCACTCTTCTCCCTTACATCAAAGAGTAAAATCTACTCGGGGTGGAGATTGTATATGTCGTATATAAAAAAAAAATAACGTCCCTGATCCCTTGCGATATCCTTAACTGGATACTCGCACCATTAGTTAGAATCCTGAAGACCTTCGGTTTATTTCTCTAGGAGTATCCCTGTAGCAAATATCCCTTAGAAAGCTACCTAAAGGAACCTTCCATCAGGACGACATGGTCGAGCCCCAAAAAAAGCACATACTGTATGTTTAACTCTCTTGGGTATGACGGGTTGGCTCCAACGTTCGACCGCACAGTGACGTACCTATTCACAAGTCAAACTGGCCACTAGCGGGAATATGCGCAAGTTAAACGTAAACACAACCTGTGTACGAAAGACTGGCGTTGTAATAGTTCCTGTCAGATGTAAGTCTACTGCATATGGCCTATACTCTCCACGACAGAAAAAAAGAGCAATTTCGGCTTCATTAAGTAAACGGGAACAAGGTACCTAAATGTGTGATTCCAGCATTAGTTAATATCAAAATGTATACGTAAACAGTACAGAATTACAGTAATGTTATTTAATGTAAATGTAGGCTACTTAAAAGGTGAGATAAGCCGTCCAAACGAAAATGAAGAACACTTATATATCAGTTAAGCTTTACTGTAGTGATGGTAGTATATAACAGTAATATACACTACAGTAGCAGCGACTGTTAAACAGTATTACAGTAATACCTTGATACAAGCTTAATGCGTTGCGGGATCAAGCTCGTGTGTCAATTTGCTCGTATTTCGGATCAATTTTTCCCATATAAAATAACTAAAAGAATATCAATCCGTTCCCACCCTATGAAAAAACACCTAAAAACATGTTTTTAATTGTTCTGATTCACATTCTACGATCACAAAATAACAAACACATATGTACTGATTATGATCCTCAATAGAATGTAACATTACAGTGAGCCCTCGCTACTTCGCGGTTCGACTATCGCGGATTCACCACTTCGCGGATTTTTTTCATAACGCATGTATATACATATATCGCGGATTTTCCGGAAATTTCGAAAATAGCCGCGATATATGAAGACCCCAAATATTTCGTTAATTCCATTAATAATTAGTAATACAGTATCTGCTCTTACTGATGGTTCATTGCATTACATATGACATATAATTCAGTACAGAAAGAAATAAAACACGAAAAGAGAATGTGATCATACGATAATTCAGTATACGTAGTAAATTTAAATCGAACATGAAACGCAAATCAGATGCAGTCTGACTTTGTCATATTTGAATGGTGTAAGGCTGCTGATGGCTACTACTGTACTACAAATGTAATGGATGTGCCTCTTTTCCATGAGTCTTTTGTATGTATACGTACGTAGTACTGCATCCAATAATATTCTTTGTTGCAAAAATCACATCTCGAATAAGCGTACATATCCTACAACAAAACAAGCGTAAAATAGCGTACGTAAAGCATATATACCGTGTATACATCCATTTAAATCGTAGCTTAAATACGGCATCCGATTTCATCAGCAAACCACTATTTTTGGGGGAAACATCATTTTATTCTAGAAAATTGCACTCTTTAAATAGTTCATTGCACATTAAGAAAGCGTGTACTTTTGTTTTTAAATTTCGGGTGTGTTTTAAAAATCGAGTATTGTTGACTTCTTTTTGTTTTACTTTTGGCTGTGATCAGATCAGCTGACGTCTAGCTGCCGGTCTCAAGAATATGTGCGTACGAAAACAATCTCTCTCTCTCTCTCTCTCTCTCTCTCTCTCTCTCTCTGTGGGCTACTTTTCACTACCTCTTATTCCTTACCTCTATCTCATTAACAAATGAAATCTTTGTTGCTTCACAAAGTTTCATTTACATTGAAAATCAATCATGATTCAATTTTCCTTACTTTCTCCAATCGAACGTTATAGCGGTAACTTAATTGTTCGACAACTTTAAAAATCGGCCTAGTACTTGCTTCTTCTCTTACTTTTTTTTTTTTTTTTTTTTTAGATGGTTTCATAATTGAGGGGGGTACAAGTTGACTTATAACTGAAGTTAGGAAAACTATTTTGGATATGGAATGGAGAATCGTCTTTAGTAACAGTTTAGAATTATCGTAAATTATCATTCGGTCATTAGCGGCAGTTTGTTATTGTTGACTATACGCCAAAAAAAGAAAAAAAAATTGTTTTCCTGCTTTGCTACGTATGTATGATTTTATATAGATACAGTAAATATTTGTAATAACATATTTACTAAAAGCTTTTAACAACATTATTTATCACTTTCATCATGCGCGTTTAATGCCTTCGTTTGTTTATTACGATCGAAGATGGAGCGTACGGTAAACGAATGGAAGGTTTTCGTTTCAGGCAGCGTCATAAAGAAAAACATTATATAAATGACATTCATTCCATTTATTTGGCAGTCCTAAGAAAAATTAAGTAAAACATTGGTAATAACAAAATCAACATATAATCAATACTTGGTAAGATTGCTGTCGATGCAAAAGCTAACCTATACACAAATGTGTAAATGCGTCTGTTTCTTCATTATGATCAGAGATAAACGTAAACAAAACATTGGTTGTCATTTTTTATCGTGATTTTTGGCGTGTTTAGGAAACGCATGATATAAAATCGCCTTTAATATTTATGCCTGTTTTAGTTTAGGGTACTGTAGTACATGCATTAAGTGTTCTGTACATTAAAGGGTAGTTTGTTAACAGTACTACGTAAAGGGAAGGTTTTTAAAGTCTGATTATACATGTTAAATAAATACGTAAATATGGTGCCCCTACTTCGCGGATTTTCAGCTATCGCGGCTGGGTTTGGAACCTATCTACCGCGATAAACGAGGGTTCACTTTTATGGAGTTCTTACCTTCGAGAAAGACGGTAGTGGCTATCGGCGGTGTGTGCGGAGGAGGAGGAGGGAGAGAGGACGGGGAGGAGAGAGACTTGACAGCAACACGTTCGGTACGCAACCCTTTTGATACACTACGTAACATAACTTAACTTTGAATTTAACTTAAATGAAATCAGCTTACTGTAGACATACTTAAAAATAAATGTTAATCTTACGTTACACTAAACTTAACAGATTTTGAGCGAAGCGAAAAATCTACTTTTGGGTGAGATGGCCATGTCGTCCTGATGGAAGTTCCTATAGGGTAGCTTCCTAGGGTATATTACAACTACGGCGATATTCCCAGAGAATTTACCTTAAGGTACCCAGAATTCTAACTCCTGGAGCGAATATCCCTAATGAAAGTACCAGGGATATCGCGATATATCAGAGGACGTATTCTTGACACGCCACATGGCAATCTGCACCCCGAACAGAGATAACACTTCG
>NC_090729.1:99302192-99394692 GCF_036898095.1 Palaemon carinicauda
GACTGTTGTCCTGAGGTCTTGCCTCCCTGACCGCGACCACCCCTGAATCCCCTTCCCCTTGAGGGGCGCCTAGACGAGCCTCTGGCTGCTCCTCTAGGCTTTGCTCGAAAGGAAGTTGACTGCCCTTCGAACGTTGGGTTGAATGCCGGGGACTGTGTCGACACGGCCTGGGGTACCCACTGGAATGTGGTCGGGGTTTGTGCCACCATCTGGGGCACTGAAGGCATCGGCAATTGCTGTTGCTGTTGCTGTTGCTGTCTAAATGGCTTGGCTGGCCGAGACGGTAGCCTAGTCCTCTTAGTCTTCCTCTTTGGTTGGGGACCCTCATCCGGGGAAGACTTTCTCTTGATAGACAGGCCCCACTCCTGGAGAAGGTTTCTATTCTCCGTGGCGGCCTTATCAACAACTTCTTTGACCAATTCGCTAGGGAAAAGGTCTTTGCCCCAAATGTTGGAGGAGATTAGTTTCCTTGGCTCGTGCCTCACCGTAGCCGAGGTGAACACGAACTCCCTACAAGCTCTCCTCGCCCTGACGAAGCTGTAAAGATCCTTCGTCACTGTGGCCAGATGAGTCTTGGCCACTACCATGAACATTTCATGGACCTTGGGGTCACTTGCCATCGTCTCAAGAGTGGTCTGAAGAGACATTGAGGCAGCCAGTCTTTCTTTTGTCTCGAGCTCTCTCCGCAAAAGAAAGTCAGACAGCTTAGGGAGGTTCTCACCGAACTGACGTCCGGCAATATCAGCCTCCAACTTCCCGACTGAGAAGGTAAGATGAACTTCCTTCCAGTCCTTGTGGTCCATAGGTAAGGCCAGCGACAAGGGTTTACACTCCTCCAAGGAGGGGCAAGGCTTGCCAGCCTCGACTGCTTTTAACACAGCCGCAAACCCTTTCTGCAAAAAGGGGAAGGCTCTAGCAGGAGAGGACACAAAGGAAGGGAGCTTCTTACTCAATGCAGCCACCTTTGAGTTCGTGAAGCCCCTCTCTTTCATCGAAGATGAAAGCAAAGCTTGAGCCTTAGCATGGTCCATCACTATGACCTCCTTCGGCTCTGTCTCCTCCTTTGAAGCTGGTTCCTTCCTCAACCGGACATAACAGTCCGGATATGACCCTTTGCTGGGCCAGAATTCCACCTTCTCTAGGGGAACTGAACCCAACTTATCCGACATGACGATCTTCCCACTCGTCATCGGCATGTGCTCAGCATATCTCCATGGGTTAGCATCTGAGCACAAGGGAAGGTCTTTCACATTGAGCCTTTTCTGGGGCCCACGTGATGCTGCAAGTTTCTGCATCTGCAGTTCCATTGCAGCCGCCTTCACATTATTCTCCTTCTGCATTTGTTGGTTCATTCCAACAATGGAGGAGAGGGCCTGTCCCAGCTCTACTGGGAGAGCGGACGATGTTGAGGGAATAGGTTCAGGGATCTGAACCGGAGCAGCCGACACCTCGTCGGCCTCTTCCTCTACAATGTCTGGGGCTTGATCTTCATCCTGGCCTTCTGCCAGGAGGTCTTCCTCCAGACGCTCGGACACGTCTGACATCCTATCGTCCAACTGTATGTCTTGCAAGGCGACCGCGACTTCAGCATCCACCGGGATCTGAACTAGGGGGATCTCCTCTTGAGGTTGGGGAATCAGTGCATCAGCTGATGCCCTAGGGAAAAGGTAAGCCCTCATCTTCTTACTTGGAAGATAAGGTCCAGAGGTGTTCTTCTGGAAGCCCCTTACCCAGGTACGAAGCTTCTCCCTTGCTATATCCCTTGATTCCACCATCCTAGGGGAATCAAAAGCCTCAGTAATCAGATTAGAGCACACGGTACATACCTGAGGGTCCCAATACCGGAGATCACCCTTGGAGACAGCGCATGCTGCGTGCTTCCTACATAACTCATGTCCGCAGAAGTTCTTACTGCGGACGTTGCAGAAAGCACTTCCGCACTTCGGATGGGCCTCCTGCAAAGAGAAGAAATTTCCATGAGTATCAAGTGAACTACGTATCACTGGATATGCACAGTTAGCATAACAAATCAGAAAGGAAAGACACACACTTGTGTTTCCCGCACAACCAATTGTTGCAGCCTTCCAGATAATAGAATCGTATGGTTAATCTGTCCTAGAGTAACCAATGAAAAATTTCCAGAGGAAACAGGTGGAGCTCACACCTACGATATGATTTTAAAATAACGGATAATAGACAAGAAAGAACTCACTTTCTATCTGTAAGGCAACACCAAAGGGCTGTGCAAGACAACACAAAAGTGTTAGAAAACACAGTGTTGTACCAATACTATACTATAGTTTTCTCCCTACAGTATATGCTATACTGAAGAATACTGGTACAGTATAGAAGGTAATGTGCCGGCCGGTACTTGCCGGCCGGCACACACCATAACTAGCTTTAAAGTATACTACTTAACAGCTATAAGGCGGCAGAACGCTGGTTCAAATGCATGTGCCAGCCGGCAGTAACTGCCGGCCGGCAACAGCCAATGTCGGCCGGCAATGACTGCCGGCCGGCAACTACACAAGGTAGCACCCGGCTGCCGGCTGCCGGCCACCGCTCGTAGCGACCGGCAGACAAGGGCGTGACAATAGCCGGCCGGCAAAGGTAAACAACCGATGCCGGCCAGCAGCAAAAGAACCAGAGAACTCTGACTGCCCGGCTGCCAGCCACATAGGCCGGCATCCGGGACGGGTACAGCACTAGAAGGAAACAGAATGGATGCCAGGATAAGAGAGTATACTACCTCCAAGCCCGGCAATCCGAAAGAGTGCATATAAGGAAGGGAAGAATCTAATTCAGGCTTCCTGACCAATGCCGTCTGGCTCTACAGACAGACATGGATGAGGGACCAAGGGAGGTCCGGGCAGCACTCAAAGCAGAAACCTTTTCCGGCTGGCACACTCTGCCGGCCGGCAAGGGACTGAGTCAATTCCACATCCTAACCTATACTAGGTCCAGATGTAGAATGACGTACAGTACTGTAACGGCTAGGCCATTACAGAGATAGAGGGGGAAGGGACAAAGAGGGTCCTACCAACCTTGCTTTAGTAAAGAATCACCCGCAGCCAAGAAAACTCATCTTAGCCTAAGGGAGATCCAAGGGGGGAGGCCAACAATACTTGCCAACCCCCACTGAACCAAAGCAAGGAAGGTGTTGCTACTCCCAGGGAAAGGATCTTATCCTCCCACCGAGAACAGCAACAAGGACTAGTCTGCTAGATCACAAAAGAAGGAATCATCTCGTACAGAAACCTTCGGGAGTGACCTAAGGAGGCTAAGCCTTCTATGTCTGCGTCAGACTGGCGAGGGAGACTCTACCCCAAGCCAGACAAACACAGATTCAGACTAGAAAACTCTGATGTTCTGCCCCTCTCTGAAGCCAGACTTACTAGAACAGGAAGGTACAGTAACACCCTAAAATAGTTGTATCGAAAGTTAATTCAGATAAACCACTAGAGTTAAGCCCAAGGCTTAAACAGAGGGAAAGGGATTGCATACCTTCTCCGAAGAAAAGAAAGCAACCGGGGAGTATGAGAAAGTATACTAAGGCTCCATAGGCAACTTAGCCTAGGTATCAAGAGAATCGATTACCTAAATCACCGAAACTCACTCGTATACTATCTTGGAAATAATCAATATAATCTTAAATGTATAAAACTGCCTAAAGCTTCAATAAAATTTTAAAACACTCGGAAATCCAAAAATCATGCAGGAAAGTACTAGGGCCAAACGACTAGGCTACATGGTCTAGCGTAGGCCAGAATTGGCGAATACTTCGCCAAAACAAATAATACTAAAAGCACGAATAAGGAAATCCTATGTAGCGCTAAATAGCTAAAATTATTAAAGCAAAACAGCCGGAAACGTCGCTCTGGCTAACTAATACTCATACCTAGCGAGCGACAGCGTCCATGACGCCTCCGGTAGGCAACGGCTCTTGTAACAAAGATTATTACTATTAATCATTTTAAAAATTACCAAGAGCCTACATTTATACATAAAAGAAATAATACTCAACTTATCAGAGGCAGACGAAGTTGGAGAAAGCATAATAAGCGATTAAATCCAAGATTTTGCGAGAAACACAGGAAAAAACACCGAGTTGTTAAGCTACGCAAAAAGGAATACAGATGGGGCCAGAATCGGCGCAATGCACGCTTACGAAACGGGAGAAGAGAGAGCCTTGCGAACGGCTCTCCTTTTTCTTTCTCGTTTTCGTTTTCTTGCCAATTGACCCCTTCGAAGTGTTATCTCTGTTCGGGGTGCAGATTGCCATGTGGCGTGTCAAGAATACGTCCTCTGATATTTCACGATATCCCTGGTACTTTCATTAGGGATATTCGCTCCAGGAGTTAGAATTCTGGGTACCTTAAGGTAAATTCTCTGGGAATATCGCCGTAGTTGTAATATACCCTAGGAAGCTACCCTATAGGAACTTCCATCAGGACGACATGGCTTGAGCCCAAAAAACCCTTTTACCCCCAATGGACGTACTGGTACGTTTCATAAAACTCATCCCTTTACCCCCTTGGACGTACCCGTATGTCCTTGCAAAAAAACTGTTTTTCATATTTTTTGGCATATTTTTGATAACTTTATAATAAACTTCAGGCATTTTCCAAAATATGAGACAAACCTGACCTCTCTATGGCAAAAATTAAGGCTGTTAGCACAGTTTAAAAAAAATATACTGTATTGCAAAATGTGCTTGAAAAATAAAACTCATGAGGATTAAGGGTTGGAAAGTTCCAAATAGCGTTGGGGGTAAAAGGGTTAATTCTAATTTTGTTTACATTTTCATTCTTTTACTTTTCTTCTTCTTCCGGCTTGGCTCTTTTTGCCTCGCTTTCACCTTCACTTTTTGCCGAACTTTTTAAAAGGAACCTATCTAGGGATGTTTGCTTTTGTCTCCCCTTCAAAATGTTGTGAAAATGATGTACGCAAGTGTCGTCACAAAAGGCTAACGCACGACTACATGCCAACTTGTCCGGGTGCCTCTTTTCCATACAATTATAAAAGTCCTGCCACTTCGCTAACATGTCTTTGATTTTCGTCATAGAAAGGCGGCCCTCGTCTTCCAGCTCCTCCTCACTACTGAGCTCCTGCAACACCTTCTAATGTTGCAGCTCCTGGAGCTCGATCAATTTCTGTGTCGTTAGCTCTTCCTGATGCTCCTCGACAAGGTCGTTCACGTCTGCCTCATCTACCTCCAGCCTCATGGACTTTCCAAGAGACACAATTTTATCCACCACAATAAGTTCGGGGTCATCAGGGTCTGTCGTATCGAATCCTTCAAAGTCCCTCTCAGCGACAGAAGCTGGACACAATTTCTTCCATGCTGAAATAAGAGTTCTTGTGACACCCTGCCATGTATCGTCAATAATTTTTAAACAATGGACGATATTGAAATGTTCCTTCCAAAATTCACGAAGGGTGAGATTGGTGTTGTCTGTGATATCGAAGCATTTCTTGAACAAATGCTTCGTGTACAGTCTTTTAAAGTTGGAAATTACTTGTTGGTCCATGGGCTGGAGGAGTGGCGTGGTGTTGGGTGGGAGATAAAGGACCTTAATGAATCTGTACTCATCAAGAATGTCCCCTTAGAGACCAGGAGGGTGACCAGGGGCATTGTCGAGGACCAGCAGACATTTCATTGGCAGGTTGTTTCGGCAAAATACTTTTTGACTGCCAGACCAAAGCACAGATTAACCAATTCTGTGAAGAAATGCAGCGTAACCCAAGCCTTAGCATTAGCGGGCCACAACACTTGCAGTTTTCTTTCAAGATCCTTTGGCTCAGCACGTGGGTTTTCCGAGTGGTACACCAGCAGTGGCTTGACCTTACCGTCACCGCTGGCATTGAGACACAATGCTAGAGTTAACCGGTCTTTCATGGGTTTATGGCCCGGTAGTCTCTTGTCCTCTGCCGTGATGAATGTCCTCCTGGGCATCTTCCAGAAAAGGTCAGTTTCAGCGCAGTTGAAGACTTGTTGGGGGATGTAGCCATGTTGTGCGATAACCGAGGCAAAGGTTGTGACGAAGTCCACCGCGGCTTTCAAGTGGGAACTTGCTGTTTCCCCATGCCTCACAACCGAGTGTATCCCAGTCGATTTTTTAAAGTTATCTAACAAGCCATGACTGGCTTTGAAGGTTTCCGCTGGCGTCAAAGTCTCTCGGCTGCTTGCTACCCTTTCAAGTCATCGTAGATTCTGCTGGCCTTTTCACAGATGATAGTCAAAGTCACGCTATCTCCCGCCAACTGTTTCTCCTTTATCCATATTAAAAGAAGCCTCTCCATCTCATCATGGATATCACTGCGCAGCTTGGAAAGGATGGTTACTCCTTTGGAAGGCTTGGTGCTCTTTATAGCATCATTCTGTTTGAGGATGGTACATATTGTTGATATACTCCTCTCATATTGGCAAGCCAGCTCAGTCACTCTTACATCACTCTCATGTTTTTTCATATTTCATGCTTTATCTCGATTTTCATCATATGCTTTTTCTTTTCACTACCCATGTTTGCACTCGCTTGCTTTGGACCCATTGCTTATTCACTTAATTCTACGGCCGATGCTCGGAGATAACTTTACACAATGGAGATCCGACGCGAAAGACCGAGCGATGCTGTCCTGGTGAGAAGCTTCTCACACTCTCGGCCACCTGGCGGCCGCATAGGAAACCGCCTTGTATCTCAAATTTTTCTCGTATCTCAGGACAAAAATTTGCTCAAAATTTTCCTTGCATCTCAAATTTCTCGTATGTTGGGACACTCGTATCTCAAGGTATTACTGTACTAGATAGGAACAACTACCGTATACCGTAATAGAAACCAAGTAAAAACAATATTAGGCGGTACTTAGTGTGTTAATTGTCCAAGCATAGGCAACGGCCAGTTAGTTGTTAGGTTAGGCCTATCTCTGTTACCTAACCTTCACGTAGAATAAGGGCTGACTGTACTGCGATTTACTTAGTACCATCTTCAACATTATGTTACATTTATGACATTAAATACAAGTGTCACACTGTCATCCCCATAATAATACATTTACTCACATAGAATGGGTAAGAACATCATTTGGAAACACTCCGTATACGTGATTATTATTATTACTAGCCAAGCTACAACCCTAGTTGGAAAAACAAGATGCTATAAGCCCAAGGGCTCCAATAGGGAAAAAGAGCCCAGTGAGGAAAGGAAATAAGGAAACAAATAAATGATGAGAATAAATTAACAAGAAATCATTCTAAAAACAGTGACAACGTCAAAACAGATATGTCCTATATAAATTATTAACGTCAAAAACAGATATGTCATATATAAACTATAAAAAGACTCATGTCAGCCTGGTCAACATAAGTTGTAAATGGAATGTAATAGGCTGCCTGGCAATGTTTTTTATTTGAACGCTTGACAATAGAAAACTCACATTATTTTCAGTACTTTTCTAGCATTTTCCATAATAATTCAACATTCTGCCTTTTTTTACAATGAGCTTGCTAAAGAGGAGGCATATTTCTCTGGGAGAAATTGAATAATTACTAGAAGAAGACTTGAATATTGATAACTCATTGCATACGGAGAGATGGAAAGATCTAGTTCTAAATCCTCCAGTGATAAAAGATACTGAAAGAGCAGATTTATTTTATGATACCGAGTTGATGGATGACAAAAAAGAGAGAGGGATCCCTTCGCTTTTGTTGTTGATCCTGGTGGGAAATTTTTTGTTGAATATAAAGAAAATTTGTAAGGATACTTTGATAGTGAATATTGTGACAGTACCATAGCAGCAGGGTCATTGAGGGAGGGACTCTTAACAGCTTAAAGGACAATGGTTTGTATTCATATAGGAAGAAAATTCTTCTACATACAGCATACCTACTAATTACTCCCTCTCAAAGATGTCTCAGAAAATAGTTATTAAGATGTCAACTAAATGAAATACTCTACCTACACAGCCAAAATAATACTGTTCTTTTCTTGGTCTTAGCAAAAATATTCTAGCATAAACTTCCTCTTGGTAATCACAAGAAACATGCAGTCAGGTAACCCAGACTATATTATGCTAAATATCAGATAATTGAATTTAGTTTACATTAAACACAAACTTACTAAAAACGAAAGCAAAATACCAAAATGAAATACCTTCCATCTCAAAAATGAGGAGTATTAAAAACACTGAACATTCCTCAAGAAACTAGATTATTCCTCCTAACATTATGCAACCAGTCACATGGCTGCAAAAGTAAAACTTTCTGGGAATCACATATTGGTAATTAGAACAATACCTAATAGAGCTTTAAATAAACAACTACCCAATTAACATCAACTGTAAAATTAAATAACTAAACATAATTAAGTGATACAATTATCAAGCAAAAGAAGAAAATAAAAGTTTTAAATTGAATTTTGAATGTTTACTTTCTAAGTAGCTATTGAACCTACCCAATGAGGGAGATGGCATGGCTAGCACAAGCAAAAAATCCATTACAGTATGCTGAAAATAATAAAAATAATACCATGTAAAGGAAAAAAAATAATATACATACCAGAGTAATCCTGATATCAAAGTGATTCAAGAGAACAAACCAATCACCAGATCAGTAGCCATTTTAACACTAGAAAGAAAACACGTCATTATACCCTGCCCGCAGCAGAGATTTTGGGGATCAAGAGGTGATACCAAGAGAGGAGGGCATAAATTTTTTCTAAAACGTCAAAAGCTCGTGTTTTGTAGATATAAGCAGTGACATGAAGGTATGATGCATCAAAATAATATAATGTACATTGTATAAGATAAAATGAATAATGTAATATAAACTAAAGAAACAAAAGTCATTGGTGAGGTGTATCACTTGAGTGACCAAAGTATAAACTGAGTAAGAAATTGGAATTACATATCACATGAGGGGAGCAACCCCCTTTCTAAAATCACACAAAACTTCTTGATACCTAAATTCTAAGTTTGTCTTTTCTTTAATGAACCTAAGTAACAGTTTCTAGAGTGATGGTTTGTAATTTTGCATGATCAAACATTCATTGATAAATGAGGTAAATTTTACAAAAAAAAATCAACCAGCTGGCATGCTTTGAGGAATTTATAAACATTAAATACAACACAAAAATGTAGATACCAAATACTGTATAGTAAAATGCAATTAAAATTCCCCAAGATATATTGGGAATGCAAAGCTCTTATGAATTAGTATTGTTTGGTACTTCTTTTAGCCAAAGTAATAGAAACACTGCAAACTATATATGGAGAAGACAAAAGCAACTTTTGTTGATCACACTTTTTTTTTTCTTTATATGTTACTAACCAATTTAATTCTTGTTGAAGACTATATAAATATACTGTAGTACCTCTACTGTTCTTATTAGTTTATTCTATTCTACCAACCTAATAAAATAGTATTCATTCTACTCTTAGTCATTAGACTGGCTACAAATACACATGGGGCATGCTAAGACTATGCTCTATATTTTTTGTGTACTGAGCTGCTTACCTTTAACCTATGGACAAAAAAAAATTAAAAGGTTCAGTAAAACTTCTGCTCTTCAGACTCAATTTTGGAATGTATTATAGAGGTTTCAAATAATGTGTATAAAACGGCTAAGGGATTTGTCATACTTGAATAATGAATCTAATTTAATGTCCCGTTCATTGACCACTAAAAATATGCGAAGAAAAAAACCAGACCATGAAAATTAACAAGACAATAAAGCCTGCCATATAACACATGACTTTTCGATTTTGTCGTCCAGACGTCAGAATGTTCTTCACTCTGTTAATACTTCCTCCCATTAAACTATCACTGCTTGTGAAGTCGTTGCCCACTCCATCCAATAATCGGTTGTGTTCGTAAGCTTCATTTTCAATATCAAGGGCCAACTGAAAAATGCAACAAATTTTCAAAAAGTAATTTTATTTTTCCTAACTCTACAAACCTGAGGCCTTTATATACGTGAATGATAACAGTGAAGCTGGGAATAAAGCAATTAAAAACTTATAACGAGGCGTTAACGACTGATAGGTAGTTACCTGCCGGTAGCGGAGAGGTGACCGTCATCGCTGGCTAACTGACAACTCACTTAGATAGCAGCTGGGATGTTCTAGGGGGTTGGTGCTGGGGGAAAGTATGAAGAGAAGAACTCAGGTTTGTATAGTTATGAAAGATACAAATTACTTTACATACTGTAGGAGAATCATTCTTAGGCAGGAGGAAGTCTACATTCCAACTGGCTTGAAACTTATCCCGGGAACTCGAAACTCTGACATATGTGATGCTGAAGGAGTTAAGGTTCTGTCCACCATATGTACCAGTACAGTAATTTGATAGGTAGGACCAGAGGGTTCACGGCACTGGCTCCAAGGATGTTTTTGAGCCAAAAATTTCTGAATCGTACACCTGTCAAAATCATTTGATGGGTCTAAATTACATTCTCTGCAAACTTTTTATGATTATCGGTTTGCGCGGTTACATCACACTCTCCCTCGTAAAGAGTATTGGGAAAAATTCTGTACCTGAGTACAGAACAGCAACAAGCTGAGTGGGGCTTACCTGACAATCAAATTGAGTCCAGCTGGCGTGGTTCTAGATGCTGTGCCAAGGAAAGAGAGGAAGATTGAAGGGAAAAGAAAGGCCAGTCATTCTTTACTTTCATCTTAGTCTAAATTGTAACCTTAGCCCTCTATCCAAAGTTAATGGTCCTGTGAGAGAACCCGAGGTAGCTTGAAACACATACTGTGCAGCTACAACAGGCACTAAGAAGAAAGTATCCATGGACCTGTGGGTCACATCCTGCAGATAATGAGCAGTGAACATAGTCTGACATTTCCAAACATCTGTTTGGAATACCCGCATCACAGAGAGATTATTCTTAAAAGCTAAGGAGGCACTAATGCCTCTGATATTGTGAGCTTTTACCTGTTTTCTTCCTGTGAAAGGAGCAGAGGGAGAGAGTGTTCGTGTATTCACTTCACTCACCCAGAATGAAATTGTGTTCTGCAATCATGTTGCAGGTGAGGTCTAACAGCAGTTGAGCGCTTAAGGTAGCACCTCAGTGCTCTCACAGAACATAATATCAACTGATCCGGATCATCGGTTAACTCACTAAGGCTCATGATCTGAAAAGTTGAAAATCTGGAATCAGAAATAAAAGGATTTTGTGTCTTAGCTATAAACTCAGGGACGAAGGAGAGCGAGACCTGAATGGGTGACGTCAAGAGAGACCATAAATTTGACTGACCCATGTAGCCAACGCTAAAGCGAGCAGGAAAACTGTTTTTAAGTTAAGATCTCTATAAGAGGCTTGCCTTAACAGTTCATAGGGTGCCCAATTCAACGTTGCAGGATGGAGGTCTAACTTTAACTCGAGGACATGTCTGAAAAAGAAATATCTACCCCCTTTAGTCTAAAGACTTGACTCAAGGCTGAGAAATAATCTTTCACTGCTAAAATAAAGCAGAATTTCTTCTTGCAGGGATACAACATAAAATCGGTGATCACAGGTATAGACATTCTGAGAGGCAAAAAACCTCTATCATGACACCAACCCCAGAAAAATACCCATTTGGCTTAATAAGCTGCTGTTGAGAACTTGCGGAGGTATTGTAACATCTCTCTTGCAGTCTCTTGCGAAAAGCCTCTCTGAGAGATGCTGGATAACCTCCACATGTGAAGCCAAAAGGATTCCACTGCACTGAAAGATCTGGACATGAGGTAGGCAGAACAGGATGGAGAGAGGGGGCAACTCCCTCAGAGTTTCTGCCAGTAGAGGTAGAAGGTCCGAGTTCTATTCCATCTGCAGCCACTGTGGACTTATGAGACTCGTGTTGAGGTTATCAGGCAGAATGGCAGAAAAGCATATGCGTTGAAGCCATCCCATGGGTGCTGGAATGTGTCTTCAAACAATGCCTCTGCATCTGGAACTGGAGAGCAGTACACAGGAAGTTTGCAGTTAGGGAGGTTTCAAAAAATATCAACTGTAGGAGAACCCCACAAAGTCAGGCTCTCCATCACTAACCGAGGACATAGAGACCATTCGGAACCAACTACTGTACCTGTGTCTTCCTGCTCAGCTTGTTGGCCACAATGTTCCTTTTGCCTGGAATGAAGCGGGCTGTACAGGCAATCGAGTTGAGCTCCACCCACTCAAGTCTCTCTACAGCCAGCTGGCATAGTTGTAGTGACACTGAGCCTTTCTGTTTGTTGATGTAAGCCACTACGGTGGTATTGTCGCTCATCAACGCCACCAAATGACCTCTGAGAAGAGGGCAAAAGTGCTTTCTTGGACCAGAGTCCTGACACCAAATGCTGATGGAGGTGAGCTCTCCACTCCTCTTTGAAAGCATCCATGCGTGAAGAGCAAGACCTCCGGAGGTAGATTCAACAGTGGCCATCCTTTCGAGGGGATCAATTTGTCTAACCATCTCCGAAGATCTTCTGAGGACTCTTCCCCAACTGGAACCAGTAAGAGGAGATGGTCTAGGTGTTGGAACCAATGCTGCTTCAGCTCCCACTAAAGAGACTGGAGGTGATAGTAACCACCAGGCATTAGGAGTTCTAAGGATGACAGGTGTCCTAGTAGTTTTTGTTACTGATGAGCTGGCAGGTGGGTTAGACAAAGCAAGGGCAAAGCTACCTCCCAGAAGTGGGATATTCTTTCCTGGGATGGATAAACCATCCCGATATAATGGCAAAACGAAAGAAGTCTGTCTTGGTGGAGAAGGACGTCCTCCGATTAAGCCAGAAATGGCTAATCGTCAAGATAACAAAGGAGACAAACACCGTCGACATGTGCCCACACTGATACTCCAGTAAAAATCCTCGTGAAGACTTGACAGACTGTCGACAGGCCAAAGCAGAGTACCCGGAATTGGAATAATGCCGGATACTACTATCCGTTGGTACTTCCTGGAGGATGGATGGACTGGAATTTGGAAATAGGTGTCCTTAAAGTCTGGTGATCATGAACTACAAAGGTCTCATCAATTGCCTGACCATTGCCGCCATCTCCATCTTGAATGGAGTCTGTTGCACAAACCTGTTTAAGGCTCAGATGACAGGTTTCCAACTTCCACAAACCTTCTTTGCAAGAAAGAGTCGACTATAGAAGCCTGGGAAGACATTGTCAACCACGTGGAGAGCGCCATTCTCCAACATGCCCCAGACTTTTGCTTGAAGGGCCAGGTCTTTCAAAGACCCTTGCTGATAAGATAAGAGATATTGCTGGTGGTGGAATAAGAGCGGGAGAGCTGATGAATGGGAGGAGGTGCCTGGACCGAAGGACCTTCAATGCCCAACTTTCCATCCCATAGAACCCCCCATCTCCTCCACTTGGTTTGTGGATATCCTCCCGCTGGTGGCATCATGGGAGGATTGTTCCCTCAAATGAAGTCTTCATCCTCTACCTCTATTTCTCCCTTGGAATTGGCAAAACTGAAACAGTTGGTTCTGGGTCTTTTTCAGGATCGAGACCTGAGGGCAGGTGCCTTCCTTATGTGCAGGTTTACAAGGGTGTGGCAGTTGCGAGGCTTCCTGAGCCTGAAAGTAGAGGCGTGCAGTTGTTAGAAGGACGCAGCTTGATGGAGGATAGTCCTAGGTGTTCTTCCTCCATTTCTCTGTGTCTGCTTCGACCTGTGCTGCAGGGAAGATTGATTGATTGATTGATTTGGAGTTCTTTGGCATCCTGACATCGAAGGTCATTATCGCCAATATCGGTTATTATAAATAAAGATTAAAAGAATATTCAATTAAAACCAGAAAAGTAAATATGTTATAAAAGTTAAATAGCATTACGAAGACCTGCTTCTGATGTAAATTTAAAAATGCCACTATCATTGTACAACACATTATGTCCAAGGATCTTGGCAAGGATGAACCTGCCATCTTCACCCCGAGCCTCTAACAGATATCTATTTCTTTCTGTGCTATAAGTGGGGTTTTCAGTCAACACATGCCTCACAGTCAAGGGTATTAAACAGTTGTCACAATATGGTTGGTGTTGGCAAGCCAGCAGAAACTCATGTGTCATCCGAGTGTGACCAATAGTAGTCTCCCATTTTCGTGGCATCCCATTATATTTCCAAGGGGATATAACAATCACAATTTCTCTCATCTCATTTTCAGTTGAACTATCCCAATGCTGTTGCCAATTGTTATAAGTAAAATTCTTAATTGCTGGTAAAAAATCATTACAAAGAATGGGATACCTTCTTGGTAGCAACTCTGCTGCAGCACTCTTTGCCAGTGAATCTGCCTCTTCATTTCCAGACAAACCTACGTGGGCCGGAACCCAGCAAAATCGAACTGTTATATCTTTCAGGCCAATGATTAAAAGCCACTCTAAAATCTTTAAAATTAAAGGGTTACTAGAATTAAAAACTTCTAAAGCTTGAAGGACACTTCTTGAATCACTAAAAATGGTAAAATTGCCCTCCTCTTTTAATGTTATTTTCTCAATAGCGGTTAGTATGCCATATAATTCCGCAATAAATATGGAAGATATTGGAGGAAGTGTTCCTCTACAGTTAAAAGAACTACTATATACTCCAAATGCAATGCCAGCATCATATTTGGAGCCATCAGTATATATAAAAGTGGATTCCTCATGTTCCTCAAAATGTTCCATAAAAAGAGACCAAGCTTCTAAGTCAGTCATATTTTCCTTAACACCAATAAAATATTTACAAAAAGATATCTCTGGTAATTTACACGGAGGGGTTGATGATATCTTAAATGGAAGCACCTTACCTCTAATTATATCAACCCTGTTTAATAATTGTTTTACCCTAAAGCCATAAGGTTGAAGAGATTTTGGGTGCAACTCAAAGTATGTTGAGTGCCTTACAAGGCTTGCAGTCTGAAAGGCTAAAGAATTAGGGAGTCTTTGTAACCTAAACCAATAACGAATAATGGAAGACATTCGTTAATGGTCTAGAGGCAACTCTCTGGCATCAACAAGGAGACTTGGGATAGGCGAGGTTCTAAACGCTCCGGTGGAAAATCTAATACCAGCATGATGTATTGAATCTAATATCTTTAACTGGCTTGGGGTGGCTGCAGAGTATATTTCACACCCATAACTAATTTTGGAAAAAATCAAGGCTTTGTATAATTTTAAAATAGTTATACGGTGTGCCCCTCATGATGTATGGGACAATACTTTTAAAGATTCAGAGCCTCAAGACATTTGCCTTTTAATGCCTTTAAGTATGGAACCCAGGTCAACCTACAATCGAAAATCAATCCTAAAAATTTAGCTTCCCCTACTCATGGGATCCGTTGTCCTTTCATGTATATATCAGGGTCTGGATGTAATTCCCGGATACGACAGAAATGGACAATAGAAGTTTTGCTTGTTGGAAACTTAAAACTCATTCATATCAGCCCAATAAATAATTCTATCAATTGCGAGTTGTAGTTTTCTCTCAACCATTGCCATTCGACCTCCAGCAAATGATATAGAGAGTTCATCCACAAAGTGTAGAGAGGATATCTTGGGGAATGACTGAGGATATCCCATTAATTGCTAATGCGAATAGAGTCACACTCAGCACACTACCCTAGGGAACTCCTTCTTCCTGACATTTACTCTCTGATAGAGTTTCCCCCACTCTCTCTTGGAAAACTATGTGAAAGAAATGACTGAATAAATAGTGGTAGCTCTCCTCTTAAACCCAATTCATGAATGGTTTTAAGTATACAATATCTCCATGCAGTATCATATGCCTTTTCAAGGTCAAAAAAGGCTGTTACATGGTGCTGTTTGGAAGCAAAGGCTTCACAAATAGACGACTCAAGTCGTATTAACACATCAGTTGTTGAGTGCATTTTCCTAAATCCACATTGGATGGGTCCACATTGAATGGGTGATAAAATACCCTTCTTTTCAAGGTACCACATCAGCCTTGCATTGACCATTTTACATATCATTATCATTACAGTATTACTAGCCAAGCTACAACCCTAGTTGGAAAAGCAAGATGCTATAAAACCAAGGGCGCTAATAGGGAAAAATAGCCCAGTGAGGAAAGGACATAAGGAAAAATATAAATGATGAGAATAAATTAACAATAAATCATTCTAAAAACAGTAACAACATCAAAACAGATATGTCCTATATAAACTATTACTAACGTCAAAAACAGACATGTCATATATAAACTAAAAAGACTCATGTCAGCCTGGTCAACATAAAAACATTTGCTCCAACTTTGAACTTTTGAAGTTCTACTGATTCAACTACCCGATTAGGAAGATCAATCCACAACTTGGTAACAGCTGGAACTTCTAGAACAATGTATAGCATTGAGCCTCATGATGGAGCAGGCCTGGCTATTAGAATTAACTGCCTGCCAAGTATTACGAACAGGATAGAATTGTCCAGGGAAATCTAAATGTAAAGGATGGTCAGAGTTATGAAAAATCTTATGCAACATGCATAATGAACTAATTGAACGATGGTGCCAAAGATTAATATCTAGTTCAGGAATAAGAAATTTAATAGACCGTAAGTTTCCGTCCAACAAATTAGGATGAGAATCAGCACCTGAACACCAGACAGGAGAACATTACTCAAAACAAGGTAGAATGAAAGAATTAAAACACTTCTTCAGAATAGATTGATCACCGAAAATCTTGTAAGACTTCTTCAATGAGCCAATTTTTGGTGCAATTGAAGACGACACAGACCTAATGTGTTTCTCAAAAAGGGATTTTGACGTAGGAAAAATCTATTTCTGGGCGAGAGACCCGTGCCGTCCAGTGAAATGCTCCTTTAGCACCATTTCTAAGGTATATAACTGCTATATATTACCAGAGAAAAAATTGCATAGGAATGCCAGGTTGAACCCAGCTCGCTCACCTATATAAGGTGTCGATATAATACAGGGGCGTGATAATTCACAACCAGAGGCCTCGCACCATTTAGATATCTCCTGTCAAAATCCCCGAACAGCGAGGTGCCATTCAACATCCTACTACTACTAGCAATCCCACGCCAGTGACGTCATTCCTTTTAGCACCCCAGATTGGGGCCCAATTAGGGAGGGACAGGTGGGTTCACTGGGCGGCACGGGTCTCTCGCCCAGAAATAGATTTTTCCTACGTCAAAATCCCTTTTCTGGGCTCCGACCCGTGCCGCCCAGTGAAATCGTACCAGAGAATGGGGACCCAATATGGCTAACTACCTGAAGGGAATAACACAAAATAACAGAACTGATGAGTTTAATATGAAAAAAGAGGGATGTGGAAACCCGTAAAAATAGATCAACATGTATATGACAGTGATAAAAAGACATGGGAAACAATCAATAATGAAACCCGTAGGTAAAATGCAACAGATATGAATAGTGGGAATCCAGCTTGGTAATCACAAATGCAAAATAAAATCAGCTCGGGGATTAAGAACAAGTGTAATGAAAACAATTCGTGAAATTGAACATTTGAATAATAAAATAATACACCATAAGGGTGTACTGTATAGTAACAAAACAGGTAGGAACAACAGGTAAGCCAGGCAGGAGGGAAAGAGGACAGAGCAAGACGTTGTGATTAGGACTCAGTACCTTCAGGAGGAACTATATTCCCTGCAGCTACTGTGGCAAATCTAAGAGCTTCTAAAGGTTTTAGGTAGTGGCGCTTGAAAACTGTAGGGGACTTCCAACCCATATATTTTGAGAGCTCATCAAATTTCATATGGTGGAAAAAATTAATTGAGGTAGCCACAGCTCTAATATCATGGACATGTGGGAATGATGCAGGATTAGCTTGTTTAATAAAATAAAGAATTTGTTGTCTAATTCCTTTAAGGGTAATAGTTCCTCCGTGTTCTCTAATAAATAAGGGCCCTGTGGTTGTAGTGGAAGTTCTACCTAAGTAGGCTTTCAGGGTGATAACTGGACACAGGGATGGATCCCGAGGAAGTGGAACAATCTTCCAGGGAGACCACCTGTTTTGGGGGTCTTCATTTTTACCCAGGAAAACTTTGTTAGGAGAGAGAAGAACCTCAGCCGAGGAGAGAAACTCTATAAGACCAGGGTCTCTAGATAAGGCTGACAATTCTGAGATTCTAGAGCCCGAGGCGAGGCTCAAAAGAAAAAGTGACTTTCTTAACAATGCCATATAGTTACAGGATTCATTTGAGGTGTCAGAGGCTAGCTTAAGAACATTGTTCAAAAACCAGGAAACTGCGCTAGGGCGAGTTGAAGGTTTTAGTCTGGCACAAGCTCTCGGAATGGATGAGAAATATGAATCCGTTAGATCAATGTCAAAACCAATATGGAAGATCTTTTTCAAGGCTGACTTGATTGTAGTAATGGTATTGGCTTTCAGGCCAGATTCGATGAGAGTTCTGAAGAATGTCACAGTTAGGTTCATCGTCATTTTCTCAACTTGGGAATCTTTCAAAAACTTAGCTAATTTCTTGACAGCCGAGTCATCTTGACGGAGAGTAGATTCCCTTTTTTCAGATTCCAGGAAAATAGCATTCAAAGGATCGATGTTTGCACCCCATTGGGCTGCGAACTTCATGAAGTCCATAAAGTTAGGGCATTCAGAATCCTTGAGGAAGCGAACACATTGCGAGTTTGCACTGTCTTTGATAACATCGGACTGGGAATCCGCCAAGGGCGGAGACCTGGTTCTAGCAACAAGGGGAACCAATTGCTCTTGGGCCAGTTGGGGGCTATGAGAGCCACTTGACCTTTGAAGGATCTGAGTTAGTGCAGAACTTTCAGCAGGAGGTTCACCGGAGGAAACAGATAAATCGTCTTCCAGGTATTCCAATCTAGAATCATAGAGTCCGTGGCATAATCCTGAGGGTCCAGGTTGGGGGCTACGTAACAATCTATTTTGCAATTGGATTCCGTCGCAAACAGATCCACCTGGAGACCCGGGACTTGAGATATCATCCACTGGAAAGATCGATTGTCTAGTGACCATTCCGACTCTAGCGGGGTCGTCCGGGAAAGTAAGTCCTTTACCACATTCCGGACTCCTGCTAGATGGACTGCTGACAGGTGCCACTTGTGCATTGCCGCCATGGAGAAAAACTTCAACACAATGTGGTTTGTTCGGGGTGATCTGGAGTCTTCTCTGTTGAGGCAGTGTACTATGACTGCACTGTCGAGAACCAGTCTGATATGGGGATTCCTGGCTGGATTGAGATGTTTTAAAGTGAGGAAAACTGCCATGGCCTCTAGGACGTTGACGTGCATTTGTTGTAAGACCGGTGACCATAACCCTTGGACTTTCTTGTGTTGTAAAGGAACCGACTTGGAAAGATTCTTGATCTTCGTCCAAGTCTGTAGACTTTTTCTCAGGGTTGGGGAAAGGCGAGCACGTCTGTCTCGGCGTATTGTGGTTGCTCTGGAGCGCCACACTCTGTTTATGTCCTTGAGTTTGGACCTCAGGACGACGTCTGTCACGGAGGCGAACTGTAAGGAACCTAGTATCCACTCTCGGCTCCTTCGGAAGGTCAACTTTTCCTTGAGAAATTGGTTTGTATTCCTCTCTATCACCTTTCTTTGGCTTTGGGGAGGCACAGCGTATGGGTGAACAGGTCCCCTTGTAGTCCCAACCATTGAAACTTGGTCTGTGGGACCCGGCGGGATTTCTCGAGGTTGACTTGGAATCCCAGTTGCCGAAGGAAGGTGAGGACTTTGTTCTTTGCTACGCGGGAAATCTGGGCCTTGTCTGACCAGATTAGCTAATCGTCTAGATAGGCTACTACCTGTATCCCCTGAGTCCGAAGCTCTTGAATTACTGTCTCTGCTAGTTTGGTGAAGATTCTGGGTGGTATGTTGAGCCCCAATAGCATCACTTTGAATGCATAGGCTTGTTTGCCTAGCTTGAAGCCCAAAAAAAGACGAAAATGCCTTGCTATTGGAACGTGATAGTAGGCATCCGTAAGATCGATGGAGGTGGTGACGGCCCCACGGGGAAGTAAGGTCCACACCTGCGAGACGGTAAGCATAGGGGATTTGTCGCAACGAGTGAAGGAACTTAAACGAGACAGGCCCTGGATTACTCTTCGTTTGTCTGAGTCTTTCTTTGGCACGCTGAACAAGCGTCCGTGAAATCTTGAGCGACGTAAACTTTGGGTTGCATTCATTAGTAGCAGATCTTTTGTGAAGGAACGTAGTTCTTCCGTGGACTGAGACTGGTTGAACTACTTGCAGAGGTTGCCTGAGTTGGGAAGATTGGAAGGACCTCAATCTCTTCCTACCTCGAATTGGGGTACTAGTAGGCTCATATCTCCTCTTTGAAACCAGGCCCCACCTAACCTTGAGGTTTTGGTTGGCTCTAGCTGCCTCGCTAAGGACCGAATTAACTAAGTCCCCTGGGAAAAGATCTGGGCCCCAGACTGGAGCTTTGATGAGCCTATTAGGTTCGTCCCTAATCGTGGCTTCGGATAGGACGTGTCGTCGACAATGGGTCCTGGCATTTGCAAAAGCATAGGCGTCAGCCATAAAGTTTTGCAAAAGCGACATAGTGAGGGCCTTAAGGAGGTCCTCCTCGGTGTAAGTGGCGACAGTCAATTCAGAAAGGGCAACTGAATTAAGGGATCTGCTGAATCTACACCTCGACTCACATTCCAATTTAATGAGAGACACCGGGAGTTTGGGAGGCTGTTCGCTGAACTGCGTCGAGGCACAGTCCGGGCTCAACTTACCTACCGAGAAGGTAGCTGGGGCGTTCCGCCAACATTCACCGTCTCCCGGAAAGAGAAGGGAGGGTAAGTCGGTCTCCCTGAGGTGAGGTAAAGGCTTCTCTTCCTTGATAGCCTGAAAGACCGTCTCTATGATCTTGGTCGCACATGGGGTAGGGGTCTGGTTGTCGGCCACAAACATAGTATATGAACTTTTGTAGGCCGTAATCATTGTGTTCAAGCAATCCCACTCATTGAACACGCGGACCAAGACAGACTGTGCCTGTTCTTTAGGAAAATTAACAGTTTCCTTTGGGACATTATCCAATCGAATCAGAGCCTCTTCCTTGAGGCGAGCATAGCCCGGGAAGGGGAATTCAAGACCCGGCGGGTAGAATTCATAATCTGCAAGAGGCCGGGTACCGAAATCTCCGATTGACAACATAGGCTACCCTCCGAGAAGGGGGCATGCAATGCCAACCTCCAAGGGTTATTCTTATTGAAAGGAGGAGGCTTGGAGGCGTCGGGGACGGGGTATTGCTGTTGTGGTGGTGGCAGCCCCGAGCGCATGAGTCCCTGAACTAGGCTCTCCATAGAAGCTATTCTCTCTTGTGATTGTCGCGTATGAGACGATAGTACGGTATCGACTCAAAACGAGCAAACATCTTCTCGGAAAAATCCACCGGGTCAGATGATTCCGCCGGGGGGGAAACAGGTGCCGGACGGAGACTACTCCGTGAGAGGTTGAAGGCACCGCAATTGGGTCTTGAGAGACTCTGGTGGAGGAAGATTTAGCCTTCGAAGCTGATGATTTCGAAGACCTGTGGTCTTTGGAAGACTTGGGGTCGTATATAAATTCTTACGATGAGCCTTCACCTTGGGGATAACAGGCCGGGGACTGAGACCAGTCCCGGTTGTCCCCGGAAAACCTCGAAAAGAAGAGTGTTCTGAAGGAGAAGAGAAAGCCGGGCTAGGGATAGGAATCTTAGCCCGGGAACCCCCTGACTCACCTACATCCCTACCTGCGTCGGGATCGTCAAGAGCCATGGGTTCCATATCGAGGTTGAGGGTAGAGACGTCCTCAGTTAGGATGCCGCCCATCTCTTCTTGGTCCGGGGCCGGAAGAAGGGCTTCGAACCTCTCGATGAAAGGATCCGCCAATTCTTTGGGGACCGCAGGTGAAGTTTTAGCATGGGGGTAGAGACGAGAACACCATTTCTCAGAGAGGATATAAGGCTGTGTGGCCTTCACGTTGCGGGCGAACCCGTCAATCCAGATCTTGAGGGTAGCCCAAGCTGTATCTTTCTCAAGTTGGGAGCACTGAAAGAGAACAGACTATTAGCCAGGGATATTTGTGCCAAAGAAAAGTGAAGAAGTCCAAGGACTTTGTAGACACTAAGTGAAAGGCATGCGGGAAGTCCAGAGGACTAGTGGCCTTAAAATTAAAATTAGAAATTAATTGTAACTCCCTACAAGTCTGTATCAATGAAAATGCACTCACCGAGTCAGATGTTAGAGTGGAGGTCATTGTGTAGCAGACTACACAATTGTCTGGATGCCATACAGCTAAGTCATCCACTCGGACCCTCTTAATGAGAGAATGCCTTGATGAAGTCATTGAGCTTCAGCACGGCATTTCATTCCCGTGCTGAATCTTGGTGACGGGCAAGAGGGCTCTCGAACTTCGGGAAATTGCTCCCCCAGTTCGAATCTAAATTTCTCTCTTTCATCTTTTTCTTCTGCTTAATATTACTTCGACCTTCTCTTAATTTTATCAACTTTCTTTCATCTTGCTGTCCTATCTCTATGATTATTATTTTTCTTAGTTATATATATATGTAGATGTATGCATATATATATATATTTATTTATTGTATTTGTTCATTTATTTATTTATCTATTTTTTTTTTCTATTTTATTTAAATGGCGTGGATATTTCCACATTCGTTATTACTGCCTGCTTAGATGAATGGGAGAAGGGATCACGGTTGGGAGGTATTCGCATTCAAAGCTATATATGAGAGTATTGGATGATCTCAGCCATCCCAAAGATGGTTTGGACCTTTTTGGCGGAACTACTCTCAAGGGTTGGGTCATCGGAATCCAGGGGGATCCAATCCTTGAGGTGGGACTCTTGGCTTTTGGCCGGAAGCCCATCATTACAGATATGGGGAGGATGATTCCATATTACTTTGGTCTCAGTCCTAACAGGCGGGTTTAGCTTACACCTGTGCCTCTATATCTGTTTTGATGCTATCCTTCGGGTAGGGTATGGAGTGGACCATCGGGGAAATATACTCTCATTGTGCCGATAGTGGAGAATGCAAATTTCCTTTCCAACGTATGATACTTTCTTATAATTCTCAAGCAGGTACCCCAACAAAACAACAAAAAACCTGAAAATCCCATCCTTAAATATGGACCCTTCAAATACAGACTCCCCATCCCCTGGATTTGCTGACTCCCCCCCGGCACTGTTGACGACTTCTGCTACTGTAATTAAGGAAAACTCTGTTGACGACCTTCGAACAAAAAAGGACCACTCTACTGATGTTAAAAAATCTAGCAATTTGGGTAACACAGGGAAACTACGATTCCTTCATGTTTCCCAAATCCCATTAGAGACAAATTATGATGATATATATAGAGCATTTGAGTGCTATGGATTGATAAAGGAAATAAGGATGAGACTTGGAGATGAAAAATGGGACTCTTGGATATCTTTTGAAAGTCACGATGAGGCGTTTAATGCCATAAGTAATATAAGTAGTATCAAAATTAACGAATTGAACATCATGGGAGCTCTTTGTGATAAGGTCCCAAAGGAATTGGATGTGTACAAACCTGCTGATTGGTTTGAAAAAGATAGAAATGTACCCATGCCTTCACAGAGAAAACCCAAACCACCAATGTGGCTCTTAGCTGAACCTAAAGGGATAATAGGGAATTATTTTAAGATATGTAAGTTTATCCAAAAAAAAGTAGGAACCATAGCACCTGGAGATATATCTCGTTTTGGGAAGAACAGTTATCTCATCCATGCCAAATCTTCGACTCAGTCTGCAATACTGTCTAACTTACAGACAGGCAGTGATGAAATTACATTGGAAATGAAACCTCATCTAAATTTTAGTTATGGAAGGGGAGTGGTCTTTAATAAGGACCTATACGAATTTACAGAGGAGGAGATACTTTCTATGTGTCCATTAAATGTATGGAAAGTGCATAAGATTCCTGGAACTTCAATGATTATACTCACTTTCCAGGATGCTGATGTACCTTTCCATATTTTTATTGAAAACGAAAGGATTAAAGTTCGGCCTTTCAAACAAAAGCCCCTGCAATGTTTTAATTGTTTTAAATTTGGACACCCATCCAAAGTTTGTAAAAATGGAAAATTGTGTGGTATTTGCTCCAAAACTTATCATGGAGAATGTACACTTGAGGCCAGGTGTTCAAATTGCAATTTGAATCATAAATCAACTGATAGGAGATGCGAACTGTATAAGTTGGAGGAAGCTGCCCTAAACAAATCAAGTTTAGAACACATAAGTGTGGGACATGCAAAAAGATTGTTGAATAAATCAACCAGCTATGCAAAGGCCTTAAAATCAAAGGTAAATTTACCACAGGAGACAGCAACCCCACCTAGCACTGCCAGTAATCCTAAGAAAAGAAATACAACCTCTGATAATAAAGTACTGCATGACAAGGTAATCATATCGCCTTCTGAGGCTTTGCCACAGCGTATTAAAAATGGGTCATTGCCCATTTCTGTACAGCCTTCGTCCCCCATTACCAGCAATAGTACTAACCTCTCCCAGGCCATGTCCTTGCCTGATTTGATGGAGATGCCACCTGACACCAAGTTACCAGGTGCACCTGTATTGGGGAAGGTGCAAAAACCTGGTAGCTCAAAACCTACTAATCGGAAAAGAGAGAGACCTCCATCACTCTCGCCCCCCTCCATAAGAAATATCAAAATTACGACGTCAAATAAGTATGATGATTTGTCAGTTGATATTTCTGATGTGGAAGTCAATTTAAATAAATCAGAAATTCAAGTGGAGGTCCACCAACCTCCTCAACAATCAGATCAAAAAGACAAAAAGAAAATCATAAATTCTAAACCCAATCTATCAAGACCCTCTTTAATAAAACCACCAAAAAATAGTGTTAGATCAAACACTGCTAATGGGAAGACTCCATCCAAGGGGTCTACCAAATTATAAACCATAGTTTTTTCCTCCATTTTGCAATGGAATTGTCAGGGTTTAAGGGCCAAATATGAAGAACTTAAGCTCCTTATTCATGAGCATTCCCCCATAATTATTTGTCTACAGGAGAGCAAACTTGATCATAATACCCCTTGCCCTCGCGAATACATTAGTTATAGGACACCATATGATCACCAAGTGGGGAGCCATGGCGGAAGTCTCATATACGTTCGTCGAGATGTTCCCCAAGTTTCTCTGTCTATTCGTACACCTCTGCAGGCAGTGGTTGTACAGATCGACATAGGGCGAAAATATACAATTTGTTCTCTGTACTTGCCTCCAAATGATAACATTTTGTATGACAACTTAGTGGAGGTGATTAAACAACTCCCTCAACCTTTCCTTTTACTTGGAGATTTGAATGGTAGACACCCTTTGTGGGGTGATGTTTTAGCAAACACGAGGGGAAATATCATATCATCAATTGTGGAAAATGAAGATGTGGGACTCCTTAATACAGGAGAGCCCACACACTTTCATGTCCAGACAGGTACCTTGTCATGTATTGACCTATCAATCGTAAGCTCTAATTGCCTTCTCGACTTTGATTGGAGAACATTAGATGATTGGCATACTAGTGATCACGCACCAATCATTATAAACACCAACAATGGTCCACCTTTACAGGGATCGCCACGATGGAATCTTGACAAGGCGGACTGGGATAAATTTCGTGAACTAAGCGAAATTGAGGGGGATGCAGGACAAGTTGAAAATATCGATGATGCCATAGACTTACTGAATGGAACTCTCCATACAGCAGGAGTCAATTCAATTCCCAAAACAACAGGGTTATTCAAACGACGACCCGTCCCGTGGTGGTCTTCAGAACTAACTGCCCTCCACAGAGCCACAAGAAGATCTCTAACACGATTGAGTAGACGCAGAACTGATGAGAATTTAATTATGTACAAGAAATGTAGAGCACAGTTCCGTCGTGCCATGAAAGAAGCAAGGCGCCAGTCATGGATGTCTTTTGTTTCCTCCATTAACAGTAGGACACCACCATCTGCTGTGTGGAGGAAAGTAAAAAAGATAGCTGGCAAATTTACCCCCAACCCACCACCAGTGTTGAAGGTGAATGGCCAGTATGTAACCGAAGCAAATGATGTTAGCAATGCCCTGGCTAATCATTTTTCAAATGTATCCAGCAAGTGTGAAGGAGCCCCTGGTCACCAGTATAGGAGCACTGAAGAAAAGAAAATTTTAAATTTTGCAACAAGAAGGGAAGAGTCGTATAATTCTCCTTTCACTGAAAGAGAATTTGATTCCGCACTTGCTCATTGCAATGATACAGCCCCTGGACCCGATGGAATTCCATATGCAATGATTAAACATGTACATTTTAATACAAAGCTATTTATTTTAAGTATTATTAATAGAATATGGCATGATCATAGTTACCCAAGTGTTTGGGAACTAGCCATTATTTTAGCCTTTTTAAAACCCGGTAAAGACAAGTTTTTAGCAGAAAACTATCGTCCAATTGCATTGACATCTTGTTTATGTAAAATCATGGAGAAGATGGTCAATGCAAGGCTGGTGTGGTACCTTGAAAAGAAAGGTATTTTATCACCGATTCAATGTGGATTCCGAAAAATGCACTCAACGACTGATGTGTTGATACGACTAGAGTCTTCTATTTGTGAAGCCTTTGCTTCCAAACAGCACCATGTTACAGTATTTTTTGACCTTGAAAAGGCATATGATACCACATGGAGATATGGTATTCTTAAAACCATTCATGAATTGGGATTGAGAGGAGAGCTGCCACTATTTATTCAGGCATTTCTTTCACGTAGAGTTTTTCAAGTGAGAGTGGGGGAAACTCTATCAGAGAGTAAGTGCCAGGAAGAAGGAGTTCCTCAGGGTAGTGTGCTGAGTGTAACCCTTTTTGCACTAGCAATTAATGGGATATCCTCAGCCATTCCCCAGGATGTTCTCTCAACATTATTTGTGGATGATCTCTCAATATCATTTGCTGGCACTAAAATGGCAATGGTTGAGAGAAAAATCCAACTCTCTATTGATAAAATTATCCAGTGGGCTGACATGAATGGATTTAAGTTCTCGACAAGTAAAACTACCATTGTCCATTTTTGTCGTATCCGGGGAGTACATCCAGACCCGGATATATACATTAAAAGTCAACGGATACCATGTGCAAGAGAAGCTAAATTTTTAGGTTTGATATTTGATTGTAGGCTTACATGGGTTTCTCACTTAAAAGCATTAAAAGCTAAATGTGTTGAAGCTCTGAATATCTTAAAAGTATTATCCCATACATCATGGGGGGCAGACCGCAATACTATTTTAAAATTATACAAGGCCTTGATTTTTTCCAAAATTAGTTATGGTTGTGAGGTATATTCTTCAGCCACCTCAAGCCGGTTAAAAATATTAGACTCGATACATCATGCAGGTATTAGATTGTCTACTGGAGCTTTTAAAACCTCGCCTATCCCAAGTCTCCTTGTTGATGCTGGAGAGTTACCTCTAGACCTTTACCGAATGTCTTCCGTTCTTCGGTATTGGTTTAGATTGCAAAGACTCCCTAACTCTCTAGCCTTTCAGACTGCAAGCCTTGTAAGACACGCATCATACTTTGAGTTGCACCCAAAATCTCCTCAACCCTATGGCTTTCGGGTGAAACGATTATTAAATAGTCTGGATATAATTAGAAATAAGGTACTTCCATTCAAGGTATCATCAACGCCTCCATGGAAGTTACCAGAGATATCTTTTTGTAAATATTTTATTGGAGATAAGAAGAATATGTCAGACCTAGAAGCCAGGTCTTTTTTTAATGAACATGTTAAAGAACATAGAGGATCAACTTTTATCTATACTGATGGCTCCAAATCTGATGCTGGCGTTGGATTTGGAGTACATAGTAATGGTTTTAATTGTAGAGGTGCACTTCCTCTGACCGCTTCCATATTTACTGCCGAACTGTATGGCATATTAACCGCTATTGAGAAAATAGCATTGGAGAAGGAGGGTAATTTTACAATTTTTAGTGATGCAAGGAGTGTCCTTCAAGCTATGGAAGTTTTTAATTCTAATAACCCTCTAGTTTTAAAGATTTTAGAATGGCTTCTCATTATTGGACGGAGAGGTATAACAGTTCAATTTTGTTGGGTTCCAGCACATGTAGGTGTGTCTGGGAATGAGAAGGCAGATTCACTGGCTAAGGAGGCTGCATCCGAGTTGCTGCCAAGAAGGTATCCCATTGCCTGTAATGATTTCTTACCTGTCATCAAGAAATTGGTTTGCAATAAATGGCAACAGCAATGGGATAGTCAAGATGGCAATAAAATGCGAGAGATAACAAATGACATATCTCCTTGGAGGTATAATATGATGCCCCGAAAATGGGAGACGTCTCTTTGTCGTCTCCGTATTGGTCACACTCGGTTGACACACGAGTTTCTGCTGAAGGGCCAACACCAACCGTATTGTGACGACTGTTTAGTACCTCTAACAGTAAGGCATTTGTTGACCGAATGCCCCAACTATAACAACTTGCGGAATAGATATCTGTTTGAGGCTCGAGGTGAGGGTGGCAGGTTCATCCTTGCCAAGATTCTTGGAAATGATGTGTCCTACCATGCAAGTGGCATTTTTAGATTTCTTTCAGAAGCAGGTCTTCTGAAAAATATTTAACTTTTATTACATTCAACTTTTATGATTTTAATTGAATACTCTTTTATTTTTTATTTTATTTTATCTTTTATTTTTGTATACATAAATTAAATGTTACCGGCGTCAATGACCTCAGATGTCAGGATGCCTGAAAACTTTGAATCAATCAATCAATCAATCATCCACTCGGACAGAACAGTGGGCGTGTGAATGACACATGTCATGGCCGCAGGGTTGATAGATGACAGCGGCACATGCCGTCATTGTACAGCATACAGTCTGTAAAATAAAAAGATACATGAGTATCTCAAAGGAAAGCAAATTAGGGGCCTGGAGGCCCCGGTGCTTAAAATATATATATATATATATATATATATATATATATATATATATATATATATATATATATATATATATATATATATATATATATACATATATATATATATATATATATATATATATATATATATATATATATATATATATATATATATATATACATATGCATATACATATATATATATATATATATATATATATATATATATATATATATATATATATATATATATATATATATATATATATATATATATATAAGGGATTTTGACGTAGGAAAAATCTATTTCTGGGCGAGGGACCTGTGCCGCTCAGTGAATAAGCTCCATTTAGCACTTATTCTTAGGTAATTTACTGCTAAATATACCAGAGAAAAAATGTAAAGGAGTGCTAGGTTAACTAGCTCGCTCACCTATTGGTGTCGGTATAAAATTGGGCGTATATTCCAGAGGTCCCGCACTATTTAGATTAATCCACGACAGAGAACCCCAATAGAGGAGAGCCGTTCAACCTCACTCGGTACTACTACAATGCATCCGCTCAGAACCCAACTCCTTAGCACCCAAAGTTTGGGGACTCCAAGGGAGAGGAGCTGGGAGGGTTCACTGAGCGGCACAGGTCCCTCGCCCAGAAATAGATTTTTCCTACGTCAAAATCCCTTTTCTGGGCTCGAACCTGTGCCGCCCAGTGAATCTATACAAGAGAAAAATGTCACCAAACTTGCAAAATAAAGGAAAAAACATAAGCGTAAGAGAAATACAGGATGCTTTAATCAGAGATGAGTACCAAAAAACAATTATAAGGGTATCTTAAATATGAACATAAATCCAATAAGGTAGGTATAATAATGCCGTGAGTGATAATATATACAGATACTCAGGAGCATAAAAATTTACAAATATAATAACAGTATTCAGGTGCGAGACCAACGAATACAATAGGGTATAAATGAGGCAGGTAAGAGGGAGAGATAAAGAGTCAAGGCATTAACCTGTGAGTTACTCGGGAGTAACTACGCTCCCTGCGGCTACTGTAGAAAATTTTAGGGCTTCCAAATGTTTAAGGTAGTGTTTCTTGAACACTGACGGTGATTTCCACCCTGTATACCTGGAAAGGTCTGTAAAATTCATGTGGTGAAAGAAGTTCACCGAGGTGGCAACCGCCCTGATATCATGTGCAAGAGGAAAAGAGTCAGGGTTAGCTTGTTTAATAAAATACAAAATTTGTTGCCTGATCCCTTTAATAGTAATGGTACCGCCTTGTTCTCTAACGAATAGAGGCCCCGAGGAGTTAGAGGAGGTCCGGGATAGATAAGACCTAAGAGTAGTGACAGGGCACAGCGACGGATCTTGCGTGAGGGGAACAATTTTCCAGGAGGTCCATCTGTTTTGAGGGTCTTCATTCTTAGCCAAAAAGAATTTGTTAGGAGAAAGAAGGACCTCTCCTGAAGGCAGAAAGTCAATATGACCCGGGTCTCTCGACAAGGCTGCCAATTCAGAAATTCTTGCCCCGGAAGCCAAGCTCACTAGGAAAAGTGTTTTCCTGAGAAGGGGCATGTAATCACAAGAACTGTTAATGGTATCAGAAGCCAATTTGAGTACGTCATTAAGGAACCAGGTCACCGGGGTAGGACGAGTAACCGGTTTCAGTCTGGCACAAGCTTTCGGAATTGAAGCTAACAAAGAGTCGGTTAAGTCTATGTTAAAACCCACTAGGAAGATCTTTTTCAGAGCCGATTTAATAGTGGTGATAGTATTGGCTGCCAGACCTGATTCTAATAAAGATCTAAAGAAAGTGACTGTAAGGTTCAAGTTCATACAGTTCACGTCTGAGTCTATTAAAAATTTTGCCAACTTTTTAACTGCAGAGTCATACTGACGGATGGTGGAATCCCGTTTATCTGATTCTAGGAACAAGGTGTTTTGAGGATCAATATTGGCACCATGCATAGCCGCAAACTTCATAAAGTCCATAAAGTTAGGGCGCTCTGAATGTTTGAGAAAGCGTACACAACGCGTGTTTGTACTATCTGAGACAGAACCGGATTGGGTATCGGGTGAGGGTATAGTCTCAACTCCCGCAGGAGAGGATACCAGTTGCTCTTGGGCCAGTTGGGTGCGACCAAGGCTACTTGTCCCTTGAAGGATCTCAGTTTGTCTAGAACTTTCAGCAAAAGATTCACCGGGGGAAAGAGATAAATCTTTTCCCAGTTGTCCCAATTCTGTGACATGGCGTCTGTGGCGTAAGCCTGAGGGTCTAGATTGGGAGCCACATATACTCTCAATTTGTGGTTGGATTCCGTGGCGAAGAGGTCCACTTGGAGACCGGGAACCTGAGAGAGAATCCACCGAAATGACTTTAGATCGAGTGACCATTCCGATTCTAGAGGGGAGGTCCGGGACAGGGCGTCTGCCACTACATTCCGGACTCCCGCCAGGTGGACAGCTGAAAGATGCCAACGGTTCGAGGCTGCTAGGGAGAATATGGCTATTAGAACATGGTTCAGAGGCCCTGACTTTGACCCGCCTCTGTTGAGGCAGCGGACCACCACTTCGCTGTCGAGGACCAGACGAAGGTGTTGTTTCTTGGGAAGAGCGAGACGTTTCAGGGTTAGAAGAACTGCCATGGCCTCTAGCACATTGATGTGAAAATGGCGGAACAAGGGAGTCCAAAGACCTTGAACTTTCTTGAGCTGAGAATAGCCGCCCCAACCTGATAGGGATGCGTCTGTGTGAATGATTAATTCCGGGGGCGGAAATCGAAGGGGAACTGACTTTGACAGACTGTTTGCTCTTGTCCAAGGAAGAAGTCTTTCCCGTAGAATGGGAGGAAGGCGGACTTTCCTGTCCCGGAGCTTCCGGTTCGCCCTCGAACGCCAGACACGATTGATATCTTTCAATTTTGCCTTCAGAAGAAGATCCGTCACTGAGGCAAACTGAAGGGAACCCAGAATCATCTCTTGAAGCCGTCTGGAACTTACTTTGTCTTTGAGAAAGCGTTTGGTGTTTCTTGCAATCTCTAACCTCTTGGGTCTGGGAAGACACAGAGTATGAGATATAAGATCCCATTGCAGGCCGAGCCATTGGAACTTCGATTTTGGAAGAAGACGGGACTTCTTGAAGTTGATCTGGAAGCCTAGAGATTGAAGATAATGGATGACTTTGTGAGTGGCTTTTAGGCAATTTTGGGAGGTGTCTGACCAAATGAGCCAGTCGTCCAGATAGGCTACTACTTGAATCCCTTGATTCCTGAGTTCCTGAACAGCGACTTCTGCTAGCTTTGTGAAGATCCTTGGGGCAATGTTGAGCCCGAAAGGCATCACCTTGAAGGAGTAACTTTTGTCCCCTAAGCGAAAGCCTAGGTACGGACGGAAGTGTCTCGCTATCGGGACGTGATAGTAGGCGTCTGTAAGATCGATAGAGGTGGTGACGGCCCCACGGGGAAGTAAGGTCCGCACCTGCGAGACGGTAAGCATTCGAAACTTGTCGCATTGAATGGACAAGTTGAGAAGGGATAGATCTAGAATCACTCTTCTCTTGTCTGAATCCTTCTTCGGAACACTGAACAGCCGACCTTGAAACTTCAGATGTTTCGTTTCTTGTATGGCATTCTTTTGTAAAAGTTCCTGGACAAATTCGACCAGGTCCGGAGTGGAATGTTGACGAAATTTGTTCGGAGGAGGAGGTCCTTGAATCCAACTCCACCCTAGTCCCTTGGAGATGATACTGAACGCCCAGGGACTGAACCTCCATTTGTTGCGGAAGGCATAGAGCCTCCCCCCTACCTGCTGCACCTCAGTATTGGTTTGAGGAGTTGCCTCCACGTCCGCCTCGGAAGTTCTTTCCTCTGCGAAAGGCTCTTCCCCTGCCTTTGTTCTGGTTAGAGCCACGGTGGTAGCCTCTACCTCTACCATAACTCTGGGAAGAGCTATGAGCCTCGTAGGACTGGTTAAAGGCAGGGGAAGTGGCGGAGGCACCAGAAAGCTGGCTCTTAGGTAGCAGAACGGTGACATAGTCATCCGAAGGAGCCCGAGAGGTGGAAGGCTGTGCAGGGGCAACAGAAGATGGAGGAAGAGGCAGCCGGAAGTTGGATGAAGCACTCTGTTGTTGCCTGAACTGGGTGGAGGTATATGGTCTAAGCTTCTTCCTACCCCGGGCTTGATAATTTGCGGGGTCATACTTGCGTTTAGGGGTCAAACCCCAACGGGCTTCAAGGCTCTGATTAACCCTAGTGGCCTCCGCCAAGACTTCCTCTACGAGATCCTCGGGGAAGAGATTTGAACCCCAACAGGAGGACCGGATGAGTTTATTAGGTTCATGCCTAATCGTCGCCTCAGCTAGAACATGCTTGCGACATCTGCGTTTAGCAGTAGCAAAGTCATATAAGTCATAATATAACGACTGTAGCGTAGCCTTGTTGAGAGACTTAAAAATACTCTCCGTATCGTAAGTCAAGGCTATCGACTCCGTGGATGTGGCCAGGTTTAGAGTACGGCCAACACGTAGGCGGGAATCATATTCCTGTTTAATGAGAGATTCCGGGAGACGGGGAAGCTTCTCACTAAACAAGACTGAGGCACAGTCTGCTGCAAGCTTGCCGGAGGTAAAGGTGGTATGGACGTTGTCCCAACACTCAATACCTGAGGGAAGAAGGAGGGAGATTGGATCCACCTCTCGGATGGGAGGCAAGGGCTTCTCCTCCAGAGCATATTGAAAGGCAAGCTCTGCCACCTTATTGACGCATGGAGTCAAGGTGTTCTTGTCCATTAAGAACATCGTAAAGGAGCTTTTATGAGGCGTCAGCATGGTGTTAGTGCAGCCGATGTCATTCAAAAATCTGGCCCAAACAGATTGGGCTTGCTCCTTCGGGAAGATGACCGTCTCTTTGGGGACCTTGTCTAATCGGACTAAAGCTTCCTCGGTAAGTCTGGCATAACCATGAAATGGAAATGCCAGACCCGGAGGAAAGAATTCAAAGTCCTCTAGAGGGCGAGTGCCAAGGCCCTCCAGAGTCAACATTCCGTCTGAGAACGGGGAATGAAGAGCCATCCGCCAGGGGTTGTTCTTGGCAAACGGCGGGAGCTTAGAGGCATCCGGTATGAGAGAGCTTTGGACTCTCTCCGGAGCTCCTTGCTCTAAAGCCCCAATTCTCTGACCGAAGTTAGAGAACATCGTGTCCATCCTCGACTGCATCTCCGAAACCAACTTTTCCTGCATCTCCGACACGATGCGAAGCATAGCTGATTCGGAAAGGCCCGGGCTAGCAGCAGGAGGGGCGGAAGGAACTCCCGGGTCGTGAGACTTAGAGGAGGAACCAGAGGTCTTTGAAGACGGGTTTGTACCAGGTTTAGAGCCATGAGAAGTCTTGTGAGGCTTGCGAGCTTTGGGTAAGGTCCTTGAAGTAGACTTATCCTTAGGGGGAACCGGGTATGAACGTTGAGACGAATCACGGTCCCCAGAAAATCCAAGAAAGGAAGAGCGATCAGAAGAAGAAGAAAGAGCGGGGCTGAGGATAGGAATCTCAGCGCCGGACACACCTGCCTCACTTACCACCCTACCTGTATCCGGCTCGTCTAGCAACATTGGTTCGACGTCCAGGTTCATGGAGGCAACATTGTCCTCCAGACCTCCGGGGGCGTCCGATGGATCTTGCTCTGGGTCGATGAGACCCGTTATAGTGGCATCAATGTGGGCAATGATGGGAGCTGCCACATGCCTAGCCACAGCAGCTGAAGACTTGGCGTTGGGGTAAACCATGGTGCAGTAGTCCTCAGATAGGACGTACGGCCGCTTAGACTTTACATTCCGGGCAAAACCACCAACCCACACCTTCAGTGTGGCCCGAGCCGCAGACTTTTGCTCCGGGGATGCCTGAAATAATAGTGGGAATTATAAAAGGGAAACTCCCAATGATCCTTCAAGACCATAGATATCTTACTAATAGTAAATAAAATAAGAAGGCAATATAGCCAACGGGACTCACCGAGTCAGAACCAAGGGTAGTGATGAGGTCGAAGCAAATCACACAGTTATCCGGGTGCCATACCACAACGTCTTCCAGTTGAACCCCACAAGGGGCGTGAGATCGGCAGACGGAGTGGCCACAAGGCTGGTGCAGAACAGCTGCACAGGCCGGCGTCAGACAATGCACCATCTGTAAAAAGAATAGTATATGAGAAACTGTAATTCTCTTAATTAGGGGCGGGTCTGGAGGACCCGGGCCTAACATAGGTCTAACACAAGATTAGAGCCTAACTACTATTCTATAAGTGGCCTAACATAGGTCTAACACAAGAATAGAGTTTAACTATACTATTCTTTTAAGTAGGGCCTAAAATAGGTCTAACACAAGATTAGACTGTAAAAAATAAAATAAATTTTTTTTTTTTTTTTTTTTTTTTTTTTTTTTTTTTTTTTTTTTTTTTTTTTTTTTTTTTTTTTTTTTTTTAGGGGCGGGTCCGGAGGACCCGGGCCTAACATAGGTCTAACGCAAGGTTAGAGCTTAACTATAATATTCTTACATAGGGGCGGGACCGGGGGTCCCGGGCCTAAACATAAGTCTAACTTGAAACTAAAGTATAGCCATCCATTCCGGTCAAGCCGGGAGCATAAAAAAGGATGCAAAAACAAGGAATTAAGACACATAGTGTCTGATTTCCCGGGGTGGGGTAGACCCCGGGCCGGGAAATAAAGGTATATTCAATACCAATTCCTTTAGGGACTCCGGGGTAGTGATCTGTCATATATAATCATCATAGGAAATGTTATAAAATAATAGGGGGGCGGAACTGTAACTAAGAACTGCCAATCGAACCCGGAGGGTTTCGTATAACATAAGCCAGAATGAAAAGTGAATATAAAATAGGGTACACCGGGATCCAACTCTGTAGACCGGTGGCCAACCAGACTAGACAGAGACTAAACCGCCGGGCCACCCGGAGGACAAAGTCCATAAACACTTAACTACCCCCTCTAAAAGGAGGGAAGGCAACGGTCCCTTAGTGGAGGGGGGGAGAAGCCTAGCCTCCCACCTAGCTAGAGGGGGAGCGTGGGGGAGGATCACGTGATACGAGGCAGCAGGGCTACCAACTGACGATCCCCAATCAGACAGATCAAACGGAGTAATGGCACAAATATTCATTATAATAATAATAATAGCGTTAAATATATGAATAAACACATTGAAAATTTTTGGGCAAGGCATGCAACATAAATAATTAAATCACAAAGACACACCTGATGGCTAAAATAACATTGCCGCCTTAGCACGGTCGGCAGCCATAGCGATACGTAAATGATATCGGCCCAAAATTTGAACCACGAGGATTCTAAACGCTAAATAATGAATATTCACAATAACAAATAATATTTGATAAAACAATAATACACATAGTAACACCGCAAGTGAAAATTAAAAGCTCTCAAAAACAGGAGTACCAACTGTAGTGAAATCAAGCAAGATCGGTATGAACGAAGAGAATAAACTCCTATAATATAAATATTAAACGATCTAGGTTGCTCAAAACACAGTAAAATCCAGCTTGGTACTTAACTTAGACGGTGTCTCCTGGGAAACCGACGAAGAAGCCATAATTCACTAGAAAATATCCAAAAGCGAGAGCACCAGAAAAAAAGCGGGTTACTTTGAACGTTGTGCTAAAAGGAGTTGGGTTCTGAGCGGATGCATTGTAGTAGTACCGAGTGAGGTTGAACGGCTCTCCTCTATTGGGGTTCTCTGTCGTGGATTAATCTAAATAGTGCGGGACCTCTGGAATATACGCCCAATTTTATACCGACACCAATAGGTGAGCGAGCTAGTTAACCTAGCACTCCTTTACATTTTTTCTCTGGTATATTTAGCAGTAAATTACCTAAGAATAAGTGCTAAATGGAGCTTATTCACTGGGCGGCACAGGTTCGAGCCCAGAAATATATATTTATATATATACATATATATACATATACATATATATATATATTATATATATATATATATATATATATATATATATATATATATATATATATATATATATATATATATATATATATATATATATATATGTTACAGTCAATATCTAAATCTAGGCAATTTGTAAAGTGACTGAACTTTTCAGGCAATATGTGAATTGCCTGTTTCACCCAGTCAATTTACAAATCAGCTAAAAATTGCAGACAATTTATAAATTGACTAAAATTCTAATGGATTTTCTTGGCATATTGACTGAAATGAATCTCGGTATGGATATTCGGTCAGTTTACCTCTTGAAACTTTGTGTGCTGTTGTCTGGGTAGTTTATTATTGTGCGTGTGTGAAAGACCATTGCTAACACAGAAAGTATGGCGTGTTCTGAGGAAGTATTTTATTTTTTTTTTATTTTTGACGAAAATTAGTTGTTGAATTAAAACTCGGATTCAAATTCATTACTCTTGCTTAAAATTGAATACTAGAGTCTGATAGAGGAACTCAAAGTAGCATCATCTGCAAAAAAAAATAAATTGAATCGGCAGTATTACATCCTTGGAAATTATGATGTTCTTTAATGTGGTGACGTTGAAAAGACGAAATGATAGAAGTCAAGAACCGATTTATTTTGTGGAAATTGATGATGAGTTTGACACAAGAAAACATATTCATATTACTTTGGGACATGGTGGAAGAGATAAAATAGTCAAGGTTTTATTAAGATATGCAAATATTACTAGAGATACTGTAGGACTGTTCAAATCTTTGTGTTCAGTGTCATAAGAAACGGAAAAGAATTACGACCAATTTTGTCAAATCAGGTGGATGTCATTGACATGCAGTCTTGTATGAAAGGTAAATATAAGTGGATAATGTTGTATCGAGATCACTTAAAAAAGTATTGCTTATTTTGCCCCTAAACTTCCAAAATGGCCGCTAATGATGCATTCCAACTACTAAAAATCTATTTTTGGGTGAGGTAGCAATGTCGTCCTGATGGAAGTTCCTTCGTTAGTAGCTTCCTAGGTTATATTTGACTACAGTGATATATCCCAGAGAATTTACCAAAGGTATCCAGAATTCTAACTCCTGGAGCAAATATCCCTTGAAGATTTTTAATAAGGGATATCACATAAAACCAGAGGATGTATTCTTGACATGTCTCATAGCTATCTACACCCCTAATAGCGCTTTCGCTTCGAGGGGAAAAAGTGGCAAGAATATAGGAGAGCCGTTATTAAAGCAACGCTCATACTGTACTGTAAATAGGTGCCACCCCGCCGCCTCGTGGTGCCATCTAGCCATTCTTTGAAGCTTTGTAGGTGTAACAGATACAGTATATTGGGGAGGGAATTGTTATCCTTTGTCAAAAGGAGGGCGGGTCCATCAGGACGACATGGCTACCTCACCCAAAAATAGATTTTTCGCTTCGCTCAAAATCCGTTTTTTGGGCTCAGGCCATGTCGTGCTGATGGAAGTTTACCAGAGCATTAATGTATCTGTGGATTTTCAATAGTGCCGTTCATCTCGAGAAAAGTTTTCCTTTTGGCCCTCAGGGCCTAGAGACACTTGACGTTACCGTTAAAAACGTCATTCAACTGATCATATCGGATGTCAGTGCTTCCTGCCCCCTACAGGGAAGAGTCTGGGTAGACTTTAGGAAAAAACCCGAGGATTGTGAGTTCAAGGAACAGACTAGCAAACAGTTTGTATATTAGTGTCGTCATATACGTAAAACATAGATTGTACTTAGATGGAATTGATCTGTGTAGGTTACTGATGAACCTCCCAAGTCTGGATGTTGATAGAGACAGACAGGTTTATACACATGTAGGAAACCTTATTTCAGTAAGATAGACAGTTTAGCACAATAAGACCTTACATGGTTGCTCGGAACAGTAATAATCTCAGTTCCTGGTGTTTTCCTAGATAATAATAGGATCAAAAGATGCTCTGACATATATATAAAGTTTAGAATATTTGGGGCATAATGAGACGCAAAGATTCCTACTAACTATTGTTTATTACAAAAGTAAAAATAGAAATCAAGGTTGTAACAATCAATTACAATTTCAGTTTATGCTGAGTGAATCTGCATAGGCGCATAATAGGTAATAACAGAAATAAATAAAGTTTCACCTGAAAAAGGGAACACAAGCCACTCTATGGGAAATATGTAAAAATTTCACTATGTATTCTGTTGTTAAAAGGAACACTATGCATATAAATATGCATGGCACATGTGTTGGTCTATTATGCTGAATGTCACCTGTGTAGTTAGAACAGTCTAATAGTGTCGACACTAGACACATTACTCACATGATATACCTTAAGAGTCTATCATGTACACCCTTCACTATAAAGTCCCAAATAGTGCACTGTTCTTTGCAGAGGTCAGGTGGTAGGTTTTAGAACACTACCTGCTGCCACCATGAAATGTTTAATTTCCTGTAGTTGCTTCGCTTAGTGTTCGAAGAAGACTCTGGATGACTTCCATCCAGTATAAGCACGAAGGCTTTCAAACGACATAGTCTGAAAGAAATTAAGGGACGAGGCGACTTTCCTCGGATCATGACCTGCGGGTGTACTGTCTGGATCCGCTCTGCGAATAAAATAGGTGATTTTCGCCCTTATCTGTTTCAACGATAACATTGAACCTGATGTTTCTCCCCTGAAAACCTGACCTCCCTTAAAGTCTGAAGTTTGACGAAGATAGACCTTTAGGCATTCCACTGGGCAGAGGGATGCTTCTTCCTTCAGAGGGCAGATTCTCCAGGGACCCCATCTCTTAGTGGGGAGCTCGTTCTTGTCGAGAAACGTTGGGTCCGGAAAGAGGTTCAGTTCTCCGCAGTCTGTGAACTGAATGTGTCAAGAATACTGAATGTGTCAAGAATACGTCCTCTGATTTTATGCGATATCCCTTATTAAAAATCTTCAAGGGATATTCACTCCAGGAGTTAGAATTCTGGATACCTTTGGTAAATTCTCTGGGATATATCACTGTAGTCAAATATAACCTAGAAAGCTACTAACGAAGTAACTTCCATCGGCGGGAAGAGGCTAGGAGTGGGGCAATAGCAGGTATACCAACCTGCCAGACCCACGATTGATATAATCATGCGGAAGGACTAATAACACTATAATAAACAATACGCATGGTAAAATAAGATAGGAAGGCATGCTGGAGATAATAATAATAAAATTAGTTAAACATCAATCGTAAAACAAACGAGGGAGCGAACATGAGACAGGGGAAAATCAAGCCTGACGGCGCTGGGAGTAGGCAGGGCTACCAACATAACATAGGGTCAGTGAAATGCTAACAAAATGAAAACTAATATGTAATATCTGACTCATGAAAGCCCCTCGAGCTAATGCAAGCAAACGAATGACGTTAAAATGATAAGCAAGTCCGTGGCGTGCGAACGTAAATAATCCAAGTAATAATATAGTGGAATAGGAACGCCCGAAGGCAACCAGGCATGCCAACCTACCGATAATACGCACACGTATATGTAATAACTGTTATCATAATAACAGGACAATATAAAAATAATAAGGTGTGTGAACCGTGGATACCCATAAAGTTCACAACGAGAAACAATCAGTATGGAGGACTCATTGAAAATCGTTAAGAACGAAGCGAGAGAGAGATAAGAGGGAGCCGGGCGCCAAGAAAGACCCATGCGGGGTCGTGAAAAATAAAACTGTATAATATAAGCTAAAAAGGGCAAGGCCCCCTCCAAAATCTCAAAACTCATAGATTTGGTACTTAACTTAGATGGAGAGACAGTGGAGTCCGACATCTTGAGGTAAATCCAGAAAAAACCAGCGAAATTCACACACTAAGTCAAAATACGGCTAGAAAGATGTGTGCTATATAAAGGAGTGACGTCACTGGCGTGGGATTGCTAGTAGTAGTAGGATGTTGAACGGCACCTCGCTGTTCGAGGATTTTGACAGGAGATATCTAAATGGTGCGAGGCCTCTGGTTGTGAATTATCACGCCCCAGTATTATATCGACACCTTATATAGGTGAGCGAGCTGGGTTCAACCTGGCATTCCTATGCAATTTTTTCTCTGGTAATATATAGCAGTTATATACCTTAGAAATTGTGCTAAAGGAGCATTTCACTGGGCGGCATGGGTCGGAGCCCAGAAAGTAAATTTGCTGTCAAGAATCACACCTAAAATTTTAAAAGAGTCACAAATTTAAAGAAACATTATCAATACTGAGATCCGGATGTTGAGGAGCCACCGTCCTTGACCTACTTACAATCATACTTTGAGTTTTATTAGGATTCAACTTCATACCCCATAATTTGCACCATGCAATAATTTTAGCTAAATCTCTATTAAAGGATTCACCAACCCAAGATCTGCAAGATATTAATGCAATAGGTCTATAGCTTGCTGCTAAAACTTATCCTTACCCGGTTTTAAAAAGGCTACAATAATGGCTAGTTCCCAAACACTTGGATAACTATTAATAATGATTAAAATAAATAACTTTGTATTAAAATGACAAATTCGTAGACAATTTGTATTTTTCCTAACTATATAAACCTTAGCCATTTAATAGGGGTATTACTTTCGGCGTAGCTGAAATGACGAGCCATTAGAATTTTAACGAGGGTTTGCTACCTTATCGCTAGTTAGCGGGGGTAGGGGAGGGTAGCTTGCTAACACCCCCCCCTCACACACACCTGTGCTTGAGCTCACTTTGCTTGGAGGTAGGACTTCAAGGGGGATAGGGCTGGCGGGCAAGTTTGATTAAGTAGCTAAGGTTTGTATAGTTAGGACAAATACAAATTATCTACGAATTTGTCATTTGTTCCGTATCTGACTTGCAAACCACGCTATCTAATAGGGGTGACTCACCCATTTGGAAGGGTGGATGTCCCAGCCAGTACTGGCTTTTTGGCTTTGCCTGGGGGCTCGTTATTTGAGTGTGTCAGCACTCAAAAATAAGGAGTCCCTGCACCTCGCTAGAACCTTGCTATGCAAGGACTGCGGCCTACGCAAGCAGTGTGTGAAGGTATAATGAAGTGTGACTCATCCTAGGAAGTTGACCTGAAGTTCTTTAGATGGAAACTTTAGGCTAGGACTCTCCCAATACCACCTCGTCAGGGTATGGGGACGTGACAGTATTAGCTTAATACTAGGAACACAAGGAAACATGGTTTACCTGTAGTGGTTTGAGGTCAGCTATGCAGGGAACCCAGGATGCTGCTTTCCTCAAGAGAGGGGAAGATGACGAAAAGAATAAAGGCCAGACGAACTTTTTCATTCATGCAGACTAAAACCGGATAACAATGCTCTCAACCTTCAGCTACTTGTCCAATAAGGAGCTTGAGGTTTAAACCAGCTGTTGTGCAGCCACAACAGGGCCGATAGAGAACGTATCGAGCCTCCTGTGGGTCACGTCTTGCAGGTAGTGGGCTGTGAAGGTCGTCTGATGCTTCCACACCCCCCCTTTGAAGAACCTGCGTCACTGAAAAATTCTTTTTGAAGGCCACAGACGTAGCTACGCCCCTGACATCATGTGCTCTAGGGCGACGTGATGGAGGAGGGTCTGGATTCAGGGGCAGATGAATCACCCTACGAATCCATGCCGAGATGGTGTTCTTGGTGACCCTTCTCTTAGTCCTCCCTGTGCTCACAAATAACGCTGGCACATGAGGACGGACTGCAGCCGTTCTTTTGAGATATAGCCTCAAACTCCTTACTGGGCATAGTAGGAGATGGTCTGGGTCATCTGTTACAGAACGGAGACTCGAAATCTGGAAGGAGTCGAACCGAGGGTCAGCTACTCCCGGATTCTGAGTCTTAGCAATAAACTCGGGGACGAATCTGAACGTTACCTCCCCCCATCCCCTTGAATGGGCGATGTCATACGAGAGACCATGAAGTTTACTAACACGCTTGGCCGAAGCCAAAGCTAGTAGGAACACCGTCTTCCAAGTTAGGTAGCGGTCTGAAGCCTGGCGTAATGGTTCATAGGGAGGTCTCTTAAGAGACCTGAGAGCTCGAGCCACGTTCCATGGAGGTGGTCTCACTTCCGACTGAGGGCAGGTAAGTTCATAACTTCGTATGAGTAGAGAAAGTTCCAGCGAAGAAGAAATGTCCATTCCTTTAAGCCTGAAGGCTAGACTCAAGGCTGAGCGATAGCCTTTCACTGCCGAGACTGAAAGGCGCATTTCTTCCCGCAAATACACGAGGAACTCGGCTATTGTTGGAATAGTGGCATCAAGTGGAGAGATACCCCTTCCACGACACCAACCACAGAAGACTTTCCACTTTGCCTGGTAGACAGCTGCGGATGACTTTCGCACATGTCCAGACATCCTGATCGCAACTTGTTGCAAAAATCCTCTCTCAGCAGCGAGGAGATGCTGGATAGTCTCCAGGCGTGAAGTCGTAGCGAAGCTACGGCTTTGTGGAAGATGTTGGCATGTGGTTGTCTGAGTAGATTGTGTCGTGGAGGGAGTTCTCTCGGTAGTTCCATTAGGAGTTGCAGAAGGTCCGGAAAACATTCCGCGTGATGCCATAGCGGAGCTATGAGGGTCATTGAAAGATTGACCGATATTCTGGTCTTGTTGAGCACCCTCCTCATCAGACAGAACAGGGGAAAGGCGTAAACGTCGATGTTGTCCCACCGTTGTTGGAAGGCATCTTGCCAGAGCGCCTCGGGATCCGGGACTGGGGAGCAGTACAGCGGAAGCTTGAAGTTCAGAGCTGTCGCGAGCAGATCTACAGTCGGGGAACCCCACAAAGTCAGGACTTTGTTGGCTACTATCTGAGACGCTCTGCTCAGATTGTCGGCGAGCACATTCCTCTTGCCTGGAATGAAGCAAGCCGATAGTGGAATCGAGTGGACTTTGGTCCATCTCAGTATCTCTACTGCAAAATGCGATAGTTGCTTCGAAAAGGTACCTCCTTGTTTGTTGATGTAAGCCACTACTGTGGTGTTGTCGCTCATCACCACCACAAAGTGACCCACCAGGTATTGTTGGAACTGTTGAAGGGCCAAAAATACGGCCTTTCACCTCTAGAAGATTTATATGGAGGCACTTTTCTGATTCTGACCACAGGCCTGAGGTCGTGTGGTGCAGTACGTGAGCCCCCCCCCCTTTCTTTGAGGTGTCCAAAAACAGCATCAAATCCGGGGGGAGGACGAGAAGATCCACTCCTCTTCGTAGGTTCTCGTCTGTCACCCACCACTGGAGGTCCGTCCGTTCCGCAGGTCCCATAGGGATCATGACATCTGGGGAATCGTAGCTTTGATTCCACCGGGACTTGAGTGGCCACTGAAGGAATCTCATCCTGAGGCGACCGTTGGGAACTAGACGAGCCAAAGATGAGAGGTGACCGAGGAGACGTAACCACGATTGGGCTGGAAGCTCTTCTCGTCTGAGAAAAGGGCTTGCGACCTACCTCAGCCTTGCTATACTGTCGTCTGATGGGAAGGCTTTGTGGAGATTGGTGTCTACTGTATAACCATGCCTAGGTATACCTGTACCAGTCTTTGAGTGGGAAGCAGAAAGGACTTCTCGAGATTTACCATGATCCCCAGATCCTGGCAAAGTCCCAGAAGTTTGTCTCGGTGTGGAAGAAGGGATGACACCGAGTCTGCTAGGATCAGCCAGTCGTCCAGATAATGGAGGAGACGGATGCCGATCCTGAGTGCCAACAAAGATATTAGGGTGAACACTCTGGTGAAAACCTGTGGTGCTGTGGAGAGACCGAAACACAGCACCTTGAATTGGTACTCCTTGTTGTCTAGGCTGAATCCTAAGTACTTCCTTGAAGACAGATGGACTGGGATCTGGAAGTACGTGTCCTTCAGATCCAGTGTCTACATGAAGTCTTGCAGTCTCACTGCTAGCCTGGCCGTGTCTACGGTCTCCATGCTGAACGGAGTTTGTTTGACAAACTTGTTCAGAGCTGAGAGGTCGATGACTGGTCTCCAGCCTCCAGACGCCTTCTTTACAAGAAAGAGTCGACTGAAAAAGCCTGGGAACCCATTGAGGACCTCTTGGAGAGCGCCCTTCTTCAATAGAGTCTGGACTTCTGCCCGAAGGGCTTGCCCCCTTGCTGATCCCATGGCAAGGGAGCTCAATGACACTTGATCGTAAGGGGAGGTAGAGATGTTGTGAACAGGACGCGATATCCCTGACTGATTACGGAAATCGTCCAGGCATCGGCCCCGAGTTGCTGCCACCTGTCTGCTCAACTTTGTAGGCATCCCCCCACTGGTGGACATGCAGGGGGACTGCCAATCCTAGCGTTTGCAGCCTCGGCTGCTCCCTTTAGGATTTTGCCTCCCCTGGAGAACTTTTTGCCTTTCCTGTCCGTTGTCGGTTTCGTGGTCTTGGTAGGACGCGACTGCTGTGGTGCTGGAGGCTTATAGGGCTTGGATGTCAAAGCCCTATGCAGGAGGAAGTCTTGGTGAGACTTCCTCCACCTCTCAGCTGCATGTTCCACGTCCTTAGGCTTAAACAGATTCGTTTCTTCCAAGGAAGAATGCCTGAGCCTATTTATCTCGGTGCTAGGGACCTTCTGATGGAACCTCTCAGCCACCGCATCTCGACGTTTCAAAATGATGTTTGCCCTCAAGTTCGAGACCTGGTGGGCCAGAAACTTGATCGTGCGAGTGCCTGAGAGGAGGAACGTCTCCATAGCTTTCCTGGTACGTTCTTTGGAGAAATCCTCGGAGCGTATCAGGATACCTAAGGTCCCTAACCAGATATCCAGCCACTAAGTGGCTTGCATAGCACACTTCTCAAGAGGGACTCCCCTGGTAAGCTCTTCCAAAGAATGGTGAAGAGGAAGAGCTAAACAACGCTCCTCCAGGATCTCGAAGTACCCCCTCTGCTGAACCCGAGGAGGTGGGAGAAGCTTGTTGCCGGCACTGAAGTGGTTGGAGGAGGCTAACTCGGAGAGCTGGACTGCGATCTTGTCCCTGGTACTCTTAACCCCCTGAGACCAGGGCAGAGCCGCACTGGCCTTAGAAGGTTTTTGAGTTCCAAACACTTGGTCCAAGACCGTGTCTTTGCCCTCTCGAGGGGGAATCTCTGAGTCGGCAAACCCATTGAGAGTCCTCATAAGAGTCAGAACCTGCCAAAATGCATGTTCTGACTCCTGTAGCTCTCCTCCGGATGTCGGACTTGCAGCGAAGTCTCCTGTCCCCAAAGGCTCTTCTTGGGGAGAATTGCGTACGTTCTCCAAGTGACTAGCTGGCTCCGTCCTAAGTCTCGTCGAGGATTTTGGTATTGTCTTCGAGTCCTTTGACTCCTTTCTGGGAAGGATGCAGGACTCTAACAAAGACGGTCGCAGGTTCTTCTCCGCCCCTACCTGGGAAGACTTTTCAACGCGAGGTGGGGTTTCCCTCATTGTTGCGATGGGGGAACGTCCCATCTCACGTGACTCCCCTGAGGACGGGAAATCCTCGTCCGACAGGGAGGGAGACAAAGTCTGGGGGGAGAGGGAACCTGCCTCGAGGGCTTACGAGGAGAGAGCTTAGTTCTTGGAGAAGTCACCGCGTCCGAAACTCCTCTTCTTCTCTTCAGAGGGGTAGATGCAGCCAAGGATTTGTGGCCCAATTCAGAGAGAACAGGCTTGACAGCCTGTGTAACCGATCTGATTAGTGTCCTAAACCACGGCTGCTGGCTGATAGCTGCGCTGTCAGACACTCCCTCTGGAGGGACAGGGATCGGCAGATCCCTGGGAGGAGTTTCCATAGGGGGGTTCGCCTGAAAAGAAGAAGTGTTCCTGGACCTTTCTGTAAGCTTCCCTTCCACCGTCGAGTGCGCTGTTCTGCTCTTGCGGGGAGGGGAATGTAGTGATGGCGACCTTGCCGTGCGTTGTCCTGCAGCCTCGCGTGCGTGAGGGTATTGGCGCTCGCGCGGGGGAGCGTAATGGCGCTTGCACGATGGGGAATACAGTGAACCCTCGCTACTTTGCGGTTCGACCATCGCGGATTCACCACTTCGCGGGTTTTTTCCATAACCCATATATATATACATATCGCGGATTTTCCGGAAATTTCGAAAATACCGCGAAATCTGAAGACCCCCAAATACGATATTTTGTTACCTGTAATTCCATTAATACTGTAATTAGTAATATCTGCTCTTACTGATTGTTCATTGCATTACATATGATATATAATTCAGCACAGAAAGAAATAAAACACGAAAAGAGAATGTGATCATATGATAATACAGTACTGTATACAGTACGTAGTAAAATTAAATCGAACATGAAACGCAAATCAGATGCAGTCATACCATATTAGAATGGTGTAAGGCTGCTGATGGCTACTATACTACAAATGTAATGGATGTGCATCTTTTCCATGATTCTTTTGTATGTATACGTACGTAGTACTGCATCCAATAATATTCTTTGTTGCAAAAATCACATTTCGAATAAGCGTACGAGAGAGAGAGAGAGAGAGAGAGAGAGAGAGAGAGAGAGAGAGAGAGAGAGAGAGAGAGAGAGAGAGACACACACACACATCCTACAAAAGAATAAAATAGCATACGTAAAGCTATTACGTGTATTATTATTGTTATTATTACTATTATTGTTGTTGTTGTTAATAAAATTATTATTGTTATTATTATTATCATTATTATTATTATTATTACTGTATTATTATCATTATTATTATTATTATTACTGTATTATTATCATACGATAATTCAGTACTGTATACAGTACGTAGTAAAATTAAATCGAACATGAAACGCAAATCAGATGCAGTCATACAATATTAGAATGGTGTAAGGCTGCTGATGGCTACTACTGTACTACAAATGTAATGGATGTGCTTCTTTTCCATGAATCTTTTGTATGTATACGTACGTAGTACTGCATCCAATAATATTCTTTGATGCAAAAATCACATTTCGAATAAGCGTACGAGAGAGAGAGAGAGAGAGAGAGAGAGAGAGAGAGAGAGAGAGAGAGAGAGAGAGAGAGAGAGAGAGAGAGAGAGTACGTACGTAGTACTGCATCCAATAATATTCTTTGTTGCAAAAATCACATTTCGAATAAGCGTACGAGAGAGAGAGAGAGAGAGAGAGAGAGAGAGAGAGAGAGAGAGAGAGAGAGAGAGAGAGAGAGAGAGAGAGAGAGAGACAGACAGACACACTCACATCCTACAAAAGAATAAAATAGCAAACGTAAGGCTATTATAATTATTGTTATTATTATTATTATTGTTGTTGTTGTTAATAAAATTATGATTGTTATTATTATCATTATTATTATTATTATTACAGTACTGTACTGTATTATTATCATTATTTATTATTATTATTATTAATACTGTACGTACGGTATGCGCGGGGTATCTTGTACTTTGAGTTGGTAACCTACGCATCATATACTGTAAGACGGGTTGTGATTGGTTCAAGCGCTGATAGATGACGAATCAGAACTCAAGTTTTGTTATCTAGCCTGTGATTGGTGTTTTTCCCTCATCTCCAACCCGCAGCATCTAGGTTCTCGCGAGCCCGGGTCGTCCACTTTCTGTTACCGCGTATCGCTGAGTAGACGTTCTTAAGTTTGTGAAGTTTAATCTGGGCTGTGTGTGACCTTTTTAAGTTGAACTTTTTGTCAAATCCTACTGTACAATGCCTCCCAAGCGTTCTGCTTCTACTAAGGCTGGTAGTGAGCCTAAACGCCACCGAAGGATGATGACGATTGCTGAGAAGGTTACGCTTCTCGATATGTTAAAAGACGGTAGAAGCTATGCGGCCGCAGCGCGCCATTTTGGGATCAACGAATCTACTGTTCGCTATATCAAGAAGGACGAGGCGAACGATTAGAAAGATGGCTGCAATCACCTTTAGCAGATCAGTGAAGCGAGTCGTTTCAACGCGTAATAAAACGATCGTACGCATGGAAGGTGCTTTAGCTGTGTGGATTGCCGACTGCCGGAAGAAGAACATAGCCTTGGATACAAACACCATCCGAACAATGGCTTTGAGCTTGTATCAGAATTTTGCTGCAAAGGAACCTCAAGACGACGATGGCAACCATGCTGAAGAAGATGATGATGCAGATGATCCTCAACCAGGGACATCCACTGATTCCCAGCCTCAGAAACAACGTTTTTTCCGCCATCAAAGGATGGTTCGCGAAGTTTCAGAGACTCTTCGCCCTGAAAAGCGTTTCCCTGCATGGTGAGGCTGCTTCGGCTGACACTGCCGCTGCTGAAACTTACGTGAACCAGACGTTCAAGAATATTATCGCCGAAGGTGGATACAAGCCGGAACAAGTCTTTAATATGGATGAGACTGGCTTGTTTTGGAAGAGAATGCCGTCGCGAACTTTCCTGTTCAAAGAGGAAGCCAAAGCCTCTGGCTTTAAAGCATTCAAGGATCGCGTTACCCTCGTGATGTGTGGCAATGCTGCTGGATTTTTGCTAAAGCCGGGGCTTATTTATAAGTCGAAAAATCCTCGCGCTTTGAAAAATAAGAATAAGAATCTCCTTCCCGTGTACTGGATGCATAATCCAAAAGCATGGATTACGAAGATGCTGACCTCCAACTGGTTCCACCAGTGTTTTATCCCGCAAGTCAGCAAATATCTCTTAGAGAAGGGCTTGCCATTCAAGATCCTTCTCCTTATGGATAACGCTGGTGGACACGCAACTGACCTGTCGCATGAGGGCATTCAGGTTGAGTTCCTGCCACCCAACACCACGTCATTAATTCAACCGATGGACCAGGGGGTTATCAGGGCGTTCAAGGCCCTCTACATGAAGAATACCTTGGCGGACCTCGTTGCGTGTGTGGATGCTGCCCAAGATGATGAGGAAGAAGATTTTAACTTGAAGGCGTACTGGCGGCAGTACACCATAGCCACGTGCCTGAAGAATATTCAGAAGGCACTTCAAGAGATGAAACCTGCAACTGTGAATGCGAGCTGGAAGAAGTTGTGGCCCGAGATTGTTTACGACGACGAGGGATTTACACCTGCTGAAATCCAACACTCTGCAGTACGCAAATCTGTGCAGTTGGCTGCCATAATTGGAGGTGACGGGTTTGGCGACATGACGACTGAAGACGTCGACGAGTTGTTGGACTGCCATCCCCAGCCCCTAACTGACGCAGACCTCGAAGACCTGACGAAATCGGCAAGCGAAGAAGAGAGTGAAACCCAGGAAGAGACCCAAGAAAATGTCGAAGAAACGGGCTTAACACTAGAACGGCTTGCCAAGGTCTGCAACCATATAAAGGAGGTGAAAGAAATGTTGCAAGAGTGGGACGAGGATATGGTTAGGTCGATGCAATTCTGCAACAAGGTTGATGACATAATGACTCCCTACAAGATGCTCTTAGATCGAAAAAAGAAGCAGCGGCAACAACTTCCGATCACAATGTTCTTCCAGCCCTCGCAAAAAAGATCCAGTTCCTCCTGCTACTACGCCTTCGGAAGAAATTGAAGAAGTTGAAGAGGTGTCCCAGGAAAAGACACCTCCATCTGAAGAGACTTAAAATACTACCTGGCTGCACAGTAGAACACATCATCAGCTTCATCATCATCATTTCTACTGTGCAGCAAATTCATCGCCATCATCATTCAAGTTTTTCTTGAACTTCTTTCGTGGTGAGTACAGTAACAATCTTTATTTTTTACTTTGATATTCTCACATTCTAATATTTGTGCCTGTTTTATAGTTTAGTACTGTATGCATTAAGTTAAAAGGAAGGTTTTAAAAGTCTACATGTTGTAACCTATCATATTTTTTTTGTTTAAAATTTACATTTACGTACGTAAAACAATCTCTCTCTCTCTCTCTCTCTCTCTCTCTCTCTCTCCTCTCTCTCCTCTCTCCTCTCCTCTCTCTCTCTCTCTCCTCTCTCTCTCCACTCTCTCTCTCTCTCTCTCTCTCTCTCTCTCTCTCTCTCTCCTCTCTCTCTCTCTCTCTCTCTCTCTCTCTCTCTCTCCTCTCCTCTCTCTCTCCTCTCTCTCTCTCTCTCTCTCTCTCTCTCTCTCTCGTAAATTGTTTTCCTGCTTTGCTACGTACAGTATGTACTGTATGATTTTATATAGATACGGTAAATTATATTTGTACTAATAACATATTTTGTAAATGCTTTTACTGTAAATATCATTATTTATCACTTTCATCATGCGCGTTAAATGCCTTCTTTGTTCTGAGCATGGTTGTTTACTGAGCGTACAGTACTTTATGACGCCGTCGTTTCAGGCGGCGTCATAAAGAAAAACATTTCATTTGGAAGTCCTAAGAAAAATAAAGTAAAACATTGGTAATAAAAAAATCAACATACTGTAAAATCAATATAATCGATGCAAAAACTAACCTATACATATATGTGTACACTAAATGAGTTTGTTTCTTCATTATGATCAGAGATGAACGTAAACAAAACATTGGTTGCCATTTTTTATCGTGCTTTTTAGGTGTTTAGGAAACGCATGATATAAAATCGCCTTTAATATTTGTGCCTGTTTTAGTTTAGGGTGCTGTAGTACATGCATTAAGTGTTCTGTACATTAAAGGGTAGTTTGTTAACAGTACTACGTACAAGGGAAGGTTTTAAAAGTCCGAATATACATGTTAAATAAATAGGTAAATATGATGTCACTACTTCGCGGAATTTCACCTATCGCGGCTGGGTCTGGAACCTATCTACCGCGATAAACGAGGGTTCACTGTACCCGGGGTAGCGCATGGGAGACTGCAGACACATGCGCGAGCAGGCGATTGCAAGGGCGCGTAGAAGCGCGCGCGGGAGACACAGGAGAGTGTGCAGGAGGCTGATTGTACGCTCGCGCTCACGTGGGCGCGCAGGATCAGGATGATGTACACGTGGGCGTGCGGGCGATAGTTCGCGCGCCCCAGAAGATGTTGTAGGGTGCGCAGTTGGAACCTGTGTGCGCGGGCGCGCCTCAGGATGGCGGCGCATAACTGCTGGAGAGGATGGGCGTGGGCGCATGGCGCGCGCGTATCCTCGTGGGTGCGAGCAGGTGAGCGCACGCAATTGCGCGCTGGAGACAGCGGCCGGCGCGTTGCCGAGCGCTGGTGTGTAGGAGAAGTTCTTGACTTTCCTACAGCTTCCAGATCCGAGGATCATGGGTGCACAGGAGAGATGGATGTATGTGGGCAGTGGCGCACGGGAGATCGCTGGCACGTTGGAGAGCGCTGGCGCGCAGGGGAGCACTGACGCATAGGAGAGCGCTGACGCGTGGGGAGTTGTTGGCGCGCAGGAGGTTGATGCCGTGCAGGTGAGCGCTTGCGCGCTACCTCAGGCAAAACCTTACGCACAGGAGACCGTTGGCGCGCATGACTATCATGGCGCATAAGGGACGTATGCGCGCGATGGCGTGTACGCCCTTGTTGCACCGTAATAGGGATCGGTGCCTGACTATGATAGGATGCGTTGGCGCGTAAAGCGCATCAGCTGCCAGGAATGGCGACGGCAGGTCAGCAGGTCTGTCGGGTGGAAGGTCGGCGTGCTCTTTGAAAGGATGACCTTCCACCGAAGGGGATCGCAAACAATCCACAGAGAGGTCCAGGACCATATCAGGAACAGTCCGAGAATGCTGACGAGGCTCCTCTGCGGCGGACTGCAACGACGATGATGAACCGAAGAGGCGCCTCTTCACCCCTTTATAAGGTGATGGAAGGCCTCTCCGGCTAAGCGGAAGGCGAGCCTTGCGACGTATGGGGGCCGTAGGATCAGCAAGCTGACCTTCTGCAGTCCTCCGAAGAGGAGTCTCTGTAAGTGAACTCCCCCGAGGGGAAGAATCATCGGCCAGGAGAGACTGTTGGACTTAGTTTCTCACTTGTAGGTTGAGCAGGAACGGGAGAAACTAAGCCTTCAGCTACTGCGGGATGTGGAGAGGCAGAGGTATTAGGAGATATCGCATTGGATACCTCTGACACCGCAACGTCAACAATAGACAGAGGATCAACCTCTGCCAAAGTCGGCGATTGCTTAACAGCGGCACCCAATTGGATGTCAAGTAGAGCTTCCTTTGAGGGTGAACCCTTGAGCCCCAAGGAAGACCAAAGCTGAAACAAATTGGTTAATGATATATCCTCCCCGGGAGGGAGAGGTGGAGCTGCCTCGCTAGGGGAGGCAACGCCATCTCTCGAACCCGGAGTTTGGGAAACAGAACCACGGCCTACGCTACCACTCGACAGTCTCTCGAAAGAGGCCGCTAGAGCGGGAGCTTCGGAGGAGGTTTGGGCAACGGAAAAAGTGTCCTTGGGATTTTTTCCTTTCAAAGAAATCTTCAAAGGAGAAATATCCCGCCTGGACTTCTTCTTACGTCGCCGAGAAAACCTCTCCCACTGGGAGGTAGACCACTCCCTACACTCACCACACTTATTACCACTATCACACCGTTGACCTCTACAGTAAGGGCAAAGGGTGTGAGGGTCCGTCTCGACCGCCGACAGGAATGTTCCACAGGGGCGGTTGGGTAATCCAGGACAGGTGCGCATAATCGCAGAGGCCAACTTCACACTCAAACCTGTAAAAGAAAAAGCAAAAAAGCATTAATGGCTGTTAAGAGCGAGGCAAGGATGAGAGAGGACACGTCCGTCTACCATCCGAGCCAAGAGCAAAGTGAGCTCAAGCACAGGTGTGTGTGAGGGGGTGGGGTAGCAAGCTACCCTCCCCTACCCCCGCTAACTAGCGATGGGGTAGTAAACCCTCGTTAAAATTCTAATGGCTCGTCATTTCAGCTACGCCGAAAGTAATACCCCTATTAAATAACGTGGTTTGTATGTCAGTTACGGAACAATTGATGTTTAATCATTGCATATGGAATTCCATCAGGTCAAGGGGCTGTATCAGTAGACGTAGCAAGTGCAGAATCAAATTCTCTTTCAGTAAAAGGAGAATTGTATGACTCTTCTTTTCTTGTTGCAAAATTTATAACTTTCTTTTCTTCAATGCTCCTATACTGGTGACCAGGAGCTGATTCACACTTGCATGATACATTTAAAAATTATTAGCCAGAGCATTGCTAACTTTGGTTGCTCCACTTATTTCCTGACCATTTACCCTCAACACTGGTGGTGTGTTTAGGGTGAATTTGCCTGCTATCTTTTTCACTTTCCTCCACACAGATGATGTTGGTGTTCTACTGTTAATGGACGAAAAAAATGACACCCAAGACTGGCCTCTGGCTACTTTCATGGCACGACGGAACTGTGCTCTACATTTCTTGTATATGACTATATTTTCCTCAGTACGGAACCTGCGCAGTCGAGTTCAAGACTTCCTTGTGGCTCTGTGCAGGGAAGTTAGTTCTGATGACCACCAGGGGACTAGTCATCGTTTGAATATCCCTGTTGTTTTGGGAATGGAATTGACTCCTGCTGTGTGAAGAGTTCCATTAAGTAAGTCTATGGCATCATCAACACTTTCAAACTGTTCTGCATTACCTTCAATTTCACTTAGCTCATGAAATATATCCCAGTCTGCCTCATCAAGATTCCATCATGGCGATCTCTGTAAAGGTGGACCATTGTTGGTGTTTATAATGATTGGTGCATGATCACTAGTATGCCAATCCTCTAATGTTCTCCAATTAAAATCGAGAAGACAGTTAGAGCTTGCAACTGATAGGTCAATGAAGGACAAGGTACCTGTCTGTACATGAAAGTGTGTGGGCTCTCCTGTATTAAGGAGTCCTACATCTTCATTCTCCAAAATTGATGATATATTACCCCTTGTATTTGCCAAAACATCACCCCATAAAGGATGTTTACTATTAAGATCTCCTAGAAAGAGAAAAGGTTGTGGGAGTTGTTTAATCACCTCTACTAAATTGTCATACGAGATCTTATCATTTGGAGGCAAGTAAAATGAACAGATTGTGTATTTTCTCCCTATATCAATCTGTACAATCACTGCCTGCAAAGGGGTACAGATAGACAAAGATATTTGGGGAACATCTCAATGAACGTATACTAGACTTCCCCCATGGCTCCCTGCTCGTTGATCATATGGTGTCCTATAGCTAACATACTCTTAAGGACAAGGAGTATTAGCATTGAGCTTGCTCTCCTGTAGACATACAATTATAGGGGAGTGCTCATGTACGAGGAGCCTAAGTTCTTCATATTTTGCCCTTAAACCCTGGCAATTCCATTGCAGAATGGAGGAAAAAACTATGGTTTATTTTTTAACCCTGGAAAGGTATGATGGGTCGTACACGACCCCTACAGCATTTTCAAAACCTGTTTTTTCCCCATAAATCATCAGCTGTCTCAAATATGGAAGTGATCGACCTGCAAGGGGTGACTAGTCTACATACCATTGTCTGCTTTAGGACTGATTTTTGTCTAACTTCCCTCCTTCCCTATTTTTTTACCCCCCCAGGGGTCGACCTCGACCCTGCATACCTTTATAGGGGTAAGTGATCAAACAGAAAAGTTATTACATAATTATAAATTGTCGAACAGTGTTGATACTTGTTTGGTTCTTTATAGTTGGAAAGTGTGGGTGGATGGTGTGTCTACCACTTGCATGACATTGGTTTTGGCTTAGTTGCCATATATTGCCATGAGGTCCATTTTCCCTCAAATGCTAATTTCTGAATTTTGTTTATTTTTTGCAAATTTGATTTTTTTCTATTTATTTTGAATTTATCTTCAATAATGGCCAGCAGGCAGTTTTCCCTCGGCATGGATGTCATCAACACACTTCTAATGGAGTTAAAAAGAGATGTTGATGATAATATGGAGCTTGCAACCCCATTCTTCATTTCAAGTGGTAGATTGGGCTGTAAGAGTTGTTGCGGTCTGCGGCCATTTTGTTGACATACCCAAAAGGTAAGTTGGCATATCTCTATATATTCTTGTTCTGTATAGAATTCGTGATATTTTGGTATATTTTAATGCATAAATATATTTTATAGGAGATACAATGATTTTCATAAGAAATTTACATTGTGAAGCTAGGCCGTCAAAAATGACCTTTAGAATTCGCCCCTGTTATAAAAGTAAATTACATCTTAGTGCACATTTTATTATGTATTTCTGTTCTAGGATAATATGAGTTTATTCTATAAAAAAATTAGCCTCTTCCTATTTCATTTGGGTACCCAAAAAAATTCATGAAATTTGGACAAATTTTTTGGCCAAAAAAATTTACCCTTTTTTTCTCATTTCAGATCTTGACTTCTATGGGTCCAACTCATTTCCAGCAATTACACGCTGTTGCTTTGCCATCCAAGAAGGTGTCCCTTAAGGGATTTATGTGTATATGTATATTTCTATTTTTTGTGAATATTTACGTCGTCTTTTTTTGTATACTTAAATTTCTAATATATTTCCAATAAATAGCTATTTTGTAGATGGGTATCATTTATATTTTCAGTAGTTTTTAGCATTATTTGAAGTATTTTTAGCAAGTCAAACAATACAGATTGATGCATAACTAAATTTTTCCCGAATTTTTTTCGGAGACGGGGTCGTTCGCGACCGAGTATACCCTTAAAGGGGTGTCCGAGTAGCATACCTATCCAGGGTTAATAGACACCTTGGATGAGGTCTTCCCATTGGCAATATTTGTTCTAACACTATTTTCCGGTGGAATCTCTATAGAGGATCTTGATATATTGGGTTTTGTGTTTGCCTTTTTCTTTGTATCCTTTTGATCTAATTGTTGAGGAGGATGGTGGACCTCACTTGAATTTCTGATTTATTCAATTTACCTTCCAGTTGATCAAAGACATCAGCAGACAAGACATATTTATTTGAAGCCGTGACTTTAATGTTTCCTATGGTAGGAGGTGAGAGTGATGGATGTCTCTCTCTTTTTCGATTAAAAGGTTGTGGGCTATCCGGTTTTTTCACCTTCCCCACTACAGGTTCACCAGGTAAATTTGTTTCAAGTGATCCTCCATCAGATCAAGCAAGGACATGGCCTGAGAGAGGTTTGTACTATTGTTTAGAATGGGAGTAGATGGCTTTTGAATATCTTTTAGATCTTTAAGTATCTGTTTTGATTTTTCTACAATTTCTGGATATAAATTTTCAATGGGACTTTCAACCTCTTTAACTACTTTCTTATGTTTCTTTATGTTAGAATTAGGGATAAAGTTTTCATCCGTGTGCTTTGGTTTTTCTTCAGAACCATTGAAAAAGGTTGCCCTGGTCTTATCTGCTTTTCAAGAGCTCTTTTACAAGCCTCTTTATTAAAAAGTAACAATTTCCATGGTCCTAAAGGCCTGAATTTCTTTTTCAAAAATAAACTTGATGCAGCTATTAGATGTAGCTGGGTGTGCTTCCCCACAATGTATGCAATTTAGATTTTCTATGCATGCACCATGATTTTTTTCCACTGTTGGCACAAACAGTTGGCTTATTATTTAGTTTTTCCTTGCATTTCTGACTTAAATGGCCATAAATTTGACAATGATAACATCGTAATGATGAAGGGATATATGGTTTCATCTTCAAAGATAGCCAAACAGCTTTAATAACATTTGGTAATCTGCTTTGATTCAATGTTACAATCAAAGTAGCAAGAGGAATACGTTGTTCTCAAACTCTTTCTCATTCTGACTACTTTTACTACTTGACTTTTCAGTTCATCCTCAATTTCTTTTTCATCTATGTCCAGCAATTCTGTAGCATATATCACACCCCTACTCTGGTTGAAAGTGGGGTGCGAAACGCATTTGACACTATGACCATCAAATTTGGAAAGTATTTTTAATTTTTCACCTTGTATTGGGTAAGAATTTTTGGCTGCCCTCCACATATAGTTACTATTTCTCTGTTAGCTTTAAAAACATGTACACGCTCATTCCTCCCATTTTCAAATTCCAGAATAGAAAATTTTCATAGTTCACTACATAGTGACCAGGTAATACTTCTACTTTTCTATATCTTTCTGTACTGTCATCATTTCTCACTCTCTCTCTCTCTCTCTCTCTCTCTCTCTCTCGTCTTCTCTAATATTTTCTTATCATTCTTAGCATAACGTGAATACGGTTCAAATTTTACAATATTAGAACTCAAGTTGGAGCTGTCTGTACCAAGGTCCATGCTTCTATTTTCTAGGTCATCAACAGAGGGGCTAGTTTCTTTGAAAAAGCAAGCCGGGCTACCCACCTCTTATTGGAGGATTTCAGTCCTCCTATCCTATGTGGCCCACACGAGAAGAGGCTTCAGCGGGAACCAGTCCTCTATTAGAGAGGGGCTGCCTCTTTTTAGGTGGGCGTACACTGGTCAGTGGGGGTAGTTATCCCCTCCCACTGGCAACTCCAATGCCTGGCATTACCCATTACCCGCAAATATGGGTGACTTACAACCGGATCACTGGAGCCCGACTCTTAACAGACTTGGTCTGCACCCAATGGGGTCTGCCAGAGGGTGATGGCACAGGTTGAGATGGAATGCTTTCCATCCCACACTGTGCCAAATCCAAAGAAGCAGCCAAAGTATAATTAAACATGCCAAAGTCATCAACAAGTTCAAGTCCAAAAGGAAGAGATGGGAGAATAAAAGAAAAAACCAAAAGGAAAAGAGAAAGTGCTGACTGATTTAGTTGGATTAACAGTTGGGCACCGAGGTCCAGTGGGAAGTAGTTCTCACTGATCATTAAAGCCCAGCCGCTAATCAATAAGCCCCCCATCCTCATCAAGGCTTCAGCATCGGGGGGCTGCAGGGAAGAGTGAAGGGCCCTCAATAGAAGAATTCCGCAGATGTAATCCTTCTTTCCGTCCAATAAGTTTGTGGAACTTGGAAGTCAAGGCATCCTACTGCTTCAGCACCCATTTGGCCCATCGACTGGCTCCCTGAGGCATCAGGAACTCGACTCCTCTATCCTTAATAAGAACAATACCCTTATGGACTCGTTTCTTGTCGGCATCGGACAAGTCCTCAGCATACGATAAATAGTTGACTAGTCCTGACCAGTGGTCAATCCAAGAGGCTGCCTGCATGGTGGACAAGGCTGTGGCTTCCATCCCTGAAGCCTCTGCTGCTGAGGAGATGGAAGATGCTGACAACTGCTCAGTTGAAATCCCTGGCGTCAGGATCAGCATCGTAGGATCTAAAAGGAAGGTAAATGGGTTCCCCGTGTTCTTATAAAATTTCTTCTGCCTGGAAAAAGATGCAGGAATCAGACAGGAGGACTTTCCCACTCTCAAAGAATGACTCTCCCCAGAAACTTGAGCGTTTATCTTTCTAATCCATAGATTCCTTGGCCAGGATTGATCAAGAACGTTCACTCTAAATGAGACATACACATACACCGAATAGTCTGGCCTATTCTTACCACATTTTCTTGTCCTCATACACCTGACAATACTGAGATTGCCAAAATATTCTTCTTTGCTCAAGGGGTTAACTACTGCAATGTAATTGTTCCGTGACTACTTTCCTCTTGGTAAGGGTAGAAGAGACTCTTTATGTATGGTAAGCAGCTCTTCTAGGAGGACACTCCAAAATCAACCCAGCGTTCTCTGGTCTTGGGTAGTGCCATAGCCTCTGTACCATGGCCTTCCACTGTTTTGGATTAGAGTTCTCTTGCTTGGAGGTACACTTGAGCATGCTGTTCCATCTCATTTCTCCTCCTCTTGTTTTTTTCAAGTTTTTATAGTTTATATGCCTTAGGAGATACTCTTTTCAACACAAGAACATACACAAGTATACATGGACTCACCATGTGGCAATTACGAAAATCAGATAGATCACATTGCCATTAATAAAGAGGAGGAGGAGGAATCTGTGAAATGCAAGAAACTATAGAGGTGCAGATATTGGTTGTGATCACCAGCTTCTCACTGCCACACAGAAATTGTAACTGAAAGCACCCAACAGAAAGGAAGATAGAGTGCCTAGGTTTGATACAACAAAGCTTTTAGAAGAAGAGCACAGAGAAACATTTGCACCTTTTAGAAGAAGAGCACAGAGAAACATTTGCAATTGAATGTAGAAATCGATTTGCAGTTTTAGAGACTCTAAGAGATGAAGAGCAGACAATTAATGAAGAAAGGTGTGATATTAAGAACATATATCAGTAAGTTGGTAGTGAAGTCTAGGGACACAGTTACAAGGAGAAAGCCATGGATATCAAATGACATTGGGATACTATAAAAAGGAGACAAAGACAGAAACTGATTGTTGAAAGTTTTCGAGGAAGAAATGAAAATTACAATTTAGAGCAAGCTAAGTATTCAAGTATTGACAGTGAGGTCAAAATTAGAGCCAAGAATGACTGGAGAGAATATTTAGACAGTAATATTCAACTGGCTGACAAAGCTATGAATTCAGGAAGTGTCTATGGTGTAGGAATTGCTCAAATAATTATTAATGAAATCTCAACTGGGGCAAAGAGGAAGAAGCATTTACCCATCAAAAAGAGAGATGGATCTATTATAAAAACAGAAGATGAAGAAAGACAACATTGGATAGAACACTTTAGTGAGGTCAACCCTGGATAGGTGTGGTGGGTCGTACACGACACGAGGTTAAAAAAAAATATAAAAAAAAAACAGGTTTTTTTGCTATAATTTTTCCTCAGTATTAGTTGAGTGATATCGACCTGCGAGACCTCAGTTCAGTGTGCGCAGCAGTCGGGTGAGGACGCATTTAACCCCAGCTCTTTTCCTTGTGCTATTTCTGAGATACCCTCAGGTCGAGCTTGACCCATCAATACCTAATTAAGGTAAGTTGTGTAATATCAAATTTTTATGTAATTATCGAATGTGCAGTAGTGTTTAGGCTTATATGAAAAAAGGATTGTTGTAAAGTGTTTGTGAATGTCTTATACCCTGTATGTTTTTATAAAATAGCTCCAGTTTTTGTAAGTTTGTACCTTTATGATAACTTAATTATGATTATTATTTTATTATATTTAATTACAAAATAATCTATAAACTTCATTCTAGCTACCTTATAATTTTCTGCAAATCCTCGAAAAATTTTATAAATAAATGACTCGCTGATACTGACATATCTTTCTCCATTTCATGTAGCAGATTTGATCTTCCAAGGTGGTGTGGTTGGTGGCCATTTTGTGAGCATATCTGAAACAAGCTGGCATAGCTCTATGTATTCCTCTTTTTTATAAAATTTCTGATATTTTCATGCTTAAATAACATGCTCAGCAATGGATACAAGGATTTTATTTATGAAAAAAATCAAAATAGAAATCGGAAAAAAAAAGGTCTCATTTTTAAACCACAAAATATTATCCAAGTGCAGATTTTTTTTCCACATTTTTGTTGTACGATAATAATACAATATCCTGTAAAAATTTCAGTCACTAAATATGTCATTTACCTACCACAGACAAATGTTGAAAAGAGGATAGATTTTTTAGCCATAAAAACAAACAAACATTTTTTCCTATCTGAGGGAACGTTCCCTTATGATTCCCCCCCCCCCTCCCCCGGATCTCAGCAAATGGTGCTCAATTATCATAGAATAAGTGCTTAGTATAGTTTTAGCTTATTTCCATATTTAGATTTTAGGTGAATTTTTTTGCAAAGTCATTTTTTCTTTATATTTTTTTTTTATTTATTTGTAATAATTATTAATTTTAGATTTAGCTTTCATTTATTTTTTCGGAATAGAATATTCTTTGAAGTTTTTTTAATAGTAAGAGATTGTGAATTGCTTCATAAATGAATATTTTATGAATTTTTTTGTGACCTCGGGTCGAGGTCGACCCATCGATACCTAATTAAGGTTGTCAAATAACGATACCTATCCCGGGTGATAGAATATATGAAGGGAATAGTTTTATTGATATATCTGAAGCTGATGAAGACCTTGATGAACCCATGAATGAATTCAGTGTGTTTGAAGTCGAAGCTATCCTCAAACCACTAAAAAGCCCTGGAATACGATGGAATAACTGCTGAAATGGTACTGGCCGAAAATGAAGTAACTCACAGACTACTTACAAGATTATTTTGTAGAATCTGACATGAAGAGGCAAAACCTGACAAATGGGAGTTAGAAGTGTTGGTGAAAATAAAAAAAAAAATAAAAAAAAGGAGTCCTGCCTGATAGCAATAATTACAGAGGCATCACACTTAATTCAATTGGTATGAAAATATATAGTATGCTCATTCTATAGACTGGAAAGAAAGATTGATGAAAAGCTGAGAGATGAACAAGCAGGATTTAGAAAAGGTAGAAGTTGCACGGACCACATTTTCATTTTGAGACCTGAACAGCAATGCATAGAATATAGAAATCCCCTCTTGATGGCCTTTGTGGACTATGAAAAAGCCTTTGATAGCGTGCACCGAGTAATTTTATGGAGAGTCCTGCGTTATTATGAAATTCCTCTTAAATATGTAAATTTGACTAAGTCTGTTTATGAGCATAGCAAGTGCAAGGTTAATGTTATTGGAGTCTTATCAAATGAATTTCCAGTGAACACTGGAGTACTCCAAGGGAATGTGTTGTCACCTATATTGTTTATCCTCCTCATGAATTTTGTAATGAGTAGAACAGTCGGAGATGGTCGAGAAGGATTGGACTGGATTGGTGATAGGAATTTAGCAGAACTAGAACATGCGAATGATGCTATCATTGTTAGCAGAACACCACAGGATTTGCAATGCATGCTTACCAGAATGCACGAAATATCACACGAGGTTGGGCTGAAGATAAATAGAAGACAGACAGATGATGATGACAACGGAGTATGCAATGGAAGATGAAATATCATTGGAAGAAAGGATTGATGGGGTAGAATCATTTAAGTATTTAGGAACTATGATCTCCAATACAGGGTCTTCAGAATTAGAGTTTAGTGAAAAATTGAAAAAAACAAATCTGACAATGGCTAGGTTAAGTAAAATATGGAAATCAAATCACCTGAAATTACATATAAAAACCAGACTATATATCAGTTTAGTGAGATCGGTGTTACTCTATGGACATGAGTCATGGTATGACACTGAAACAATCTCCAACAGATTTAGTAGATTTTAGAACAAAGCCCTCAGATGGATATTGGCAGTTGAATGGCAGGACATGATTAAAAATGTAAATATAAGAGATTACTCTAGTGCCATATGTGGATGATATCATGATGAAGGGTAGATGGAAATGGTTTGGGCATGCTCTTCACACTCCACAAGAGAGATTAGTTCATCAAACGTTCAGCTGGGCCCCACAAGGCACTAGAAGAGCTGAAAGACCCAAGCCTACTGTACATGGCTGAGGAGTATGAAGTGTGAAGTAGATGATGAATGGAAAAGTATTGAATTAAAAGCTCAAGATAGAGACAACTGGCGAAATCTAACCGAGGCCCCTTTGCGTCAATAGGCATAGGAGGAGATGGTGATGATATGAGAAAGATCTAATTAATCATTGTTACTGTTCTTGAATTCTCTTATTTTGATTCTTATTCTTCACTTATAGTTTATCTATTTCCTTGTTTCTTTTCTTCACTGGGCTATTTTTCCCTGTTGGATCCCATAGGCTTATAACATCTTGCTTTTCCAACTAGGGTAATAGCATAGATTGTAATAATAATAATAATAATAATAATAATAATAATAATAATAATAATAATAATAATAATAATAATAATAATAAAGCTTCCAGGGAGATGGCAAATGGTCAATGTCTGCTTTTCTGCCCTTGGGAGGAGATGACAAGGCTTCTTCTAATCCATTAACCCTGAATACCCTGAAGGACTTGGAGGAAGGTTGATTCTGATTCAGGTCCAGCCAGTTGTTGAAGAACCCCTTCAAAGTCTTCTGAGTTGTAGTCAGGATCATCCCTTTCGGTGATCGTGTTGAAGTTAATTACAATATCCCTCCACACCACTTTAACAGACTGAGAAGCAGAAGGAATGGAAGAGGAGTCCTTACTGGAATCCCTCAACTGGGAAATATAATTTCCTTCAGTATCCTAAAATCCATGTGGCCAGACGATTTAAAGACCGTTTTCCAATCTTTATTCTCCTTACATCAGGAAACTGCTGCTAGGGGAGAGAGGTGACTTGAGAGTTATTGGGTCCTTTGACTGGCCAGACAGTACTACATTGGATCCCTCTCCTTGGTTATGGCTCATTTTCCGTTTTCCTACACATACACCAAATAGTCTGGCCTATTCTTTACATATTCTCCTCTGTCTTCATACACCTGACAACACTGAGATTACCAAACAATTCTTCCTCGCTCAAGGGGTTAACTACTGCAATGTAATTGTTCAGTAGGTACTCTCCTCTGCATTCTGCTTTTCCAACTAGAATTATAGCTTAGCAAGTAATAATAATAATAATAGTAATAATAATAATAGTAATAATAATAATAATAATAATAATAAAACCATCATGATCATTGGGGATGGCCTTAGTTTATTCAAGACTTTCATCCCCTCGTGCTTCTTGGTCCTCTTGAGTGGTGGACAGTGGTCAAAGTTAAATTCTATTGAAGAGAGCCTATAGTTCTCTATGAATTATCTCTCTTGGAGAGAGAGAGAGAGAGACTCTATGGGATCTACACAGGTGTCTCCACTGGGAGCAGTAATCTGGACTGGCAAGTTGATGTGAGCTAACAGCTGGTCCAGATATCTAGGATCAAACTCCGGATACGACCTGGACGTTCTAGGTTCTGGTGACACATTCGAAGAAGGTTGTCTGATTTGCTGTGAAGATCTGCCTCCTCCAAACCTAATACCTTCTTCGAAAGGTGAGAGATCCAAGGATTGTTCCCTGGACATGCCTGGAATGTTCTGAAAACTGCTATGGTAAAGTTTACTTAGAGGGTAAATGCCCACGTGCTGACTGAGATTTCAAATATTTTTCTGAGTAAGGAATTGAGGAATAAGAAGGTTTAATACATCTGGTTCGATCAGGTGAAGACCACGTAAGACGATCCAGAGTAACCTGTCTAACGCATTCAGAAATGATGCGTTTTGAATGATCAGGTGTGATGCGTCTTGTAGGTCCAGGAAAGGAGTGTATACCATATTTCCTGTGTGATAAGACGCTACAAGTGGTTAGACGCACTCAAGCCATGTCGTCCTGATGGAAGCTTACCAGAGAATTACTTGAAAGTACTGTATCTGTGGGTTTGTATAAGTGCCTTAACCTTGAGTCAGCTTCTATATGGTCACCCAGACCACATAATATATGACGGTACCATTATTCGTCATATCCACTAAGCTTGGAAAAATCTTAGGGCTTCCTGCCCCCTGCAGGGAATTGTCATCATTGACTATAGAAGCGACAAGGTTCGTATATATGTTGGAACAAATGTCATTATCTTTCAATAATTATGTTCACACGTATATGCACCTTTAAGTATTTACCTTATTTTTAGGAAAATAAGTAAGAACTGTCTAAGTTTATTCAGCTACTTTGAGGCGAATAAGACACAAATACAATTTTATCATTTATTTGTATAGACAACATAAATGTAACAATAAATGTATTAAATTAGTATCAATTATTGTACAGCCAGCATTCAAAAGGTACATATATATTTATCACCTGAAAGGGAAGAAATATATATTAGCCACTCAAAATCATTTGTAAAATTGAGATAATTTCACTGTAAATGTTGGATGAATTTCAACACTGCGTACAAGTGTACACATGGCACTGGTGTCATTGGTATGATTCTGCACCACATAAAAAACAGTCATAGCATCACCAGGGTGACACTTAATAAAAGGTATTACACTTCAAGGTGTTAACACCTTATCACCCAAACTGTAACAGTCCCAAACAATTCACTGTTCATCGCAGCACTAGACGACAGGTTTTACAACACTACCTGCCGCCACCACAAAGTGTATCACATCGTGCACTTGCTTCGCATAATGTTTATAGAAGACTCTACAGGATTTCCAACCAGCGTATGAGCGGAGTCTCTCAAAGTCCATATACTGAAAAAAGTTCAGCGAGGAAGCAATATTTCTCAGATCATGACCTGCGGGTATACTATTAGAATCCGCTCTGCGAATGAAGTAGGTGATTGTTGCCCTCAGTTGTTTCAGGGATAAGTTTGATCCTGAGGTTTCACCTTTGAAGAGCTGTCCTCCATTGAAGTCTGAAGTTCTTCGAAGATAGACCTTTAGACACTCTACTGGACATAGAGAGACATCTTCCTTCAGAGGGCAGATTCTTCAGGGACCCCACCTTTTGGCGGGTAGCTCGTTTTTGGCGAGAAAGGTAGGATCGGGAAAAAGATTCAGTTCTCCCACTTCTGTGAACTGAATATGGCCCTCGTCTCTTGATAGGGCTACTATTTAACTAACTCTAGCCTCTGAGGCTATAGCGAACAAAAATATCACTTTTTGTGTTAAATCCTTTAGAGAGCAATCTTCATTGTTCAAGTTCAAAGCATATTGTAAGACTTTGTCCAGAGACCATGAAATGGGCTACGGAGGGGCTTCTGGTTTAAGTCTAGCACATGCCTTCGGAATTTTGTTGAAGATTTCGTTTGACAGGTCCACCTGGAAGGCGTACAGAAGAGGTCTAGTCAAAGCTGACTTACACATAGTTATCGTGGTGGAAGTCAAGCCTTGCTCGTGAAGGTGGATGAAGGACAGGCAGAAGTCTATCGAGATTTCCGTCGGCTTTTCGGCTTTTACGAAAGCTACCCACTTCTTCCAAGACAATTTGACTTTTATTCTTCTAAAAAGTCTATACTGTCTTTCAAGATCCCAAATCTTTTCTTGACTACTAAGGCGAGAAAATCTTGAGATGAAGGTTTTGGGTTCTCTGTGATGAAGCGAAGACAGTCGAATTCTGAACCAATTGGGATAGAGCTGGGTTCGGTAGAGGAAACAGCCTCAACTTCAGTTCTATCACCAGAGGGAACCAATTGCTCTTGGGCCACTACTGGTGCAGTTCTCTTGAAGGATCTCAGCTTGTTGAGGACCTTCAGCAGGAGATTTGTTGGTGGGAACAGGTAGATGTGGGTCCATCTGTTCCAATCGAGGGCCATGGCATCCGTCGCCTCTGCCCGAGGGTCTTCATATGGGGCTACGTATCAAGATAGTTTCTTGTTGTCGCTCATTGCAAAGAGGTCGATCTGCAGTTCCGGGACTTTTTCCAAGATGAAGGAGAATGAGCCTGCGTCAAGGGACCATTCTGACTCTATCGGCTTTAGCCTGGATAGAGCGTCCGCCGTCACATTGAGGGAACCCTTGTAGGTGAACTGCCGATAAGTGCCATCTTTTCTTTCTTGCTAAGCGAAAGATGGCCAGCATCACGTGGTTGATGTAGGGCGATCTCGAGCCTTGTCGGTTCAGATATCTCACTATCACTTCGCTGACCAAGACCAGCCTGATGTGGGCTGATCTGTGAGGGGATAGCTTCAACGTCAGGAGGACTGCCATGGCCTCCAGAATGTTGATGTGAAGGGTCTTGAACAGAGATGACCAGGTCCCTTGAGCTTTCCTTTGATGGGAGTGACCTCCCCATCCTTCCGTCGAGGCATCCGTGTGGATGGTCACCGATGGGGGAGGTGGTTGTAAGGGAACAGTCCTTGCTAGGCTCTTGACCTTCGACCACGGCTTGAGAAGCGATCGTAGTAAGGTTGGTACCGGTCTTTTTAGATATCTTCGAGCGTTTAATGCGTATCTTCTCCAGACTCCTGACGCATCTTTCAGCTGTGCTCTTAGCACTGGGTCTGTTACTGCTGCAAACTGGAGAGAGCCCAGTACTCTTTCCTGTTGGCATCTTGAGATCTTGTTGGATTTCAGTAGTCTCTTGGCAGAACCCGCGATCTCTCTCCTCTTCTTTGGTGGAATGGAGAGACGGTGTGACTGCAAGTTCCAATGGATTCCCAGCCATTGAAACTCTTGAGCTGGAGAGAGGCGAGACTTCTTGTGGTTGATCTTGAATCCCAGATGTTCCAGGAACTGGATCACTTTCTTGGATGCCTGCAGACAAGCAGTCTTGAATACTGCCCACACCAGCCAGTTGTCCAGGTATGCGACTACCTGAACGCCTTCTAGGCGTTGTTGTTGTACGACTGCATCCGCAAGTTTCGTGAAGATCCTTGGGGCTATGTTTAGTCCGAAGGGCATGGCTCTGAAGACATACTTTGTCTTCTGTAACTTGAATCCTAGGTAGGAGGAGAGGGGATGACTGACTGGAAGGTGCCAGTAAGCATCTGCAGGTCTATTGAGACTGTGTACGCCCCTTTCGGTAACAGGGTCCTTATGTGTTAAAGGGTTAGCATCCTGAACTTGTTGTTCTTGATGAACTTGTTGAGTGGCGACAAGTCTAGAATGACTCTGAGTTTGTCCAAGTCGTTCTTGGGAATACACAACAGCCTTCCCTAGAATTTGATGGACTTTGCTTTCCTTATAACCTTTTTGTTCAAGAGTTCTAAGGTATATTCTTCCAGTAAGGGGGTGGAGTGCTGGAAGAACTGAGGATATGAAGGTGGAGATTTGTTCCATTTCCATCCTAGTCCATTCTTGATTAGGCTGTGGGCCCAGGGATCGAAGGTCCAACGATCCTGAAAGTGGAGGAGTTTCCCTCCTACCTGGAGCATCTCATTGCTTGGATGGTCCTGAGGGTTTGCCACCATGACCACATCCTCCCCTGCCTCGTGAGGGGTTTCTTGAGGAGCCCCGTCTAGATCCTCTTCCTGTCGGGCGAAAGGTAGTGGTGTGCCTCTCAAAACCTGGGTTGAAGGCTGGTGACTGGGCTACCAGCTGTTGAGGCACCACTTGGAAGGTGGTTCGTGGTTGAGCGACAACTTGGAGCATCGTGGTCATGGTGACCATAGGATGTTGTTGTACAGGCCGAGAAGGTAGTCTTGGCTTCTTCGTCTTCCTCTTAGGTTGGGGACCAGCATCAGGGGAATATTTTCTCTTTAAAGAAATGCGCCACTTTTGGAGAAGATTCCTATTCTTCGTGGCGGCTTTCTCAACTACTTCTTGGACTACTTTCTTTGGGAAGAGGTCCTTGCCCCAGATACAGGAAGTAATTAGCTTCCTGAGTTCGTGTTTGACCGTTGCATTGGCAAACACAAACTCCCTGCAGGCCCTCCTGGCCTTCACGAAAGCGTACAAGTCCTTGACTAGAGTGGCCATGTTCATGTTGGCCAGGACTGTGTACATACCTGGGGAGGTAGCAACGCCTGCATACATCTCCATGCAGTTCTGGAGTGAAAGAGAAGCGGCTAGCCTCTCCTTTGTCTCCTGTTCTCTTCGTAGGAGAAAGTCCGATAGTTTCGGGAGGTTCTCGCTGAACTGCTGTCCTGCGATGTCCGCATCGAGTTTCGAGACTGAGAAGGTTAGTTGGACCTCCTTCCATTACTTCTCATCTGTGGGCAAGGCCAGAGACAATGGCCTACACTCCTCTAGTGTAGGGCATGGTTTTCCTGCATCAATAGCCTTTAGCACACTTTGGAGAGCTTTCGACAAGAAGGGGAAAGCTCTTGAAGAAGGGGCAAGAAAACGGATTTTGAAGCGAAGTGAAAAATCTATTTTTGGGTGAGATGGCCATGTCGTCCTGATGGAAGGTTCCTATTGGTAGCTTTCTAAGGGATATTTGGCTACAGTGATATTCCCACAGAATTGACCTTTAGGTCTCCAGAATTCTAACTCGTGGCACGAATATCCTTAAAATTTCTCTTAAGGATATCGCATATCAGGGGACGTATATCTTGATACGACACATAGCAATCTTCACCCCGAATAGCGTTTTCGTTTCGAGGGGGAAGAGTGGCGAAAACAGAAGGGGAGCCGTTATAAAGGTTACCCTTCCTCCCGTACTATTATGAGTCTCCAAGATGGTGCTCATTCCTTGTAGCATTGAGCATGGTGCTACAGATATAGTATTGCCGGGAGGGATCTTGCCTAAGCCTTTTCTATGGAAAAGGAGGGCGGGTCCATCAGGACGACATGGCCATCTCACCCAAAAATAGATTTTTCGCTTCGCTTCAAAATCCGTTTTTTAGGCTCAAGCCATGTCGTCCTGATGGAAGTTTACCAGAGAATTACTAGACAGTACTGTATCTGTGGATTTTCATAGGTGCCTTAACCTTGGGACAATTTCTTCTATGGTCATCTGGACCATGGAGACCTATGTCGTTACCGTTATACGTCATTACCACTAATCATGCACCATGTTAGGGCTTCCTGCCCCCTGCAGGGAAGAGTCATACTAGACAGTAGAAAAAGGATCTCAAGGTTTGCATATATTGTAGGAACAAACATAAGTATCAACTAAATATACAAGAGTCTCACGGTTTGTATATGGTGTCGGAACAATAAGTATCAACTCTATTCATAGTTTGTAAGGATACAATATGAGGTTTACTTAGGTAAATAAGTAAAAGAACTCTGGCTATTCTTTATTGTTCTAATTGTGAGGCGAAATAAGATGCAATTATACTTTACTAGACATTTATTTACGATAAATGAATAAAATTAGAATAACAAGTGTAACATTAAGAGAATTATACAATCAACTTTATACAGAAAAGTTTTCTACCTGAAAGGGAAGAAATGATTAGTGCCACTATGAAAGTTGAAAATTTTATAGAATTTTCCAATATAATTTTCTGTAAATGTTGTATAATATCAACACTGTGTACAAGTACAAACGGCACAAGTGTTATCTATATGATTCTACAACTGAGATTTTTTAACAGTCTTTAGTGTCACCATGGTGACACTCACTTAAAAGTATTGCACTGAAAGGTGTCAACACCTTTTCACCCTAATTGACAGTCCCAATCAATTCACTGTTCATCGCAGTATTACTGTAGACGACAGGTTTTAATACACTACCTTCCGCCACCACATAATGCTTCAGTTCGTGCACTTGCTTCGCTTAATGTTTATAAAACACTCTGGATGATTTCCATCCAGTATATGAGCAAAGATGCTCAAAGTCCATATACTGAAAAAAAGTTCAGTGATGAAGCAACTTTCCTTGGATCATGACCTGCGGGTGTACTGTCAGGATCCGCTCTGCGAATGAAGTAGGTGAGCTTCGCCCTCAGTTGTTTTAGGGATAAGTTTGATCCTGAAGTTTCTCCTTTAAAGAGCTGTCCTCCCCTGAAGTCTGAAGTTCTTTGAAGATAGACCTTTAGACATTCTACTGGACACAGAGAGACATCTTCCTTCAGAGGGCAGATTCTCTTAGTGGGTAGCTCGTTTTTAGCGAGAAAGGTTGGATCAGGAAAAAGATTCAGTTCTCCCACTTCTGTGAACTGAATATGGCCCTCGTTTCTGGATAGGGCCACTATTTCACTAACTCTAGCCCCTGAGGCTATAGCGAACAGGAAAATAACCTTTTGGGATAGATCCTTAAGAGAACAATCTTCATTGTTCACGGTTGAAGCATAATATAGGACCTTGTCCAAGGACTATGAAATGGGCTTCGGAGGAGCTGCAGGCCTAAGTCTAGCACATGCCTTCGGGATCTTGTTAAAGATTTCGTTCGTCAGGTCCACTTGGAAGGCGTACAGAAGAGGTCTAGTCAAGGCCGACTTATACGTAGTTCTCATGTTGGCTGCCAGACCTTGTTCATGAAGGTGGATAAAGAAGGACAGACAAAAGTCTATTGAGATTTCTTTCAGTCCTTTTGCTTTAAAGAAAGCAAACCACTTTTTCCAAGATGATTCATATTGTCTTCTAGTTGACTTGGACTTGTATTCTTCTAAGAAGTCTATACTGCCTTTTGAGATCCCAAATCTTTTCTTAACCGCTACGGTGAGAAAATCATGAGATGAAGGTTTTGGGTTCTCTGTGATGAAGCGAAGACAGTCGACTTCTGAACCCGTTGAGATAGTGCTGGGTTCGGTAGAGGGACCAGCCTCAGCTTCAGTTCCATTATCAGAGGGAACCCGTTGCTCTTGGGCCACTTGGGAGCCACTAGAGCTGCCGTTCCTTGGAAGGATCTCAGCCTGTTGAGGACCTTTAGCAGGAGATTGGTCAGAGGGAACAGATAAATTCGGGTCCATTTGTTCCAATCAAGGGACCTGGCGTCCGTCGCCTCCACTAGAGGGTCCTCGTATGGGGGTACATATCAAGGTAGTTTCTTGTTGTCGCTCGGGACTTGTGGCAAGATGAAGGAGAATGAGTCTGCGTCTAGGGACCATTCTGACTCTATCGGCTTGAGCCTGGATAGAGCATCCGCTGTCACATTGCGGAACCCTTGAAGGTGAACTGCTGATAAGGCATCTCTCCTTTCCCGCTAGACGGAAGATGGCTAATATCACATGGTTGATATGGGGCGATCTCAGCCTTGTCGGTTCAGATATCTCGGTATCACTTCGCTGTCCAAGATCAGCCTGATGTGGGCTGACCTGCGAGGGGAAAGTTTTTTGAGCGTCAAGAGGACTGCCATGGCCTCCAAAATATTGATGTGAAAGGTCTTGAACAGAGAAGACCAAATCCCTTGAACTTTCCTTTGATGGGAGTGACCTCCCCATCCCTCCGTCGAGGCATCCGTGTGGATGGTCACCGATGGTGGAGGTGGTTGCAAGGGTACAGTCCTCTTTAGGTTCTTGGCCTTCGACCATGGCTTGAGAAGTGATCGAAGTAAGGTCGGTATCGGTCTTTTTAGGTATCTTCGAGCGTTTGATGCGTATCTTCTCCAGACTCCTGACGCATCTTTCAGCTGTGCTCTTAGCACTGGGTCTGTTACTGCTGCGAACTGGAGAGAGCCCAGTACTCTTTCCTGTTGGCGTCTTGAGATCCTGTCAGATTTTAGTAGCCTCTTGACAGACCCCGCAATCTCTCTCCTCTTCCCTGGGGGAATGGAGAGGCGGTGTGACTTCAAGTTCCAATGGATTCCCAGCCATTGAAACTCCTCTGCTGGAGAGAGTCGAAACTTCTTGAAGTTGATCTTGAATCCCAGATGTTCCAGGAACTGGATCACTTTCTTGGATGCTTGCAGACAAGCCGTCCTGGATGCTGCCCACACCAGCCAGTCGTCCAGGTATGCTGCTACCTGAACACCTTCTAGGCATAGTTGATTAACGACTGCATCTGCAAGTTTCGTAAAGATCCTTGGGGCTACGTTTAGTCCGAAGGGCATGGCTCTGAAGTCATACTTTTTCTTCTGAAGCTTGAGTGGCGACAAGTCCAGAATGACTCTGAGTTTGTCTGAGTCCTTCTTGGGAACACAAAACAGCCTTCCCTGGAATTTGCTGGACTTTGCTCTCCTTATTATCCGTTTGCTCAAGAGTTCTAGGGTATATTCTTCCAAAGAGGGGGTGGAGTGTTGGAAGAACTGAGGAAATGATGGTGGAGGCTTCCTCCAGCTCCATCCAAGTCCATTCTTGATTAGGCTGTGGGCCCAAGGATCGAAGGTCCAACGATCCTGGAAGTGCTGGAGCCTCCCTCCTACCTGAAGCGTCTCATTGCTTCGATTATCCGGAGGATTTACATCCCTGACCGTGTTCTCCCTTACCTCGGGAAGGGTGTCTTGAGGAGCCCCGTCTGGAGCCTCTACCTTTGGGACGAAAGGTAGTGGCTTGCCTCTCAAACACAGAATTGAATGCTGGTGACTGGGCAACCAGCTGCTGAGGCACCACTTGGAATGTGGTTTGTGGTTGAGCAACCACTTGGGGCATCGCAGTCATGAGGACTGTTGGATGTTGTTGGGCAGGCCGAGAGGGTAGTCTGGGCTTCTTAGTCCTCCTTTCAGGTCGGGGACCCGCATCCGGGGAAGCCTTATCGTTTAGATAAGATGCCCCACTTCTGGAGAAGATTCCTATTCTCCGTGGCGGCTCTGTCGACTACCTCCTTGACCACTTCACTTGGGAAGAGGTCTTTACCCCAGATATTGGAAGATATCAGCTTCCTGGTTTCGTGTTTCACCGTTGCTGCAGCAAACACGAACTCTACATCCTCTCCTAGCCTTCATAAAGGCATACAGGTCCTTTGCTAAGGTGGCCATATGCATTTTGGCCATGACCATGTTCATGTCTGGGGTGCTTTTTAGGCCTGCACACATCTCATGCAGTTCTGTAGGGATAGGGATGCCGCAAGTCTCTCCTTTGTCTCTTCCTCCCTACACAAGAGAAAGTCTGACAGTTTCAGGAGATTTTCGCTGAACTGTCGTTCCGCAATATCTACATCCAACTTCCCTACTGAGAAGGTTAGGTGGACTTCTTTCCATTTCTTATCCTCCATGGGCAGGGCTAACGACAGAGGTCTACACTCCTCTAGTGTAGGGCAACATTTGCCTGCCTCCACTGCCTTGGCAACAGCTTTAATAGCCTTCGATGTAAAGGGGAAGGCTATTGAAGCAGGAGCAAGAAAGGTAGGATGCTTCTCGTTCAAGTCGGACACTTTCAAGTTCGTGTAGCCCACCCTTTTCAGGCTACTCGACAAGAGAGCCTGTGCCTTGTCGTGGTCGAATACCATGACCTCCTTGGGTTCCGTCTCTTCTTTTGACGCTGGCTCCTGCTTCAATCGGATGAAGCAGTCTGGGTAAGCATTAAAGCTTGGCCAGAACTGGATGTCATCTAAGGGGACGGCTCCCATCTTCTCCGAAATATAGTTTGCCATTAGTAATTGGCATAACGTCCGCATACCTCCAGGGATTGATTTAGGAGCAGGGTGGAAGATCCTGGACTCTGGATCGCTTGTATAACCCTCGGGAGGCGGTAAGTTGAGCTTCACGGAGCTCTCTCTCGAGTTTCGCTTCCCTAGCTTCGCCTTGCTTGCGAATACTCTCCATTAGGGCCATAAAATGGGCCAGTGCCTGGCTCATGTCACCTGATGGAGGGGTAGAAGTGGATGATGTTGAGGGTGACGGCTCTGGTGCCGGCACAGACGGAAGGGACTCCGACTCCATATCATCTTCATCTTCCGGAGGTAGAGTAGTCTCCTCCTCTAGATCATCTTTCAGTAGATCCTTTTCAGTGTCCGTGGACACTTCAGATATCCTTTCTTCCTGGTGGAGGTCCATGCCTTGCAACGCCTCACTGACATCCGTCTCGATGGCAATCTGGAAGCACGGAGGTCCGGGTTGTGCTTGGGGTACGACAGTATCACTACCTGCTTTCGGGAACAGCAGGTTACGCATCCTTTCATTAGGCAGATACGGTCCTGGAGAGTTCTTTTGGAACCCTCATACCCATTTGCGTAGTTTTTCTCGCGCTGCATCCCTCGACTCCGGTGACTTGGGGTCGTCGAAACCTTCAGTCACCAATTTCCGACAGATGCTACAGTCTTGGGGGTCCCAGTACTGCAGGGTTTCGGTAGTGATGGTGCAAGGGGCATGAGACCTGCACGCTTTGTGACCACAGAAGTTCCTACTCCTGTGGTTACAGCAGATCATATAACACTTAATTTGGTCCTCCTGTAAAAAAAGGAAAATTAAATGAGTACAGTATGAGGTTGTTTATCTCAAAAGATAAACAATTTTGCAAATTATTAATATTTTAAACATTATAGCTCAAGATAGTAAGCTAGAAGGGAAATAGGAAAGACACATACCTGTGTCTCCTGTCCAGCCAATTGCTGTGACCTCCCCCAAAATTGAAGTTATAGAGTTTCCTTATCAAGGCAAACTCAAAGAGAATGGTTCTAACCTCTAGGGATAGAATAAGTGTATACTAACACTGACCCTTCTTAAATACTTTAATATTGCGGGATAAGTTATTAACTGATTAACTATCAGTGTACACAAAGTATGTTGGAAAATAACTACTGTATAATATATACTATAGTTTTCTGTCGGCAGTATATACTATACTGCAAATGTACTGGCTACTGTATAATCATACACTGTAGTTCAGCCGACATGTTGCCGGCTAGGCTAGCACCTGGCGGCACGGTCCGGCAGGCATGTTGCCGGCTGGGTAGTACCTGGCGGCGCTAGCCGACAGAGAGAGAGAAAGCATGAAGTGAAGGGTTACCTTATTAAAATGTTATTTTGATGATAAAATAAATTTTTGAATATACTTACCCGGTGATTATAATAGCTGCAACTCTGTTGCTCGACAGAAAACTCTAAGGTAAAACTCGCCAGCGATCGCTACACAGGTTGCGGGTGTGCCCAACAGCGCCATCTGTCGTCCAGATACCCAGTACTCAATGTAAACAAAGACTCAATTTTCTCCTCGTTCCACTGCGTCTCTATTGGGGAGGAAGGGAGGGTCCTTTAATTTATAATCACCGGGTAAGTATATTCAAAAATTTATCTTATTATCAAAATAACATTTTTCAATATTTAACTTAGCCGGTGATTATAATAGCTGATTCACACCCAGGGGGGTGGGTAGAGACCAGCAATATATGTTTACATTATTATGAGCTAAGAGTTTTTATTTCATTTTAGAAGTTATCAAAATAACAAAAACAAAATAAATAGGCACCTGGTAAGGAAGTCGACTTGAACAATTACTCTGCCTTTTTAAGTACGTCTTCCTTACGGAGCCTCGCGATCCTCTTAGGATGCTGATCGACCCCTAGGATCTGAAGTATCAAGGGTTGCAACCCATACAACAGGACCTCATCAAAACCCCTAATCTAGGCGCTCTCAATAAATGACTTTGACCACCCGCCAAATCAACCAGGATGCGAAAGGCTTCTTAGCCTTCCGGACAACCCAAAAACAACAATAAAAACATTTCAAGAGAAAGATTAAAAGGTTATGGAATTAGGGAATTGTAGTGGTTGAGCCCTCACCCACTACTGCACTCGCTGCTACGAATGGTCCCAGTGTGTAGCAGTCCTCGTAAAGAGACTGGACATCCTTAAGATAAAAAGACGCGAACACTGACTTGCTTCTCCAATAGGTTGCGTCCATTATACTTCGCAGAGATCTATTTTGTTTAGAGGCCACGGAAGTTGCGACAGCTCTAACTTCGTGTGTCCTTACCTTCTGCAATGCTTGGTCTTCCTCACTCAGATGGGAATGAGCTTCTCGTATTAACAGTCTGATAAAATAGGATAAAGCATTCTTTGACATAGGCAAAGATGGTTTCTTAACTGAACACCATAAAGCTTCAGAAAGGCCTCGTAAAGGTTTAGTTCGTTTTAAATAGAACTTAAGAGCTCTCACAGGGCATAAGACTCTTTCTAGTTCATTGCCTACCATATTCGATAAGCTGGGAATATCGAACGATTTCGGCCAAGGTCGAGAAGGCAGCTCGTTTTTGGCTAGAAAACCAAGTTGTAGTGAACATGTAGCCTTTTCTGACGAAAATCCGATGTTCTTGCTGAAGGCATGAATCTCACTGACTCTTTTAGCTCTGGCTAAGCATACCAGGAAAAGATTCTTTAAGGTGAGATCTTTCAGGGAGGCTGATTGTAGCGGCTCGAACCTGTCTGACATGAGGAATCTTAGTACCACGTCTAAATTCCAACCAGGCGTAACCAAACGACGCTCCTTCGTGGTCTCAAAAGACTTAAGGAGGTCCTGTAGATCTTTATTGTTGGAAAGATCTAAGCCTCTGTGACGGAAGACTGATGCCAACATGCTTCTGTAACCCTTGATAGTGGGAGCTGAAAGTGACCGTTCTTTCCTCAGGTATAAGAGGAAGTCAGCTATTTGAGTTACAGAGGTACTGGTCGAGGATACAGATACTGACTTGCACCAGTTTCGGAAGACTTCCCACTTCGATTGGTAGACTCTAAGGGTGGATGTTCTCCTTGCTCTAGCAATCGCCCTGGCTGCCTCCTTCGAAAAGCCTCTAGCTCTCGAGAGTCTTTCGATAGTCTGAAGGCAGTCAGACGAAGAGCGTGGAGGCTTTGGTGTACCTTCTTTACGTGTGGCTGACGTAGAAGGTCCACCCTTAGAGGAAGAGTTCTGGGAACGTCTACTAGCCATCGAAGTACCTCGGTGAACCATTCTCTCGCGGGCCAGAGGGGAGCAACTAGCGTCAACCTTGTCCCTTCGAGAGAGGCGAACTTCTGCAGTACCTTGTTGACAATCTTGAACGGTGGGAATGCGTATAGATCTAGATGTGACCAATCTAGGAGAAAGGAGTCTATATGAACTGCTGCTGGGTCCGGGATTGGTGAGCAATATATTGGGAGCCTCTTGGTCATCGAGGTTGCGAAGAGATCTATGGTTGGTTGGCCCCAAGTGGCCCAAAGTCTCTTGCATACATCCTTGTGGAGGGTCCATTCTGTTGGAATTACTTGTCCCTTCGGACTGAGACAATCTGCCATGACATTCAAGTTGCCTTGGATGAACCTCGTTACTAGCGATATGTTTTGACCTTTTGACCAGATGAGCAGGTCCCTTGCTATCTCGTACAACGTCAGTGAGTGGGTCCCTCCTTGCTTGGAGATGTACGCCAAAGCAGTGGTGTTGTCCGAGTTCACCTCCACCACTTTGCCTTGAAGGAGAGACCTGAAGCTTTTCAAGGCCAGATGTACTGCCAGTAGCTCCTTGCAGTTGATATGCATTGTCCTTTGACTCGAGTTCCATATTCCCGAACATTCCCGACCGTCTAATGTCGCGCCCCAGCCTACGTCCGATGCGTCCGAGAAGAGAACGTGGTTGGGAGTCTGAACAGCCAGGGGCAGACCCTCTCTGAGGCTGATACTGTCCTTCCACCACGTCAGGCAAGACTTCATCTTCTCGGAAATGGGGATAGAGATCGCTTCTAGCGTCTTGTCCTTTTTCCGGTGAAATGCTAGGTGATATTGAAGAGGACGGAGGTGTAGTCTTCCCAATGACACAAACTGTTCCAGGGATGATAGCGTCCCTATCAGACTCATCCACTTCCTGACTGAACATCGTTCCTTCTTCAGCATGTTCTGGATGCATAACTGGGCTTGGCTTGTTCTGGGGGCCGACGGAAAATCCCGAAAAGCTAGACTGTGAATCTCCATCCCTAAATACACAATAGTTTGGGATGGGACCACTTGTGACTTTTCCATATTGACAAGGAGACCCAATTCCTTGGTCAGATCTAGAGTCCACTTTAGATCCTTCAGACAGCGACGACTGGAAGAAGCTCTGAGAAGCCAGTCGTCCAAATAGAGGGAGGCTCGGATGTCCGCTAAATGAAGGAATTTGGCTACATTCCTCATCAGCTTCGTAAACACAAGAGGAGCTGTGCTTAGGCCAAAGCACAGGGCTTGAAACTGGTAGACAACCTTTTCGAAAACGAATCTCAGAAAAGGTTGGGAGTCCGGGTGGATGGGGACGTGGAAGTAGGCGTCCCTTAGGTCTAAAGAGACCATCCAGTCTTCCCTTCTGACCGCTGCTAGAACCGACTTTGTGGTCTCCATGGAGAACGTCTGCTTTGTGACAAAGACATTCAGAGCACTGACGTCTAGCACCGGCCTCCACCCTCCTGTCTTCTTTGACACCAAGAAGAGGCGGTTGTAGAATCCCGGGGTTTGATGGTCCGAGACTTTGACCACCGCTCCCTTCTCTAGTAAAAGAGACACTTCCTGTTTCAAGGCTCGTCTCTTGTCTTCCTCTCTGTACCTGGGAGAGAGATCGATGGGAGACGTTGCTAGAGGGGGTTTCCGTACAAACGGGATCTTTTACCCCTCTCTGAGCAACTTCACAGATTGTGCATCTGCGCCTCTCTTTTCCCAGGTCTGCCAGAAGTTCTTGAGTCTGGCTCCCACTGCTGTCTGAAGAAGCTGGCAGTCACACTCTGCCCTTAAAGGACTTGGTTCCTTTCTTCTTTCCTCGTTTCCCTTCGGCACGAGCACCTCCTCTGCTGGAGGCTCTGCCACGAAAGGGCGGAATAAAACGGGACGCTGGAGTGTCCATCCTTGGTCTAGCTGACAAGGTAGGCAAAGGGGTGTCTTTGCGAGCTGAGGACGCAACAAGATCGTGAGTGTCCTTCTGTATCAAAGAAGCGGCAATTTCCTTAATCAGGTCTTCTGGAAAAAGGCACTTGGAAAGAGGAGCAAACAGAAGTTCGGATCTCTGGCATGGTGTAACTCCAGCTGAAAGGAACGAGCATAGGTTTTCACGCTTCTTAAGGACTCCGGACACAAAAGATGCAGCAAGCTCATTAGACCCATCACGTACGGCCTTGTCCATGCAGGACATAATGAGCAAGGAAGTCTCCTTCTCTGTCGGAGAGATCTTTCTGCTTAGAGCTCCTAGACACCAGTCTAAGAAGTTAAAAACTTCGAAGGCTCTAAAGATACCTTTCAAAAGGTGGTCCAGGTCCGAAGATGACCAACATATCTTTGAGCGTCTCATGGCAAGGCGGCGGGGAGAGTCTACAAGACTTGAGAAGTCGCCCTGGGCAGAGGCAGGAACTCCCAAGCCGAGAACTTCTCCCGTGGCATACCAGACGCTCGATCTAGAAGAGAGTCTAGCAGGGGGAAACGTAAAAGCTGTCTTCCCTAAACTCTTCTTGGACTGCAGCCATTCTCCTATCACCCGCAAAGCTCTCTTGGACGAGCGTGCGAGGACGAGTCTAGTAAAGGCAGGAGTGGTTGACGGCATGCCTAACACAAACTCTGACGGAGGAGAACGTGGAGCCACAGAAACAAACTGGTCCTGAAACACCTCTTTGAAAAGGGCCAAAACTTTCCTAAAGTCCAAAGAGGGTTGCGTAGACTTAGGCTCGTCCAGTTCTGAATGCGGTTCATCTACGTGTGCAGCAACATCATCATCAGAAAGTCCCTCATCCGATAACTGATGAGGGAACGGCAACGGAGTGGGTAACGGCTGGTTAGCTGAGTCCGGTCGCACGGGTGCATGCGTGACTGAGCCGGAAGCAATGTCATGGAACTGCAGCCCAGTCTGTGAGCTGGCAACAACCATAGCAGCGCGGGGACGCACAGCGTCTACTCCAGACTGTCTGGACTGATGTGGGTGAGCAGTGGCAACCACACTGGGTTGCGGAGGTTGACGCACCGCGTCAAAACAAAACAACTCTGACGGTTGTTGAACCTCACGAACGTCAACGGAGACCTCCGTGCGTCGCTGAACGTCAACATGCGGCAGGCAGATCACACTGGAACGCATGGGTGGCGGAACTCTCTCAACTGGTGTGCGTGAGAAGGTTACCTCAGCGTCTACAGGACGCACAACCGATCGTGTGGGCGGTTGCAGGCAAGGAGCTGCACTAGCTGGTGCGGCAGCAACCTTCTCCGCACGAAAGTCCTGCATAAGAGACGTTAGTTTAGACTGCATGTCTTGCAGTAGAGACCACTTAGGGTCTACAGGAGCAGGTGCGGCGACAGACGGTGTAACTGTCTGAAGCGGTACCGCTTTGCCTCTCTTAGGAGGTGAGCAGTCATCGGATGACTGCAGCGAGTCCGAACTGACCCAGTGGCTACAACTGGGCCGTTGGACTTGTGCGGAAGGGACCGACTTGCGCTTCAACGGTCGTGAGACCTTGGTCCAGGGTTTCTTGCGAGAAATACCTTCCGAAGACGAGGTATAAATGGGCTCTCTCGTCTTAGTTAGGCAGGGGCGATCTTGGGTAGATACGCCCGATACCACGGAGGGAACGTCTGTTCGCTGATTAAAGCCTCTCGAACCCATTTGTCGTACGACATTGCTTCTCCCCTGGACTTGGGAGCTTGCAAGAGGTCCCGGACTAGGAGGACGACAGGCACGAACAGACGAACCCTCAAGCGCAACACTATCCACAACACTATCACTCACTTTATCACTTCCCACTGCACTTTTGCACTTCAACTCCTTCACATCCGCCATGAGCTGATTACGGTCACTAGCAAGGGACTCAACTCTCTCACCCAGAGCTTGGATGGCACGCATCATATCAGCCATCGAAGGTTCCTGAGTGCCAGGAGGGGGATTAGGAGCAACCACTACAGGGGAAGGAATAGGTTGTGGGGCATGAGGAGAGGAAATATCAATAGAACGAGAGGAACTTCTCCTAACTCTATCTCTCTCTAGCCTACGTGTATACTTTTGGAATTCGATAAAATCGAATTCCGAAAGCCCAACGCACTCCTCACACCGATCTTCCAATTGACAGGTTTTATCCCGACAATTGGAACAAACAGTGTGAGGGTCGATAGAAGCCTTCGGAAGACGCCTTGAACAGTCCCTAGCATTGCACTTCCTAAATTTTGGGACTTGTGAAGGGTCAGCCATTTTGAATTGGTCAAAGGGGAATTAAAAAACTATCAAAAAGTCATCAACAAACAATCCATTATCAAAAAGAGTTCAAGGATTTGTGTGAAGAGAAACCCTGCACAGCGAAAGCTCAAAACTAGAATAATGTACTTCACCAATTACTTGTGAAAAAACTCCAGTTTAGCAACAGCGAGTAAGTACGTCTTGTCGATAGCACGACAGAGAGAAAATTGAGTCTTTGTTTACATTGAGTACTGGGTATCTGGACGACAGATGGCGCTGTTGGGCACACCCGCAACCTGTGTAGCGATCGCTGGCGAGTTTTACCTTAGAGTTTTCTGTCGAGCAACAGAGTTGCAGCTATTATAATCACCGGCTAAGTTAAATATTGAAAAATGTATGTTTACAATAATAAGGGTGTAAGCACTTAACCTTACAGCCTTCCTCCAGAATGAGGGTTCAAATGGAAGGGGAAAATGCATCATTCAGGCTTCCACCCAGCCACAAGATCCGTTGCCGGTTGCTGCTGGTTTCAGGGATGTGGATGGCAGTCCAAGGGAGGACTGAAGAACACTCAACAGTAGAGGGGTCTCCCACCGGCAGCTGTCACAGCCGGCACAACCTTTCCAGGAGCCTTGCGTCCATAAAGGAAAGACCGAGTGACTATACAGCTGCGTATGTAGGAGCCCAGCTGGCACCACAATCTACCCGGCAAGCGGTGAGATTGTAAGACTGCAGGGGAGAAGGTGGCGGCATCATACTACCACTTCAAGTGCAGCCTAGGGAGGCTTAGCCTCCTATGCCGACAGCTTTAAGCCGGCACGGGAGTGACTACTCACCCTGCTGCTCAGTCGCCGGCAGAAAAACTGAATACTCTGAGGTTCTGTCGAAAACCCGAGCCGGGATACTCGCCGACAAGGGTGGGAGACAGAAAACACTAGCCTAGTCAAGCCGGAGGGGAATACTCTATGGCAGGACCAAGTTAGGGTTGTCGCCTATGGCGGCACTCAGAGGGAAGGAGGGATTACCCTTAAATCTCCACAGGAGACGAGTATAGAGTTATATAACTAATTCTAGGAGATATACTATCTCCCTTGAATTGATAAAACGATACACGAGGGTAAACGGGGATAATATATGAAAGTATACTAAAGCGCACAGGCTAGGTAGCCTAGCGCGGGTGAGATCTCGCTTACCTAAATCGCCGAAACTCTAACGTATACGATCGACATAGGGAAGAGGAAATTTGTATGCATAGGCTAGATATATTTTTTTTGGGCTCAGGCCATGTCGTCCTGATGGAAGGTTCCAATTAGTAGCTTCCAAGGGATATTTGAACTACTGTACAGTGATATTTCCAGAGAATTTACCTTTAGGTCTCCAGAATTATAACTCCTGGCACAAATATCCTTAAAATTTCTCTTAAGGATATCGCATAAATCAGGGGACATATATCTTGATACGACACATAGCAATCTTCACCCCGAATAGCGTTTTCGCCTCGAGGGGGAAGAGTGGCAAATTAGAAGGGGAGCCGCTATCAAGGTTACCCTTCCTCCCATACTACTATTGAGTATCTACTGTAGATGGCGCCATTTCCAAGATGGCGGTTATTCCTATTTTTGTAGCAATTTCGCTCGGTGGTGTTCCCTGTTGATCTAACGTTTTTGATCGATTTTGTGAGGATTATTATGCAATCTCCAGCTTCTTTCACCTCTGGAAAGTCTAGCATTTATTCTTTATAGTGTATATATTTTTAACTCCTGTTTCACAGTGAAATTAGAGTAATTTATTGTGTTTAGGAGCTAGACCTGTTACCAGAGGCGCCATGGGCGCTGTCGTTCGTTATGCAAGTGTTAATTAGTTAGCAGAACGACTTTCCCGGTTGTAATAGCATTAATAAATTATGAAAGCTATTTAGGCACAATTATACTAGTAAAGATACTTATGGTATGCAAAATATTCCTCTTTCCTTGTCGATCGTACACGTTAGTTTCGGTGATTTAGGTAACCGAGATCTCGTCTTGCCTAGGCTACCTAGCCTAGGCGATGTAGTATACTTTCAGACATTATCCCCGTTTACCCTTGTGTATCGTTTTATTGATTCTAAGGGAGATAGTACATCTCCTAGAATTATATAACTCGATACTTGTCTCCTGTGGAGAGTTAAGGGTAATCCTTCTTTCCCTCTGAGAGCCGCTGCAGGGGGCAACCCTTTCTGGTCTTGCCATACAGTAGTTCACTCCGGCTTGACTAGGCTAGGGTTTTTCTGTCTCCCACCTTTGCCGGCAAGTGTTCGGCTTTGGTTTTTGATAGAACCTCAGAGTATTCAATCTTTCTGCCGGCGGCAGAGCTGCAGGGTGAGTAGTCACTCCCCTGCCGGCTTATAGCCGCCGGCATAGGAGGCTAAGCCTCCCTAAACCGCACCTAAAGTGGTGGTATGATGCCGTCACCTTCTCCCTGCGGTTTAGAAGACTAGTCCTGTGCCGGCAGACCCTAGGTTGAAGAATAGATATTCTTCTGCCACCTTGGATGGCACCGATACTGAAACAGAAATTCTCCCTTGTGTACTGGGGGCGGCAACATTGCCGCTGCCTTCTACACTTTATACAGGACTCTTTTCCCTGCCCCTCTCTGTCCTTTTAGCTATGGCCGTCATCCTGCAATCTCACCGCTTGCCGGCAGGTTGTGGGGCCGGCCGGGCTCCTACATAAGCGGCTGTTTAGTAACTCAGCTTTTCCTTATGGACACAAGGATCCAGGAAGATTGTGCCGGCCATGACAGCTGCCGGTGGGAGACCCTTCTGCCACCAAAGGTTCTTCAGTCTTCCCTTGGACTGCCATCCATAAGTCCCGTAACCGGGGTACTAACCCGCTGCGGGCCGGCGCCGTCAGGTACTTACTCAGTCGGCGGCATACCGACTGTACCAGTGACGCTGGGTACTAACCAGCCGGCCGGACTATGCCAGCAACGGTCTTTGTGGCTGGATGGAAGCCTGAATGATGCATTCTCCCCTTCCATTTGAACCTTCTTTCTGGAGGAAGGCAGTAAGTTATATACTTACATCCTTATTTAGTGTAAAATTACATAGTAATAAGGCAGTCCTTCACTCCATGCTTTCTCTCTCTCTATCAGCTAGTGCCGCCAGGCATGCTGCCGGCCGAGCCGGCGCCGTCAGGTACTTACTCACTCGGCGGCATGCCGACTGTACCAGTGCTGCCGGGTACTAACCAGCCGGCATATGGCCGGCCGGACTGTGCTGCCAGGGACTAGCTATGCCGGCAATATGCCGGCTGAACTACAGTATATGATTATACAGTAGTCAGTATATTTGCAGTAGAGTATATACTGCAGATGGAAAACTATTGTATATATTATACAGTAGTTATTTTCCAGCATATCTTGTGTATCCTTGCCCAGTCTTTGGCTGAGACCAATCCTATATTGAAAGAATAGAATTCCTTCAATACTCTGATTAGAAATCAGTTTACAATTTACCCTACAATATTAAATACTTCAGAAGGGTCAGTGGTAGTACACTTTCTATCCCTAAAGGTTAAAACCCTTATCTTTGAGCTTCCCTGATCAGGAAACTCTATAGTTTTAATATTGGAAGGGAAGGTAACAGTAATTGGTTGGGTGGGATTCACAAATATGTGTCTTTTCTAATTTCTAGTCCAGTCGGCGACATGGTGGCTGGACCGTGCTGCCAGGTGCTAGCCATGCCGGCAACACACCGGCTGAACTACATTATATGATTATACAGTAGCCAGTATATTTACAATATAGTATATACTGCAAACAGAAAACTATAGTATTATTATACAGTAGTTAATTTCTAACACATCTTGTGTACCCTTGTACAGGCTTTTGCTGAGACTGAACCTATATTAAAAGAATAGAATTCCTTCAATACTCTGATTGGAAATCAGTTAATACTTACCCCACAATATTAAATTATTAGGAGGGTCAGTGGCAGTGTACACTTTTTCTAACCCTAGGGGTTAGAACCCTTCTCTTTCGAGTTGCCTTGATAAAGGAAACTCTTTATTTTAAATATTGGGGGGAGGTTACAGCAATTGGCTGGGAGGGATACACAAGTATGAGTCTTTCCCTATTTCTTTCTAGCTTACTATCCTAAGCTATAATAATTAAAATATGAATAATTGCATATCTGTTTATCATGTGAGATAAACAATCGTACACAGTACTCATTTTGTTTTCCCTTCTTTACAGGAGGAACCCCAGATGACATGCGATGCGATCTTCTGCAATCTTAGGAGTAAGTACTTCTATGGTCATACAGCATGCAGGTCTCATGCCCCCTGCACCATCATTACCGAATCCCTGCAATATTGGGACCCCCAAGTCTGCAATATCTGCCGGACCTTAGTTACCGAAGGTTTTGATGACCCAAAGTCAATGGAGTCTAGGGATGCGGCACGTAAAAAGCTACGCAAATGGGTAGTGAAATGGTTGTGCCCCAAGCACGACTCGCACCTCCCTGTGTCCAGATTGCCATCGAGATGGATGGCAGGGAGGTACCTCTGGGAGAAGATGGCGATGTCATGTCGGAATTCCTTCCGTCTGTGCCGGCCCCGGAGCCGTTACCCTCAACGTCTTCACCTTCTACCCCTCCATTGGACAACACAAGCCAGGCGCTGGCCCATCTTACGGATTTAATGGAGAACATTCACAAATGAGGCGAAACAAGGGAAGCAAAATTCAATAGAGAGCTCAGTGAAGCTCCACTAATTGCCTCCCGAGGGTCATTCAAGCAACCCAGAGACCAAGACCTCCCTTCCTGCTCCAAAACCAATCCCTGGAGGTATGCAGAGCTTATGCCGATTTTGAACGGCAAACTTTACATCTCAGAGAAGATGGGAGCTGTCCCCTTAGACGACATCCAGTCTTGGCCAAGCTTTAACGCTTTCCCTGATTGCTTCATTCGACTGAAGCATGAACCAATGTGAAAAGAGGAGATAGAACTGAAGGAAGTCATGGTTTTCGACCACGATAAGGCACAGGCTCTCTTGTCAAGTAACCTGAGAAAGGCGGGTTATTCGGTGTCGAAAGTGTCTGCCTTGAGCAAGAAACACTCTATCTTTCTTGCTCCTGCTTCAATAGCATTCCCCTTTACGTGGAAGGCATTTAAATCTGTTGCCAAGGCAGTGGAGGCAGGCAAACCATGCCCTGCACTTGAGGAGTCCAGGCCTATGTCACTAGCCTTGCCCATGCAGGAGAAGGAATGGAAGGAAGTCCACCTAACCTTCTCAGTTGGGAAACTGGACGCGGCTATCGCTGGACGACAGTTTAGCAAAAATCTCCCTAAACTTTCTGAGTTTCTCTTGTGCAAGGAACAAGAGATAAAGGAGAGACTTGCGACCTCTTTATCCCTACAAAACTGCATAGAGATGTGTGCAGGCCAACAAAGTATCCCCAACATGTTCATGGTCCTGGCCAAAATGCCTATGGCCACCTTAGTAAAAGACTTATACGCTTTTATGAAGCCTAGGAGAGCCTGTAGAGAGTTCGTGTTCGCTGCTGCAACAGTGAAACATGAACCCAGGAAGCTGATATCTTCCAACATCTGGGGTACAGACTTCTTTCCAAACAACGTAGTCAAAGAGGTAGTCGAGAAAGCCATCACGGAGAATAGGAACCTTCTCCAGAAGTGGGGCATCTCTTCAAAGAAGAAGTCTTTCCTTGATGTGGGTCCCCAACCTAAAAGGAAGACAAAAAAGTCTATACTTTTCCCTCGGCCTGCTCAACAATATCCCACAGTTTCTATGACCGCAATGCCCCAGGTAGGCGGTCGAGGAGGTAAACCCTCCGATCAATCGAAGCAAGGAGACGCTTCCGGTAGGAGGGAGGCTCCAACAATTTCAGGATCGTTGGACCTTCGATCATTGGGTCCAAGGCCTAATCAAGATTGGACTAGGATGGAAACTAGACATGTCTCCACCATCATTTCCTCAACTCTTCCAATACTCCAACCCCGTATTAGAAGAGTATACTCTATAGCTCTTGAGCATACAGGTTATAAGGAAAGCAAAGTCCATCAAATTCCAGGGAAGGCTGTTTTGTGTTCCCAAGAAGGACTCAAGAAAGCTCAGTCATTCTGGACTTGTCGCCACTCAACAAGTTCATAAGAAACAGCAAGTTCAGGATGTTAATCCTTCTACACATAAGGACCCTATTACAAAAAGGGGCGTTCACAGTCTCGATAGACCTGACAAATGCCTATTGGCATCTTCTAGTCAGTCGCCCCCTCTCCTCCTACCTAGGATTCAGGTTACAGACGATAAAGTATGTTCTAAAAGCCATACTTTTCGGACTAAACTTAGTCCCAAGTATCTTCACAGAATTGGCAGACGCAGTCGTGCAACAACCACGCCTAGAAACTGTTCAGGTAGCAAAGCCCTTGCTAGGCTGGTCTTGGACAGCGAAGTGATAGTGGCCATCCCTTGCCTAAAGAGACGGCACCTATCAGCAGTTCAATTACAAATGATCCGCAAGGTGACAGCGGATGCTCAACTCAGGCTCAAGCTGATAGAGTCAGAATGGTCCACAGACGCAGACTCATTCTCTTCTATCTTGGAACAAGTACCAGAACTGCAGAACGAACTCTTCGTGACGAGTGTCATCAAGAAACTACCTCGATATGTAGCCCCATACGAGGACCCTCTAGAGGAGATAACGGACACCCTGTCCCTAGTTTGGAACGGAGGGACCCGGAATTTCCTGTTCCTTCCATCCAATCTCCTGCTGAAGGTCATCAACATGCTGAGATCCTTCTGAGGAACTGCCGCTCTAGTGGCTCCCAAATAGCCCAAGGGCTACTGGTTCCCTCTAGTGAGGGTACTGAGGGTACCGAACCCAGCACTATCTCTACGAGTTCAGAAATTAACTGTCTTCGATTCATCACAGAGAACCCAAAACCTTCATTTCATGATTTTCTCACCCTAGCGGTTAAGAAGAGACTTGGGATCTCAAAAGGCAGTATAGACTTCCTAGAAGAATACAAGTCTAAGTCAACTAGCAGACAATATGAATCGTCTTGGAACAAGTGGGTTACTTTTGTTAAAGCAAAAGGACCGAAAGAAATTTCAATAGACTTGTCTGTCCTTCTTTATCCACCATCATAATCAAGGTCTGACAGCTAACATGATAACTACGAGTAAGTCAGCCTTGACTAGACCTCTTCTATATGCCTTTCAAGTGGATTTGACAAACAAAATCTTTAATAAGATCCCAAAGGCATGCGCTAGACCTAGGCCTGCAGCTCCTTCGAAGCCCATTTCATGGTCTTTGGACAAGGTCCTACATTATGCTTCATCTGTGAACAATGAAGATTGTTCTCTCAAGGATCTAACCCAGAAGGTTATTTTCCTGTTCGTTATAGCCTCAGGGGCTAGAGTTAGTGAAATAGTAGCCCTATCAAGAAATGAGGGCCACATTCAGTTCACAGAAGTGGGAGAACCGAATCTCTTCCCTGATCCAACTTTTCTCGCCAAGAACGAGCTACCCACTAAAAGATGGGGTCCCTGGAGAATCTGCCCTCTGAAGGAAGATGTCTCTCTATGTCCAGTAGAGTGTCTAAAGGTCTAACTTCGTAGAACTTTAGACTTCAGGGGAGGACAGCTCTTCAAAGGAGAAACTTCAGGATCAAACTTGTCCCTAAAACAACTGAGGGTGAAGCTCACCTACTTCATTCGCAGAGCGGATCCTGACAGTACACTCGTAGGTCATGATCCGAGGAAAATTGCTTCATCACTGAACTTTTTTCAGCATATGGACTTTGAGAGTCTTCGTTCATATACTGGATGGAAATCATCCAGAGTGTTCTACAAACACTACGCTAAGCAAGTTCATGAACTGAAGCATTATGTGGTGGCGGCAGGTAGTGTATTAAAACCTGACGTCTAGTGCTGCAATGAACAGTTAATTAACTGGGACTATCAATTAAGGTAAAAAGGTGTTGACACTTCCAGTACGATACCTTTTGGTACTAAGACTGCTCTAAATCTCAGGTGTGGAATTACTGTATACAAATAACACTTGTGCCGTGTGTACATAGTACACAGTGTTAATAGTATACAACATTTACAGGAATTATATTGGGAAAATTTATCAAAATTTTCAGTTTAGAGTGGCACTCATCATTTCTTCCCTTTCAAGGAGGAAAAATATTTTCTGTATACGTTGCACGTATAATTCCTTTAATACGTTACATTCGTTACACTAGTTATTCCATTTAGTCATTTATTCAAAATAAATGTCTATTAGAATGTAATTGCGTCCTATTTCGCCCTGCAATTTGCACATTAAATATGCCAGAGTTCTCGTACTTATTAAGTAAACCTCATATCATTGTATGCTTACAAACAATAAATATAGTTGACACTTATATTGTTCTGACAATATAAACAAACCGCGAGACCGTTTGTATATCTGGTGGATACTTATGTTTGTTCATACAATATATGCTAACTTTGAGGCCCCTTTTCTACTGTCTAGTATGACTCTTCCCTGCAGGGGGCAGGAAGCACTAACATTGTCTATGATTAGTAGCAATGACAGATAATGGTAACGTCATTTGTCTCAATGGTCCAGATGACCATAGAAAAATTGGCTCAAGGTTAAGGCACCTATGAAAATCTACAGATACAGTACTTTCTAGTAATTCTCTGGTAAACTTCCATCAGGACGACATGGCCTGAGCCCAAAAAACGGATTTTGAGCGAAGCGAAAAATCTATTTTTTGGTGAGATAACCATGTCGTCCTGATGGACCCACCTTCCTTTTCTATAGAAAAGGCCTTGGCAGGATCCCTCCTGAAACTACTATATCTGTAGCACCATGCTCAATGCTACTAGGAATAACCGCCATCTTGGATATGGCGCCATCTAGATACTCAATGGTAGTATGGGAGGAAGGGTAACCTTGATAGCGGCTCCCCTTCTAATTTGCCACTCTTCCCCCTCGAGGCGAATACGCTATTCAGGGTAAAGATTGCTATGTGTCGTATCAAGATATATGCCCCCCTGATTTATGCGATATCCTTAAGAGAAATTTTAAGGATATTCGCGCTAGGAGTTAGAATTCTGGAGACCTAAAGGTAAATTCTCTAGGAATATCACTGTAGTTCAATTATCCCTTGGAAGCTACTACTAGGAACCTTCCATCAGGACGACATGGCTATCTCACCCAAAAATAGATTTTTCGCTTCGCTCAAAATCCGTTTACTAGTATAATTGTGCCTAAATAGTTTTCATTATTTATTAATGCTATTACAACCGGGAATGTCGTTTTGCTAATTAAATAACACATGCGTAACGAACGACAGCGCCCATGGCGCCTCTGGTGACTGGACAAGCTCCACAACACATTAAATTAAACTAATTTCACTGTGAAGCAGGAGCTAAAAATTATACACTATAAAGAATAAATACTCAACTTTCCAGAGGCAGAAGAAGCTGGAGATTGCATTATAATTCCTCTTGATAACGATCAAAAACGTTAGATTAACAGGGAAAACCACCGTGTGCAATCGCTACAGAAATAGGAATGAGCACCATCTTGGAGACTCGTAATAGTACAGGAGGAAGGGTAACCTTGATAACGGCTCCCCTTCTGTTTTCGCCACTCTTCCCCCTCTAAGATGGCTATGTGTCGTATCAAGATATACGTCCCCTGATATTATGCGATATCCTTGAGAGAAATTTTAAGGATATTCGCGCCAGGAGATAGAATTCTGGAGACCTAAAGGCCAATTCTCTGGGAATATCACTGTAGCCAAATATCCTTTAGAAAGCTACCAATAGAAACCTTCCATCAGGACGACATGGCTTGAGCCCAGAAAAGTAGGGTCTTTCTTCATCCGTGCAGGAACTCTAGAATTGGTATACCCTGCTTTCTTTAGGCTACTCGTCAAGAGAGCCTGTCCCTTGTTCGACCATGATCTCCTTTGGTTCCGTCTCTTCTTTAGACTCTGGCTCACTCTTCAGCCGGATGAAACACTCCATGTACGCTGCAAAGTTTGGCCAAAATTCGATGTCATCCAGGTGGACAGCTCCCATCTTCTCCAAAATGTAGTTTACCGTTGGTAATTGGCATGAACTCTGCATACCTCCAGGGATTGGTTTCGGAGCAAGGTGGCAGGTCGTTCACTCTGGGTCGCTTGTAATACCCCCGGGAAGTGACTATCCGAGTTACTTCACAGAACTCCTTCGTCATTTCCTTCTTCATATCTACGTTTTCTTTACGTAGAACGTCCATTAGCAATGTAAAGTGGGCCATAACCGCTTGACCCAGCGAGTCTAATGGAGAGGTAGGAGCCGAAGACGGAGACAGTGCCAGCTGGAATACCGACACAGACAAAGGGGGGTCCTCCGTTTCCGTCGACTCGAGATCCTCGTCTCCTCTGGGTGGTAGGGCCACCTCTTCTTCAGGATCCTCGTAAAGGAGATCCTTTTCTGTGTCCGTGGACACTTCAGACATCCTCTCCTGATGGATGTCCATGCCTTGCATAGCTTCATTGATGTCGGCCTCAACTGCAAGGAGGCCCAGGTCGTGCCTGGGGTACGACGGCATCAGCTGTTGCCTTCGGGAACAGCAGGCTTCTCATCATGTCATTGGGAA
>NC_090729.1:99399692-99417192 GCF_036898095.1 Palaemon carinicauda
TGGCCTTGTGTGAGACAAAGATGAAAGGAAAGGGTGAAGTGATGTTTGGTGAAATGTCTGGTAGAGTGTCTGGGATTGAAAGGGGAAGAGCGAGAGAGGGTGTGGCTTTATTGCTGAGTAAATGGATGACAGGTAAAGTAGTGGAATGGAAGGAGATATCATCTAGGTTAATGTGGGTAAGGGTTAGGTTGGGTAGGGAATGTTGGGCGTTTGTCAGTGCGTATGGGCCAGGTAGTGAGAAAAGTGAAGAGAGGAATGAGTTCTGGAGTGAATTAACTAGGTGTGTAGAAGGACTGGGTAGAAGGAATTATGTAGTTGTAATGGGTGACTTAAATGCTAGAGTGGGCGCTGCGAGAGGTAGAAGGTGTCATTGGGAAGTATGGCGTACCAGGTGAAAATGAGAGTGGTGAGAGACTGGTAGATATGTGTGTTGAACAAGAGATGGTAATAAGTGCTAACTTCTTTAAAAAGAAAGATAAAAATAAGTATACATGGGTGAGAGTGGCAAATGGAAGAGTAGTAGAAAGGGCATTAATGGATTATGTGTTGATATCTAAAAGAATGTTTGGAAGATTGAAAGACGTGCACGTGTTTAGGGGTATGGCTAACGGCATGTCTGATCATTTTTTGGTGGAAGGAAAATTAGTTGTAGCAAAAGAGTGGGGGAATAGAGTAGGTGGATGTAAAAGGGAGCTAGTGAGGGTTGAAGAGCTAATAAAACCGGGGGTAAAAAGTAAATATCGGGAAAGGTTGAAAATGGCATATGACGAGGTGAGAGTAAGAGAAGCTGGTAATTTAGAGGAGAAGTGGAAGTTAGCAAAAGAAAATTTTGTTGGGATTGCAAGTGATGTATGTGGCAAGAAGGTTGTTGGAGGCAGCATGAGGAAGGGCAGTGAATGGTGGAATGAAGGAGTGAAGGTAAAAGTGGAAGAGAAAAAGAGGGCTTTTGAAGAATGGCTGCAGAGTAATAGTATAGAGAAGTATGAAAAATATAGAGAGCAAAAGGTGGAAGTAAAGCGCAAGGTACGTGAGGCAAAGAGGGCAGCTGACCTGAGGTGGGGTCAGGGACTGGGTCAGTCATATGAAGAGAATAAGAAGTAGTTTTGGAAAGAAGTGAAGAGAGTAAGGAAGGCCGGCGCAAGAATTGAAGAGACAGTGAAAGATGGAAATGGAAGGTTGTTAAAAGGAGAGGAGGCAAGGAAAAGGTGGGCGGAATATTTTGAAAGTTTGCTGAATGTTGAGGAGGATAGGGAGGCAGATATAATAGCTGTTCCAGGTGTTGAGGTGCCAGTGATGGGAGATGAGAATGAGAGAGAGATTACAATAGAGGAAGTGAGGAGAGCACTAGATGAAACGAGAGTAGGAAAAGCATCTGGTATGGATGGTGTGAAAGCTGAGATGTTGAAGGAAGGGGGTGTGACTGTACTTGAATGGTTGATGAGATTGTTTAATGTGTGTTTTGTGTTGTCAATGGTACCAGTAGATTGGGTCTGTGCATGTATTGTACCACTATATAAGGGTAAGGGAGATGTGCATGAGTGTTGTGATTCAAGAGGTATTAGTTTGTTGAGTGTAGTTGGAAAAGTGTATGGTAGAGTACTGATTAATAGGATTAAGGATAAAACAGAGAATGCAATCTTGGAAGTACAGGGTGGTTTTAGAAGAGGTAGGGGTTGTATGAATCAGATTTTTACAGTTAGGCAGATATGCGAGAAATATTTAGCAAAAGGTAAGGAGGTGTATGTTGCATTTATGGATCTGGAGAAAGCATATGATAGAGTTGATAGGGAAGCAATGTGGAATGTGATGAGGTTATATGGAGTTGGTGGAAGGTTGTTGCAAGCAGTGAAAAGTTTCTACAAAGGTAGTAAAGCATGTATTAGAATAGGAAATGAAGTGAGCGATTGGTTTCCGGTGAGAGTGGGGCTGAGACAGGGATGTGTGATGTCGCCGAGGTTGTTTAACTTGTATGTTGATGGAGTGGTGAGAGAGGTGAATGCTCGAGTGTTTGGACGAGGATTAAAACTGGTAGGCGAGAATGATCATGAATGGGAGGTAAATCAGTTGTTGTTTGCGGATGATACTGTACTGGTAGCAGACACAGAAGAGAAGCTTGACCAACTAGTGACAGAATTTGGAAGGGTGTGTGAGAGAAGGAAGTTGAGAGTTAATGTGGGTAAGAGTAAGGTTATGAGATGTACGAGAAGGGAAGGTGGTGCAAGGTTGAATGTCATGTTGAATGGAGAGTTACTTGAGGAGGTGGATCAGTTCAAGTACTTGGGGTCTGTTGTTGCAGCAAATGGTGGAGTGGAAGCAGATGTACGTCAGAGAGTGAATGAAGGTTGCAAAGTGTTGGGGGCAGTTAAGGGAGTAGTAAAAAATAGAGGGTTGGGCATGAATGTAAAGAGAGTTCTATATGAGAAAGTGATTGTACCAACTGTGATGTATGGATCGGAGTTGTGGGGAATGAAAGTGATGGAGAGACAGAAATTGAATGTGTTTGAGATGAAGTGTCTGAGGAGTATGGCTGGTGTATCTCGAGTAGATAGGGTTAGGAACGAAGTGGTGAGGGTGAGAACGGGTGTAAGAAATGAGTTAGCGGCTAGAGTGGATATGAATGTGTTGAGGTGGTTTGGCCATGTTGAGAGAATGGAAAATGGCTGTCTGCTAAAGAAGGTGATGAATGCAAGAGTTGATGGGAGAAGTACAAGAGGAAGGCCGAGGTTTGGGTGGATGGATGGTGTGAAGAAAGCTCTGGGTGATAGGAGGATAGATGTGAGAGAGGCAAGAGAGCGTGCTAGAAATAGGAATGAATGGCGAGCGATTGTGACGCAGTTCCGGTAGGCCCTGCTGCTTCCTCCGGTGCCTTAGATGACCGCGGAGGTAGCAGCAGTAGGGGACTCAGCAGTATGAAGCTTCATATGTGGTGGAAATGTGGGAGGTTGGGCTGTGGCACCCTAGCAGTACCAGCTGAACTCGGCTGAGTTCCTGGTTAGGCTGGAGGAACGTAGAGAGTAGAGGTCCCCTTTTTGTTTTGTTTCTTGTTGTTGTCGGCTACCCCCCAAAAATTGGGGGAAGTGCCTTTGGTATATATATATATATGTATGTATGTATATATATGTATGTATGTATGTATGTATATATATATATATATATATATATATATATATATATATATATATATATATATATATATATATATATATATATATACATATAAATATACATATACATATATATATATATATATATATATATATATATATATATATATATATATATATATATATATATATATATATATATATATATATATATATATATAAATATACATATACATATATATATATATATATATATATATATATATATATATATATATATATACATATAAATATACATATATATATATATATATATATATATATATATATATATATATATATATATACATATAAATATAAATATACATATATATATATATGTATATATATATATATATATATATATATATATATATATATATATATATATATATATATATATACATGTCCATGTATATGTACACACACATATATATATATATATATATATATATATATATATATATATATACATATATATATATATATATATATATATATATATATATATATATATATATATATATATATATATATATATATATATGTATGCAGTATATGTATATATATGTATATATATGTATATATATATATATATATATATATATATATATATATATATATATATATATATATATATATATATATATATATATATATAATTTATATATATATATATATATATATATATATATATATATATATATATATATATATATATATATATATATATATATATACATATATATATGTATATATATATATATGCATATATATATATGCATATATATGAGCTAAGTACAGTCAGGTTGTTACTTTGTGGAATAAGTGAATGTCAACAGATATCTTCTTTGTTAAAGGAAAGACGGTTATAATGTGGCGTGGGATGCCACTCTGAGAATGTCGTTATCGGCTTGGCTTTTAGGCACTCGAAAATGTTCGTTAAAAGTTAGCGTCACCAAAATCTCTCTCTATTGGTTCTTCTAAGTCTCTGAGGGCTCTTTTTCTTAGTAAAGTAACGTAATGATAATTAAGGGCCGCCCTTGTAGCTTAAATAGAATATAGCAGCTGTGGAAAATTAACAATTCGATTATCATTGGTGCATGATCCTACCCTCTCTCATAATAGTGTTAGCCAAGGATTGTCTCTATCTTTGTTTCCCCAAGACGTGAAGTTGAACCCCCCTTAATACGACCTAAATCGGGTCATATTAAATGGTGTCAGGTGTTGTGGGGTAATTAACAGATTATCGTCTGTGCTAAGTGATTTTAGCCGACGTGAGATTTTTGAAAAAGTGGAAACAAAAGAGACTATTGACAATGGTTAACACGAGAAGTTCGACGTCGAGTGCAGTGACGGAGAGAGAGAGGGGTGAAATGAAGTGTAGCTCGTGTATGCCCGGTACTCGGTGAACGTTTCTCAACGCACATGATAGCAGATACACAACCAAGAGGCAGCCCGGCACCCAACCGACATCGACAACCTTCCCAGGATGGGACGCTTGTAGGAGAACCTCGAAGAGGCAGAGGTGAGAGGTCTGAGAGGTAGGATGAGGCGACTGGCGGTTGTTGGAACTGAGGGGTGGTACTAACAGAAGGCCACCTACGGCCTTGATGGCCCTACGACAACCAGCAGTAGTGATATGGATGTCAGGCCATAAACCACCATCTGAAAGCTGTTTAAAAGGAAAACAGCGTTGGCAGAAGAAATCATGTTTCCCCTGTACCAACGAGAGGGAGGGGAAGACGACGCAGGAAGGGGAAGACAACGCGGGAAGGGGACTAACGGTCCCTCGGGCCGTCCGTCAGACCGCAAGGACTGGGGACGGGAGTGCCAATGCGTCAGCCTACCATCTTTGCCCCAGAGTGTGGGGGAGGGGAGCTAGACGCTCCCCCAGTGAGCAGTAGGGGATGCCCACCTACCAGCGAGGGTCGTCTTCCCAGGGAGGGCATAAGGAGGAGGAGGGGCGGAGCAGCACCCCTCACCCCCGCTCCCGATCATGGAAGTCGGAATGTTATTCCCGTCTTGGAATAGATGTGGAATCATGTGTGTAACGAGGTTGAAGGACCGCTCGTTATGGATGCCCGCAAAACGTAGGAGCGCACGGTGCTTACAACGGCCAGAGCCCACACACGGGCTCAGTGATCCTACGACGAAGAACGGATGTATCAACTCTACGGAAGCTGAAGGAACGACAACGAAAGAAATTAGGTTCAAGTAGACCTGTGGATGGAGCGCATAGAAAACGGGAAGAGCTTGACGACTACGGAGGAAGAGAGAGGGAATGAATGCCCCCGTGACTGAGCCCTGTGAATGAGTGTATGAATGAGGTAGGAGATCAAATTTCCCGGATTCTTTGCGCAGGTGGAAGGGTGTGTTCTTCATTGAAGACGGAAGTTGATCTATCGTTGTTTTTCCTTCCCCCTTTGGTAGAGAAAGTCATCTGTGTAATTGATGTAAGACCTTGTGCGTGGCATGTGGGTATAGGAAGTTCCCCTAAGGATGGCAAGAATGGCAGTATTTTTAAGGAATTAGGTTTATCAATAAGTTCATGTGTGTAACTCAATGAGTAACTACAGGCATGTGGTACCAAGGGCCAGAACATGGTCGGTAGTACCTTTTAAGTTTAATGGAGTGCATATGGACGTCAAAGGTCCATTCCCCAAGGGGACAGGTAGGAAAGTGAGGAAGAGACACAGCGTGTGTCCGTGCCGTCCTTCAAGCACGAGAGTACAAGAAAACGTGGGTCTTGAGATAATGTCTACCACGAGGTGATAGAAGTCATGAAAATCAGGTCTTTGACGTATGTTCGTTCCGAATGTTTGTGAAAAGATTAATTAAATTTTGTTTCGTTTTTTTTTTTTGGTTTTGTTCTAAGCATATCACGAGTATATCATTTATCATACTGGGAAATTTCTGTTGCATTTATGTTATGTTGGAAATAATTCAAATTTCATTGATTTGTGTTGGTACCAATTTTGCTATTACCAATGGTTTTATGTATGGTTTTCCATTGTTTGTGTTATACTGTATTTAAAGAATTTCATTTCTCTGTGGAGGTTTTCAGTGCTATTACAGGTAATTGTTAATCATGGGTTAAAAATTGAACATCATTACTTATGTTTTTTTTTCAGGAGAATTAATATTGCTCGGTTATTAATAAGTATGTTTTTCTTTTTATTATTATTCACTGTTTGAGTTTGCTCTTTATTGCAGTGTCACGGATGGTTGGAAATGGTTTCCTTATAATGGTAAATGTATCAAAGAGTGCTGGGATTGTAAGTTATTCATTTTGATTTCTCTTAATTTTTATCATTTTCTTTAATTTGTGTATGTGATGATTTGTTGGTCCTTATGGAATTTTATTACATTTGAAACATTATTATTTTTCTGATTTTGTGCTCCAAATTTCGATGACGTTGTATCTAAACCTGATTTTGTGTTTCTGTATGATCTATTGTGGGCGTGATATTCATCTTTGTGTAACTTGCAATTGTAACACGCCAAAAAGGCCCTTTGATTTGGTTTAGGTATTTAATTTTAATGTTTGCATGCTCCCGAAGAGAGTGGTACTCAGAGGCAACATCTAGTGGAAAAAGAAATATTGTGTTCAGTGAAAAAAGAGAGAGAGAAAAAAAATGTTTGAGAAAAAAATCTGATGTGTGAATTTTACGGGACGTAAAAATTTGGGAAGGGAGTGATGAGCTAAGTACAGTCAGGTTGTTACTTTGTGGAATAAGTGAATGTCAACAGATATCTTCTTTGTTAAAGGAAAGACGGTTATAATGTGGCGTGGGATGCCACTTTGAGAATGTCGTTATCGGCTTGGCTTTTAGGCACTCGAAAATGTTCGTTAAAAGTTAGCGTCACCAAAATCTCTCTCTATTGGTTCTTCTAAGACTTTCGGGTCAGCACAACCAATCATCGATCAGGCCATAGAAAGGCCAAGCTGGGCGTTTGAACTGCCCATAGTTTTTTAGTCAGTTAGAGTTGGGAGGCTCGAGTGTATAGACCTAACGTCCAGGTCACGGGTGCCAGTATGAGTGCCAACCAGTACCATTTCTCTGAGGGCTCTTTTTCTTAGTAAAGTAACGTAATGATAATTAAGGGCCGCCCTTGTAGCTTAAATAGAATATAGCAGCTGTGGAAAATTAACAATTCGATTATCATTGGTGCATGATCCTACCCTCTCTCATAATAGTGTTAGCCAAGGATTGTCTCTATCTTTGTTTCCCCAAGACGTGAAGTTGAACCCCCCTTAATACGACCTAAATCGGGTCATATATATATATATATATATATATATATATATATATATATATATATATATATATATATATATATATATATATATATGCTCAAAATCTATTTTTGGGTGAGATAGCCATGGCGTCCTGATGGAAGGTTCCTTTTTGGTAGCTTCCTTGGGTAAATAACTACTAAGATATTCCCAGAGAATTTAACCACAGGTTATCACAGAATTCTAAATTCTGGAGCGAGTATCCTAAAGGTTTCCCTTTTAAGACATCGTATATCAACAGGGGACGCATGTATTAACGCGCCAGATAGCTATCTACACCCTGAACAGAGTTAACACTTCGGTGTGTAAGGGCGGAGAATAGCTGGGAGCCGTTCCACAGCTAATCTCGTCCGTGGCTACTTTTGGTACTCGAGACGTAAACAAACGGGCGCCATTGCTAAATGACGTCACGTCCGTCCTCATCCTGAAGCCAGTTGCTTGCCGATCACCATGATACAGCAGAGCAGGGTGGGACCTAAAAACTGGACGAAGTAGCAGGGAGGGTCCATCAGGACGCCATGGCTATCTCACCCAAAAATAGATTTTTCGCTTCGCTCAAAATCCGTTTTTTGGGCTCAAGCCATGGCGTCCTGATGGAAGAATACCAGAGAATCAATGTATCGTGGTAGATTTTCCCCTATTGGGTAAGTGCCAAGGGCTTTGAACAATGTAGCATAGTAATCTTAATAAAAGAACCGTATGGAAGAATCTTCCTGCCCCCCTTGGCAGTGAAGTTCCCACAGGCCATGCCGAGATCAAAGTGGTTATCGAAGGGCTATTCACCTTGCTAGAAGAACCTGAAGAACTTGGAGACGAGACTGAATGGTTGGCATTCGTATCGGAACATTCTCCAAGGCAGACAAGTGGTGGTTGGACACTGTGTGCTGAGAAGGTTAGTTTCGTCTCTAGGGTATGAAGAGTAAGTATTCGTATTGGAATATTACATTGCAAGAGTGAATATATAATAAGGGTTAGGACCTTAGTATCTCCATGAACCATAGGGAAGGGGATAATAAAACTATGACAGGCATGTATTTCATAGTATAAGTAGGAGTGGATTGAGACGCACAAGTAATAAAATAGGAATTTTATTTCACAATTGCAGAAAATTAAATGAATTGCAGCAATAAGTAAAGTTAATTTACAGTAAATTATAATGTACATAGTAATAAAGACTTGCTCTTGAATCTGAAAGGGAATTTCAAATTTATTAGTAGGCACTCGTTCTCAAGGAACGTCAGTCTTTAATTAAAACACATCATGCTCTAGGCATGCGGCACTTGTGTGACGACTATGACATTTCACCTGGGATAAAAACAGTTATAAGAAAGCACTAAGTGTTTTCGACATCACTACGTATCGCTCGAGGGTCAACATAGGCACCCGAAGAGTTAAGAGTCCCAAGTAACTCGCTGTTCTATGCAGAGTTAGGTGCAGGTTTCATAACACTACCTGCGGCTACCACAAAATGTTTGACTTCGTGCACTTGTTTCGCATAATGTTTGAAGAAAACACGCGAGGACTTCCAGCCTGTGAAGCTTTTAAGGCTGTCGAAGTCCATACTCTGAAAGAAATTCAGAGACGATGCAACTTTTCTAGGATCGTGACCGGCGGGTGTACTGTCAGGATCCGCTCTGCGAATGAAGTAGGTGATTTTCGCTCTTAGTTGTTTCAGTGACAGGTCGCTGCCCGATGTTTCTCCTTTGAAGAGTTGGCCTCCACCAAAGTTCGAAGTTCTGCGAAGATAGACCTTGGGGCTCTCTACTGGGCATAGAGAGGCATCTTCCTTCAGGGGGCATATTCTCCAGGGGCCCCATCTTTTGGTGGGTAATTCGTTTTTGGCGAGAAACGTCGGATCCGGGGAGAGGGTAATGTCTCCTGAATCAGTAAACAGGATATGACCCTCTTCTCTTGACAATGCCACTATTTCGCTGACTCGGGCTCCTGAAGCAAGAGCAAAGAGAAATATAACTTTCTGAGTCAGATCCTTAAGAGGGCATGAATCATTATGCAAGTTGGAGGCGAAATGGAGCACCTTGTCCAATGACCAGGAGATCGGTTTCGGTGGGGGTGCTGGGCGTAGACGAGCGCATGCTTTCGGCAGTTTATTGAAGATGTCGCTGGACAGATCAATTTGGAAGGCATACAACAGTGGTCTAGTCAAGGCCGATTTGCAAGTCGAAATCGTATTGGCTGCTAATCCCTGTCCATGAAGGTGAATGAAGAAGGACATGCAGAAATCAATGGTGATTTCCTTAGGATTTTTTGCCTTGACGAAAGAGACCCATTTTCTCCAAGATGATTCGTATTGCCGTCTTGTGGATTCGTTCTTGTATTCCTCGAGGAAGTCTAGACTTTTCTTCGAGATCCCAAACCTCTTCTTTGCGGCTAGGGAGAGAAAATCATGAGATGAAGGTCCTTGATTTTCGATGATGAAGCGAAGACAGTCGACTTCTGTACTTGTTGGGAGAGAACTGGGCCCGGGAGAGGGATCAGCTTAGGCTGCAGCTCCAAGACAAGGGGGTACCAGTTGCTCCGGGTCCACTTGGGAGCAACTAGGGCCGCTGTCCCTTTGAAGGTTCTCAGCTTGGAGAGGACTTTCAGCAGAAGGTTGGTGGGAGGGAACAGGTAGATCTTGGACCATCTGTTCCAGTCCAGTGACATGGCATCCACTGCTTCTGCCTTGGGGTCCTCGTATGGGGCCACATACCGAGGAAGTTGATTGTTGTCGCTCGTTGCGAAGAGATCGATCTGAAGTTCTGGGACTTGGTGAGAGATGAAGGAAAATGATCTTGCGTCTAGAGACCATTCCGACTCTATCGGGCTTGTCCGAGATAGAGCATCCGCTGTCACGTTGCGGAATCCTTGTAGGTGAACTGCAGACAGGTGCCATTTCTTCTTCTCTGCCAGACGGAAGATTGGAAGAAGCACCTGATTTGTCTGGGGCGATCTTGAGCCTTGGCGATTGAGACATCGAACTACCACCGAGTTGTCTAGGGTTAGACGAATATGGATCGAGGGAGGCGGGGAGAGTTTCTTCAGAGTTAGAAGGACCGCCATGGCCTCCAAGATGTTGATGTGAAACGTCTTGAACAGGGGAGACCATGTGCCTTGAGCCTGTTTTTGGTGGGAGTGACCTCCCCAACCCTCCAGCGAAGCGTCCGTGTGGATGTTGAGTGATGGAGGTGGGTGTTGAAGAGGAATGGACCTTTTCAGGGCCTTTGCTTCCGACCACGGCTTGAGGAGAAGTCGAAGTCTGTTTGGGAGCCGTCTCTTGAGGTCTCTTCGAGCGATGGATGCAGAACGTCTCCAGACTCCCGCGGCATCCTATAGCTGTGCACGAAGCACTGGGTTTGTTACTGAGGCGAACTGTAGAGAGCCTAGAACTCGTTCCTGCTGGCGTCTTGAGATCCGCTTGGATTTCAGTAGTCGCTTGACAGACCCTGCTATTTCCTTCCTTTTCTTCTGGGGGATGGAAAGGCGGTGTAACTGAAGGTTCCATTGGATTCCTAACCATTGGAACTTCTGAGCTGGAGAGAGGCGAGATTTCTTCACGTTTATCTTGAATCCCAGGTGTTCTAGGTACTGGGTGACTTTGCTGCAGGATTTTAAACAATCCTCGGGCAATGGAGCCCAAACTAGCCAATCGTCGAGGTAGGCCATCACCTGGACCTCTCGGAGGCGGAGCTGTTGTACTATGGCGTCCGCCAGCTTTGTGAAGATCCGAGGGGCCACATTGAGGCCGAAGGGCATGGCCCTGAAGGGGTAGCTTTTCCTTTGGAGTCGAAATCCTAGGTAGGAGGAAGCGTGATGGTTCATTGGAACGTGCCAGTAGGCATCCGCCAGGTCTATGGAGACCGTGTAAGAACCTCGAGGCAGAAGGGTCCTTATCTGTTGAAGAGTCAGCATCTTGAACTTGTCGTTCGCTATGAACTTGTTGAGGGGGGATAAGTCCAGAATGACTCTGAGTTTGTCGGAGTCTTTCTTGGGGACACAAAACAGTCTCCCTTGGAACCTGGTGGACTTTACCTTCCTTATCACCTTCTTGTTCAAGAGATCTAGGACATATTCTTCCAGAAGGGGGGTTGATTGTTGGAAGAATTGCTGGAAGGTTGGGGGTGGTTGAGTCCAACTCCAGCCTAGACCCTTCTTGACGATGCTGTGTGCCCAGGGATCGAAGGTCCAACGATCCTGGAATTGGCGGAGTCTTCCTCCCACCGGAAGCACTTCATTGCTTCTGGTGTCCCGAGGGTTTACTGCCTCGGCAGCTAACTCCCTTTCCTCCTCTGCCTCTGGAGGGACGGCGAGACGCGTCTCTGCCTGCACCTCTGCTTGAGCCTCTACCTTTGGGACGAAAGGTAGTCGTCTGTTGCTCGAAAGCAGGGGTGAAAACTGGTGACTGTGACAAGACCGGTTGGGTGACCAGCTGAAAGGTCTGCTGTGGCTGAGCTGCCACTTGGGGAGTAGCGGGTCCCGGAAACTGTCGTCTCTGTTGACGTTGCTGGGGTTTCTGTTTGGAGGATTTCCTCTTAGGTTGAGGTCCGTCGTCCTGGGAGGATTTCCTCTTCTTTGACATGCCCCACTTGTGGAGAAGGTTCCTGTTCTCCGTGGCGGCTTTGTCGGTGATCTCTTTCACGAGGTCAGAGGGAAAGAGGTGTTTACCCCAGATGTTGGAGGAAATCAGCCTCCGGGGTTCGTGTTTCACAGTGGCACCTGAGAACACGAATTCTCGACAGGCTCTCCGAGCCTTCATGAAGTGATACAAATCCTTCACCAGGGTTGCCATGTGGGATTTGGCGAGTACCATGTAGTGGTCTGGGACTCTGGTGTCACAAGCCATGATGTCAAGTTGGACCTGGTGGGACATGGATGCTGCAAGCCTCTCCTTCGTATCTTGTTCCCGACGAAGGAGGTGGTCGTTGAGTTTCGGGAGGTCTTCGTTAAACTGACGTCCGGCTACGTCAGGATCTAGCTTTCCCACCACGAAAGTATGCTGGATATCCTTCCAGTGTCGAGCGTCGGGGGGGGGGGGGGGGAGTCACTATGGAGAAGGGTCTGCACTCCTCCAGTGCCGGGCAGGGTTTTCCTTCTTCCACAGCCTTGAGGCACGCAGCGAAGGCCTTTTCCATGAAGGGAAGGACTGCATCGTCGGGTGCGACGTAAGTAGGGTGCTTCTTGCTCAGGGCCGGAAGCTTAGAGCAGGTAAAACCCCTACTTTTAAATGCTGTGGCTAGCATAGCCTGGGCCTTCGAGAGATCGAACACTATCTCCTCCTTGGGTTCGGTCTCTTCTTTAGAGGCAGGTTCAGAACGAAGCTGGACGTAACAGTCCGGGTAAGCCTCAAAGTTTGGGAAAAATTCCACATCTTCCAGGGGGACCGTGCTGATCTTATCGCTGACAAAGATCCTGCCGGTCGCGATAACCATATGCTCTGCATACCTCCAGGGGTTAGCATGTGAGCATGCAGGGAGATCCTTAACCGAGATCTTCTTCGGTTCTTTGGATCCCTTCATGGACCTGATGAACTCATGAGTTTCTTTCAGCCTGTCGTCCATAATGGCTTTGATCATCCGGAACATTTCTTGGGCGGATGGAATGGGTTCCGGGGTAGCGGAGGTAGACGGGAGAGACACTTCCGTCGGTGTAGGAGTGGGGGCGGTGCTGGAAGGAGGAGCGACCTCTTGCTCCGACTCGGTGTATTCCACCTGGTCCTCTTCATCTTCCGCACCTTGGGCCATAAGGGTCTTCTCCGTGCCCTCCGAAATATCCGACATGTGTTCGTCGTTCTCGGAATCCAGGTGGCACTCGTGCATGGACTGGGCCATGACTACGTCTGGTTCCACCGTAATCTGGACAGTGGGGATCAATTCTTTGGGCACCACAGAATCGGGGGAGGCCTTTGGGAACAGAAGGGACCTCATTTCTTCAGTGGCCAGGTATGGTCCAGTGGCGTTCTTCTGGAAGCCACGCACCCACTTGCGTAGCTTATCCCAAGAAGTGTCCCTGACCTCCGCTGAGGGAGGATTATGAAAGGCATCGACTAGGCGATCCTGGCAGACCGTACAGTTCTGCGGGTCCCAGAACTTCAAATCCCCTTTCTTTTGGCACAAGGGGCGTGAGTCCTGCACGCCGTATGCCCATAGAAGTGCGGGCGTTTCACAGCGCAGAAGTCGTAGTCACACTTCATCTGCTCCTCCTGTAAAAGAAAGAGAAAATGAGTATGGGGGGAGTCATAAGAATGGCTCTTAAACTAAGTTAATATTAATCATTAATTTTAACTTGATAAAGGGTGTGATGCACAGAGGAAGGGTATAGGATAGGAACATACTCCGTGCATCCCGCCCGGCTGGTTACCGTAACCTTCATCCTTGGACAATCCGAGGTGACCGAAGGCACAGGATAGAATTCCAGTAGAAGTCCATAGGGCAGATAGAATTCTATGGGAATTGTCAAGGATATAAGGTTGGGACTGAGGCCACTCAGTTCCAAATTAGGGGACTAAAAGATCCCATAGGGTAACGGCTTCCGGCAACCAGCCGCGCTAAGATACACCCAGCATGCTGGAAATCTGTAAAATGCAAGAAGATAGCATGATTACCAATAGAACAGTAATAAGATACTGATCCATTTACGTAAACAAGCCATCTGGTTGCAGTGTAGGGCTATCAATATCAGATGATAGCTAGTAGAAGGGGGTGCAAGTCGCCTTGACGCCTCTGGAAGGTTCCGGCAGACCGCCGGCACGCCGGAGGCCGCTCCAGCAGAGTTTCTGGCCTTAGGACAGACAATATAAAAGTCAAGAGTAATACCAGGGTGGCGGCACGCCGGCAGAGGGAGCGGCAGCTCCGGCAGCCGGAGGTTGCCGGTTTGGTGACAGGAACAAGGATGGTTATAGCAGAACCGGACTGCCGGCAGTGGATGCCGGCACTCTGGGGGCCAGCCGGCGGGCGGACGACCAAGCTATGAGGAAGGAGGGAGAGCCATCGGCTGGAAGCCAGCGACAGGCGGCAGTCCCCCGGCACACGGAGGACTGGCGGCCGAGGGGATATGGAATGAGTCACCAAGGTAGGAGGTGGGTATCACCGACAGTGGAGGCGGCAAGGGACCGGCACCCGGATAGTGAAAGAGACAGAAGGAGGGATGTAGGGGTCCGGCCATGGACTCCCAGACATCCCCCCTGAGTGGGTGTACCCATGATAGAGGCTGACTCTATCACCCAGAAGCAGGGGCCGCAGAGGACCGGGAGCTAAGGTAGCCCAAGGGAGGGCTAGGGGACACCCAGGGGGGAAAGACCCCTGCATACAGAACACAACCAATGGCTAACATCATAGGACACCATGAAGGGTATATGTACCAGAGCGGACTGCACACAGAAGCTCAAGGTAGCCCTATCACTCCACCCTAAGGAGGAGTTGTAGGACAGGGGACAGATGGGTATAGACTAACCTAAGTATAGGCTAGGCCATACAAGAGATAGGTGGGGAGGGGAGAAGAGAAGGGTCTTCCATGGAGGGGGGTTCTGTACCAGAGCGGCCACTAAGGAAGGGAGGACACTCCCTAGCCTAAGGTAAGGCAGCTTGACTGAAAACGGTGCATGGGTATAGTTTCAGCAAGGAACAGAATTAACCCCTCCAAAACCAAACCTAGAGCAGGGATGTACGTCCTGAACTAGGAAGGATTGAAGACATATCGCTATTGCAGGAAAGTCGTAGACCTAGCCCTGGCAATAGAGGAAGGACTAGCCGTTCCTCACTCTCATGCGCAACCCTAAGGGGGGATCATTCCCTTAGGGAGGACAGAGAGGCGATAAAATACTCTGATATGAGCTTGATCCCCTTACGTGGTAGGGGGAGCAAGGCTACACAGAGGGAATGCCCTAGGGCAGGGGGATGAAGGAAGCATATAGGTGTCCTACATGTAGGTTAGGTTAGAAAGACACACTAACTAACCTATCCCCTATATGGTCCCTGAAGGCGAAAACACTTGCATCACAATCAATAGTATTGTAAAATAATGCCACTATCTTCATAAATAAGCCTAGGATCACTGATAAATATCATGCATGAACACTGATATAGGCGCTCTGGCCTGGGGGCTATAGTAGCCAACTGGTATGGGGTCAATCGATGACCGGTAAAAAAGCGTCAAAACACGATATAAAAGTTCCTAGCTATGAAGACTAAATAAACTAATAGTATCGATTAGTAAATAAGGCCGGAAGCGTTGTTGAGGCTAACTAAATAAGGCATGCAGAACAACAACGACGCCATAAAATGGCGGGTACGGTTGAGGCACAGCTCTGCCACAAAACATCAAATATCTCGAAAAGTAAAATTTACTTTACGGTCAGAGCTTAACTAAACAATACTGGAACCTTGTACTCAACTTTCCAGAAGAAGGCGAAGCCGAAGGTAGCGACATGATGAAGATGCAAGTCGATAAAGTAAGCACAGGGAAAATCCGTCTAAGTAAGGCGAGCTACTATGCAAAGGATGAGGACGGACGTGACGTCATTTAGCAATGGCGCCCGTTTGTTTACGTCTCGAGTACCAAAAGTAGCCACGGACGAGATTAGCTGTGGAACGGCTCCCAGCTATTCTCCGCCCTTACACACCGAAGCGTTAACTCTGTTCGGGGTGTAGATAGCTATGTGGCGCGTTAATACATGCGTCCCCTGTTGATATACGATGTCTTAAAAGGGAAACCTTTAGGATACTCGCTCCAGAAGTTAGAATTCTGTGATAACCTGTGGTTAAATTCTCTGGGAATATCTTAGTAGTTATTTACCCAAGGAAGCTACCAAAAAGGAACCTTCCATCAGGATGCCATGGCTTGAGCCCAAGTACATATATATATGTATATATATGTACATGTACATGTACATGTACATGTACATGTACATATATATATATATATATATATATATATATATATATATATATATATATATATATATATATATATATATATATATATATATATATATACATATAAATTTATATATATATATATATATATATATATATATATATATATATATATATATATATATATATATATACAGTAGGGTCCCGAATTAAGCGTGTTCGAATTACACGATTCCCCTTTTCCGCGATCGCTATTTTTCAAAAATAAATTTTCTGTATCTGCGAGGCTGTTCAAAGTTCGCGAGTCAAGCACTTCAAAATGTATCAAATCTATTGTCTTTTTAAGTATATTGGTAGCCCTAAATACGGTGATTTATAATAAATGTTACAAAACAATATTAACATTACATTTCATTAACATAATTTCATAATGAATAGCCTATTTAAGGATAAAATTCCACATCAACAATGAAATCAACTGTTAACTGTGCGAGTCCAGCTGACAAAATGTAAACAGAAATGTGGTTACGTTCTAGGCAATCTTTATCTTTCTCCAACCTTACGATAATTGTAATGGTAGTGTTAATGATGGTATATTAAAGCATTATTTTTGTTTAGTACAGTATATTTAAAAGCCTTATTTTTCCCTCTGGGTGTTCAAGGTTTTCACGAGTAGACTGGGTTCGTTTATCGGCAGTGAATAGCCTAAACTTCGGTAACGAGTCGTCAATATTTTGTCATATTTTAAACAGTATACATTTGATTTGCAAACATTGTTTTTGTAGAGTAGACGGTAAAATAAAATCTAGAGAGAGAAATAAAACCATAGTTCATATATGGCAACTTGAGTTTAAGAATGAAATTAACATGAATATTGTTAGTTGTGGCGATCAATTCCTCGCTTCAGGGGGTACACGAAACAAAAACACGACATTCAATTACAACACCTGATTCTCTCTCTCTCTCTCTCTCTCTCTCTCTCTCTCTCTCTCTCTCTCTCTCTCTCTCTCTCTCGTTATACAATACTTACAAATAGATGAAGAAACCAAAATCGGTTTTCTTGAAGTGTCAATTAAATACAAAACGAAAAAATTATACCGTGTATACATCCATTTCAATCATAGCTTAAAATACGGTAACCGATTTCGTCCGCAAACCACTATTTTTTAGGAAACACCATTCTATTCCAG
>NC_090729.1:99427192-99439692 GCF_036898095.1 Palaemon carinicauda
TCGTCACTGAAAGTGATGAATATAAAAAGTCAAAAGAAAAAAAATTTTAAAAATATGAAATATAAAAATAAAAAAAAAATAAATAAGCTAAGTAAGATTAAAATTTCCGTAGTGTAAGTTACGGTATGTTATCGCAGTCACCATCTCTACCTCCTCGCCGATCGTGTCTCCTCGTGCGTGTGTGAGTGTTTGCGCATACGCACACGAGTGTGTTTGTATCAATATTTGTTTTAGTTAATAAAGGAATTCAGATTCGCTTATATTGTTTTTTTAGTTACATTTAACTGTCTTTCAACTCGTTAACACTGTTAAAAATCACATGTACACAACATGTTTTTGTTTAATCTCTCATTTTTGTTTAATCTCTCTCTCTCTCTCTCTCTCTCTCTCTCTCTCTCTCTCTCTCTCTCTCTCTCTCTCCTCTCTCTCTCTCAGAAAAAATTAATAGATGTCTCTAACACTAACAGTGAAGAAGAACAAGAAAGAGAGAGAGAGAGACAGAGAGAGAGAGAGAGAGAGAGAGAGAGAGTATTTATTTAAAGAATATGTTAACACCATGTCTACCTTCTCGCCGATCGTCCGTCTCCTCCTGGCGTAGCAAATCCTACACCTGCGTTGGCCTGTCTATAAGGTAAAGTGGCAATAAAACACATTTTCTATTTATTATTTCTTTATAATTATCTTTTTTACATGCTTCTTTCACATAATGCAGTTATGTTATTGTTATGTGTAACTATATATAGCCATTTATTAAGGATTTATTATGGGTTTTTAGGCTGAGGAACGAATTAAATGAATTACCATGTATTCTTATGGGAAAATCCGTTTCTACATCTGAACATTTTCTACATCCGAAGACGGTTGTGGAACGAATTCGTATGTAGAGGTACCACTGTGTGTATATATATATATATATATATATATATATATATATATATATATATATATATATATATATATATATATATATATATATATATATATATATATATATATATATATATATATATATATATATATATATATATATATATATATATATATATATATATATATATATATATATATATAAATATATATATATATATATATATATATATATATATATATATATATATTATATATATATATATATAATATATATATATATATATATATATATATATAATATATATATATATATATATATATATATATATATATATATATATATATTATATATATATATATATATATATATATATATATATATATATATATATATATATATATATATATATATATATATATATATTATATATATATATATATATATATATATATATATATATATATATAATATATATATATATATATATATATATATATATATATATATATATATATATATATATATATATATATATATATATATATATATATATATATATATATATATATATATATATATATATATATATATATATATATATATATATATATATATATATATATATATATATATATATATATATATATATATATATATATATATATATATATATATATATATATATATATATATATATATATATATATAATATATATATATATATATATATATATATATATATATATATATATATATATATATATATATATATATATAATATATATATATATATATATATATATATATATATATAATATATATATATATATATATATATATATATATATATATATATATATATATATATATATATATATATATATATATATATATATATATATATATATATATATATATATATATATATATATATATATATACACAGTGGTACCTCTACATACGAATTTAATCCTTTCCAGAACCAACTTCGGATGTAGAAAATGTTTGGATGTAGAAACGAATTTTCCTATAAGAATACATTGAAACAGGATTAATCGTGGTTGAGCATAAAAACCTATGATAACTTCTTAATAAACTACTACACATAATTTTCCCATGAGAATAATGAACACTAAATTAGATAATAGACATGTAAATAAGAAGAATAGACATGTAAATAAGAAGAATTAGCAAAAAATGATAAATAAGAAACGATTTTTTAGCGTCACTTTACCTTAGAAACTCCAGCGCAGGTGTTGTTAGTCTTGCTACGCAGAGAGGAGACGGACGGGCGGCGAGGAGGTAGAGAGGTTAACTACGATAAACGTACACTACCGTAACTTATTCTAACTTACACTAAGTGAACTTCAACATAACTTAGCTTATTTTTTTTTATTTTTATATTTTATATTTTTTTTTTTTACATTTTCTTTTTTTCTTTTTGATGATTACGTAATTTTAATCACTATCACTCTCTACATTTAAAATTGACTGAATTTCTTTTGCTTCACTCTTTTCCGTTTTCTTTGTTTCACTTTCTTCCGCTTCACTCTTTTCCGTTTATTTTGTTTCACTTTCTTCCGCTTCACTCTTTGCCGTTTTCTTCGATTCACTTACATCCTCTTCATCGCGAGTTCGCTTCGCAGTTTTTTTAAAGAAACTATCGATAGATAATTGCTTGGTACGGCTTTTCAGAATGTTTCGAAAGTGAGTGAGGCAAACATCATCGAATTGAGAAACTACATGACAAACCTGCAATTTCTTTGGATGGTATTTGTCGATGAAGTCGACCACGTCTTGATATTTTCCTAACACCTCTTTTATTTGCGCCGAACCTAACACATGTTCTACCTCCTCGCTCCCTTCCTCGGCATCACTCATGTGCTCCGACATAGCATGGAGTTCCTTGAGCTCATCCGTGGTAAGTTCGTCGTGATGTTCGGCGACGAGTTCCGTAACGTCATCTGCGTTGACCTCCAGACCCATGGACTTGCCAAGGGAGACGATTTCCTCTACGGCTTCCGCTGCACCGACCACGGGATCAGGTTCGGGGTCAAAACCCTCGAAATCTCAGGGAGAAACTGCAACAGGCCACAGCTTCTTCCAGGCAGAATTGAGGGTCCGTCGAGTTAATCCCACCCAAGCCTGATCTATGATCTTCAAGCAGTGCATGATGTTGAAGTGGCTCCTCCAAAATTCACGCAAAGTTAAGTTGGTGCTTTGCGTGACATTAAAGCACTACTTAAATAAGTGCTTGGTGTACAGCTTCTTAAAATTAGAGATGACTTGCTGGTCCATGGGCTGGAGGATAGAAGTGGTATTCGGTGGAAGATACAGCACCTTTATGAACCTGAATTCATCGAAGATATCATCTTCAAGTCCGGGGGGTGAGCGGGTGCATTGTCAAGGCATAGCAGGCACTTTAAAGGCAATTTCTGTTCATGAAGAACAGAACTTGGTTTACCCATTGCACAAAGAATTGCCTAGTGACCCAGGCCTTCGAGTTGGATCGCCAGAAAACATGAAGCTGATCCTTATCGACGTTGTCTGCTTTAAAGGCCCTAGGGTTCTCTGAATGGTAAACCAGTAAGGGCTTGACTTTAAAGTCCCCACTAGCGTTGGCACATAGGGCAAGAGTCAACCGATCCTTCATTGGCTTATGCCCAGGCAATTTCTTCTCTTCGGCAGTGATGTAGGTTCGACCTCGGCATCTTCTTCCAAAACAGCCCGGTTTCATCACAATTAAACACCTGCTGCTCTACGTAGCCTTCTTCCTGCACGATCTTTTCGAAGTTCTTGACAAAGTCAGCTGCAGCCTTTGTGTCCGCACTAGCAGCCTCTCCGTGGCGAACAACTGAATGAATCCCGGACCGTTTCTTAAATTTCTCGAACCAGCCACGAGATGCTTGAAATCATCTGAGGAAGGCTCGGTTGAACTCTCCGCAGCATCACCCCCAGAGCTCTCCTCCTTCAAGTCCGTAAAGATAGCGTGCGCCTTCTCGCAGATAACGGTCTCGGTGATGGTGTCGCCAACGATCTCTCTATCCTTAATCCACACTAGTAGAAGTCGTTCCATCTCTTCTATGATAGGGGTACGGCGTTTGGAAATTATAGTGATCCCCTTAGAAGGTTTCACTGCTTTAATAGCTTCCTTCTGTTTAAGGATTGTCGAGATCGTCGACATATTACGGCCATACTGTTTAGCAAGTATACTCACGCGGACGCCACGCTCATGTTTTTAAATAATTTCCTGCTTAATTTCTAAAGAAAGCATTTCCTTCTTCCTTTTCTCACCACTACCACTACCACTGGCAAAACTAAGCCTTTTAGGACCCATACTTTACGTAAATTAACGTTAAAGGATGCACGTAAAAAATCACTATTAAAACAGAGTTAATAGCAGAACGCATAAAGCACAACCGCTAGAAGCCAACGAGAACAGAGGACTGACCCAAGACCCGCTAATTGAGCGTCCCTCCGAGGTCGATGTGCTGCCTTCTATCGGCGGAAATAAAAAACACTTCAGGCGCTATGAGCACCGACTACGGGTACGAGCATTGTTTACTTCGGGTGTCGAAAAAAACATTCGGGTGAAGAGTCGGAACGTGTTCGAATTGTACTTCGCGTGTCGAAAAATTCGGATACAACCGGTACGACGAAAATTGCTTACTTCGTGTGTTGAAATAAAATTCGGGTGTAGAGTCAAAAATTTGCTCAAATTTTACTTCGGATGTTGAAAAATTCGGATGTAGATACGTTCATGTGTAGAGGTTCCACTGTATATATATATATATATATATATATATATATATATATATATATATATATATATATACATATATATATATATATATATATATATATATATATATATATATATATATATATATATATATATATATAGTGATACCTCTGGATACGAAAGTTTCTGCTTACGAAAAATTCAGGATACGAAAAAGCAATACAAAGATTTTTATGCCCCAGTATACGAAAAAAATTTCAGGATACGAAAATCTTACGAGATCCCAACTCGTCGCCGAGAGTACAGTACCTTTTTTTTTCAGGGTATCAACCCTTAATTTAGGTGTACAGTTAACAATACACCTTCACTGATCCAAATGCTTTGCATACAGTACCGTAACTTTTATACAGTAGTAAAGAAAACGGACCGTTTTCTTAGGGCTTGGAGGGGATAACTTGGCTATAACTACATTATTGAATAATCTCATGGTGGTTTCTGGAATGGATTAGGCTGTTTTTAATGGTTGGGTTGATTATTGAATGATAGAAATGGCTGCATTGCATGTTTATTACTACAGTTTAGTGTATTTATGAAAGAAAAGGTGTCTTTTCATAAGGCTTGGAACGGATTAGGCTATTTACATGTAAAACGAGACTCAGGATACGAAAAAATCAGCATACGAAACTGTATCCTGAACGGATTACTTTTGTATGCTGAGGCATCACTGTATATATATATATATATATATATATATATATATATATATATATATATATATATATATATATATATATATATATATATATATATATAATATATATATATATACAGTAGGGTCCCGAATTACACGTGTTCTAATTACGCGATTCCTCAATTACGCGATCGATAGTTTTTAAAAATTAATTTTCCTGTATTTGCGAGGAACATTCTAAATCCGCGAGTCAAGCACCGCGAAGCGTAGGAAATCTATTGTTTTCTTAATTGTATTGGGGGGGGGGTGATGGTTCCCCGATGTCTGAGAAGGGGGGGGGGGGGAGAATGTGAGAGAAAGATTTCTGTTCAAACATTTTAAGACTAATTTTGGATGAAAAATGTTAAGGTTTGCCCATCTGTTGTGTGAACTTGTCGCTAGGCCTAGCCTAACTGTCCAACACCTATATGTATAATATTCCATATTTGTACTAATTAATTTTTATACTTATGTTGTGATTATGGTGAAAAAATCCTTATTCATTAAACTTTAAATTAAAAACCATCAAAATAAAGACTATTTTATATCATGCTACTGCCAAACATGTCACCACAACCAAACCCATTACTTTGTTTAGTACGTTCCATCGCTGACCATAACGAACTCGCTAACCAACTTTAACATCTGTCTATAGGTTAACTTTTGCGGCAAAAGATATCTTACCAGGTACTATGTAATAATAATGTTATAATTAATGTTTTATTTATCCTTAGAAAATCAAAATATATGAAATATGAGCAATTTTATTTCGTGTTGTTTTTTTTTTTCCCTAAAAAAACGCCTTCTTAAAAGGAAAACGTTTTTTTTTTACGTTTCATCGTCGATCATAAACGCATTTACTCCTGAAAGTGATATTGAAGAGCTTTTACTAAAGATGTTATTATAAATAAAGATTATAAATAGGTGGTAAAATATCTATAATTAAAGTGTAGCAGCATCAAGAAATGTTGGGGTTCGCCCTTTACATAAGAATGTACTGTACATTGGATTAGACAGAACGTAGAAAAAATCAATTAGGGAAAAATCGGTATTCGATATCCTCTTCATCAGCATCGTCATTCGTCAATCGGGCTTTTTATTTTTTTTTATTCTCAGTCGCTAACTAGTTATCGCACTGCCAAGATCTGCACACATTCCGATAATTCACATTTGAAGGTTTTCTGGGAGAGGATGGATAGAGAAAATACCGAACTATATAAAATGTTTTTTTAACCTGTTAAGCGTCACCCACGTGATAAACCGTTCACCACGATCTACTCGGTACCCCGCCTTCAACTGTATATTCCGTTCATGACTTAATTGCCTTTTACAAGCCGTCAGTCTCGTGATATTACGTTTACTCGTATAGTAAGTATAGGATCACCACTTGGCAACACTCTCAGCATATGTGGACTGTGAATAGAAACTTATATGATGTCTGGCAACTATTTTTCTGAAGGTAGCTTGATGTTACAAAACTCTGGTTTGAACTGGTTTCCTATCAGTGCGCTCGGGCGTTCATGCATAAGTGGTTATTTGTTGTTCCTTTTGTAATGAAAGGTCTAAAGAGGAAGGTTATTTCTTTAGATGAAATAAATGATATTCTTGTTGTGGATTTTGATAATGATAACCTGTTTGATAATGAGAGCACTAGTTCTGAATCCTCCAGTGATGAGTATATTGAAGAAACAAAGTTTTCTTTCGATGTCGAAAGCGAAAATGACTTCTCATTACCGAATGACTGGACAACGAAATTTCACAAAACTATAAAGGGAAAGGAAACGCAGAGAGAGAGAGAGAGAGAGAGAGAGAGAGAGAGAGAGAGAGAGAGAGAGAGAGAGAGAGAATAAAGTGGATAAATAATGTACAAATGTATGACGAACATATTTGAAAACTATACAGGAAACGATATGAAGAGAGAGAGAGAGAGAGAGAGAGAGAGAGAGAGAGAGAGAGAGAGAGAGAGAGAGAGAGAGAGAGAGACCTATTCCTTTCCTTTTGTTGCTTATCCAGGCATAAGATTTACGATTGAAGATAAAAAGAACCCATTAGAATATTCAGTATTATGTAGCCATTTGAAATTAAATAATAGTAGTATTAATTGTTTTTTTTACTCAACCATTTAATTAATATCCCTACTTTTAACTATAATTACGAATTATAAGCATAAAGAAATTATATTAACTTTGAAAAATTATCATTAGTGAAATGACCGCTCAGGGCAAAAAAAGCGTGATTATCGTACAGCAGCCTAGTGCACACTTGCGCCTAGTGGCCGTGTTTACGTGTGGGAGTGTCATCATGGATATACAGTACTATACTGTAATTTTTAACTATTGCTAGATACGTACTGTATCAAACCTTGAAAACCCTTTTTTGTTTTTTGTATCTATAGGAAATAATTCTACATCATTCGGAAAATACTGAAAACAGTAAGCTATGCATAGTACAGTAGTAAATACTACAGTCATAGAAAATTATCAAAACTTTAACAACTTTTTATTGTTTTATTTATCCATAAAAGAAATTTTGTACAGTATTTTATAAAAAAAATCTATAAGAAGGATTTCTTACAGTATTGTTAAGATAAAAGCTACAGTATATATATATATATATATATATATATATATATATATATATATATATATATATATATATACATATGTTTTATATATATACATACATACATACACACATACATACACACACAGTGTATATACAGTATATATATAGCTAGAAAGCTAGAAATGGAGTGAAAAAAAAATTGACGGGTAGGTTGCTGTTTGCCGCCATGATGTGTTTCGAAATATACGAATTTCCAATTACACGAGGCCTTTCATCGACCAAATTCTCGCATAATTCGGGACCCTACTGTATATATAGATATATAGATATATAGATATATAGATATATAGATATAGATACAGATATAGATATAGATATAGATATAGATATAGATATAGATATATATATATATATATATATATATATATATATATATATATATATATATATATATATATATATATACACAGACAGTCATACACAGACAGTCCCCCAACTTACGAACACAATAGGGACCCGAGAGTCTGTTCGTAAGTCGTATTGTTCGTAAGTCGTTAGTGTTAAATTTTTGGTCTGAGTAAGCGTAACCTAACTCAGATGTCTACGATTTTCAGCAGTAGAAGTCAACAAATAGCCCCATTTTCATATAAAATAGAGGTTATTACAAATATTTTAACTTTATCATATTAACAGTAGTCTGTATAATACTGTAAAGTTCAGTACAGTATGTTGTTTTATTATCCTGTTACTGCACACACCATTAATGGAAACTTGCCACAAACAATTGGCCATACATATGCACTTGCATTTCTGAATCAGCTGACTTTAAGTAAAATCGTAGTAAAATATAGTGTACTGTACATATTATTACAGTACTGTACATTAATTCCTTTTTAAAATAAATGTACAGAAAGATATTTTATTTGTTCCATTACCCAATTTTTTTTGCTAGAAACTTACGTATAACAAGCGGCCCATTTTGCATTATGTACTGCACTGTAACGTTTACCTTTTCACGCTTATCAAATCAGCCTGACTTGTACCGTACTGTATTTACTGTATGTAACAGTACTGTGCATTTAACTGCTTCATGGTTGTTTTGGTTATTGTTAAATATAATGGAGAAGGTTAGTTTACTGAATTGTTTTATTTCAATTTTTGACCGACGGAATCATTCTTTGTAGAGTATACGTCACGTATCCTTGTGACGTCATGTATTTGGCTGGAAGCGCGCTGACAAACCGAATGATTTCCTTTCATTATGTTGCCGAGTAATCTTATTACAGCATTCCCATAATCGAAACACCGAGTAACGATATCAAGTGTTTTAGTGGTCTGTTATCATTAGTTATGAGATTAGTACAACTTACCGTAAAGTTAAGAATAAAAAGTCTGATGACGTTATATTTCTTCTTGGCGGAAGGGGGAGAGGCAAATCAAGTGATTTTCTTCGATCCGTTACTATTCCCCCATAATCGAAACATCGAATAAGGATATAAAGAATTTTTTAAATAATTTTCAAAGAAATATGAAGATTTAACTGCATTTAAAAATCAAAATACGGGGAGAGAGAGAGAGAGAGAGAGAGAGATGAGAGAGAGGAGATGAGAGAGAGTGAGAGAGAGAGAGAGAGAGAAAGGGGGGTTGGGTGCGTATTCCGTGTATAACTAATAATAAGGTCTATCAACGAACTGTATGGAAAATGTGATACCCTATAATACATTGGCGCTGTTGTAATATTCACTATGAAGAGATTTTCAAACTATAATGTGCGCATAATCGTAATACTGCAGGCGTGACCTTGAGATCAGCTGATCTCCAACCAAAAGTAAATCAAAAGTAATTGTTGATTATTGAAATGCACAAGAAATAAAAAAAAAAAATATGAACGTGCTTTAATAAACCACAAATTAAACACAATAATGTCTAATGGAATATGAAGGCTTAATATTGAACGAAAAATTGAATACTGTATGAAGCTTTAGAATTAACTACCCATATGCGATCTGACAGAGCGAGCACAAGCACACACACACACACAGAAAGAGCTACAACGATTTCGCATGATACCTAATAATAAGAACTGTAGGGAAACTGATTTTTCTGTAACATATTGGCGCTTGATGTAATATTCATCTTGAAGATATTTCTAATATGTTAAGAAATAAAAAAAAATGCCAAAAGTCTGATGACGTTATATTTCTTCTGGCGGAAGGCGAGAGGCAAATCAAGTGGTTTTCTTCCGATCCGTTACTATTCCCTTAATTGAAACATCGAATAAGGATATAAAGAATTTTTTAATAATTTTCAAAGAAATATGAAGATTTAACTGCATTAAAAATCAAAATACGGGGAGAGAGAGAGAGAGAGATGAGAGAGGAGAGAGAGGAGAGAGAGGAGAGAGAGAGAGAGAGAGAGAGAGAGAGAGAGAGAGAAAGGGGGTGGGGGTGCGTATTCCGTGTATAACTAATAATAAGGTCTATCAACGAACTGTATGGAAAATGTGATACCCCTATAATACATTGGCGCTGTTGTAATATTCACTATGAAGAGATTTCGAACTATATGTGCGCATAATCGTAATACTGCAGCGTGACCTTGAGATCCAGCTGATCTCCCAACCAAAAGTAAATCAAAAGTAATTGTTGATTATTGAAATGCACAAGAAATAAAAAAAAAAAATATGAACGTGCTTTAATAAACCACAATTAAACACAATAATGTCTAATGGAATATGAAGGCTTAATATTGAACGAAAAATTGAATACTGTATGAAGCTTTAGAATTAACTACCCATATGCGATTGACAGAGCGAGCACACACACACACACACAGAAAGAGCTACAACGATTTCGCATGATACCTAATAATAAGAACTGTAGGGAAACTGATTTTCTGTAACATATTGGCGCTGATGTAATATTCATCTTGAAGATATTTCTAATATGTTAAGAAATAAAAAAAATGCCAAAAGTCTGATGACGTTATATTTCTTCTGGCGGAAGGCGAGAGGCAAATCAAGTGGTTTTCTTCCGATCCGTTACTATTCCCTTAATTGAAACATCGAATAAGGATATAAAGAATTTTTTAATAATTTTCAAAGAAATGTGAAGATTTAACTGCATTAAAAATCAAAATACGAGAGAGAGAGAGAGAGAGAGAGAGAGAGAGAGAGAGAGAGAGAGAGAGAGAGAGAGAGAGAGAGAGAGAGAGAGAGAGAGAGAATTTAACTTGAGATGAAATCTACGGATGTTTACGAACATGTTTGGACTTCCTTCAATTTGTGTTCGTATGTACCGTTGTTCGTAACTCGAATGTTCGTAAGTAGGGGAGCGACTGTATATATATATATATATATATACAGTGATGCCTCAGGATACGAAATTAATCCGTTCAGGATGCGGTTTCGTATCCTGATATTTTCGTGTCCTGAGTCGCATTTTACATGTAAATAGCCTAATCCGTTCCAAGCCTTATAAAAACTCACCTTTTCTTTCATAAACACGCTAAACTGTAGTAATAAACATGCAATGCAGCCATTTCTATCATTCAATAATTAACACAACCGTTAAAAACAGCCTAATCCATTCCAGAAACCACTATGAGATTATTCAATAATGTAGTTATAGCCAAGTTATACCCCCCAAGCCCAAAGAAAACGGTCCGTTTTCTTTACTACTGTATAAAAGTTACGGTACTGTATGTACGTAAAGCATTTAGATCAGTGAAGGTGTATTGTTACCTGTACGTACACCTAAATTAAGGATTGAAACCTGTACACTCTGAAAAAAAAGGTTACAGTTAATTAGTGTAACAAAAAAGTTGAAACTTACCTTTTGATTGAGACGATGTCCGATAGCGAAGTCGCGGCAGAGGAGGATGGCATAAGGCAGAAAACGTAACAAGTGACAGACTACGTACAGTAATTTACACACTTAACACATTAACACTTGAACTTTACGAAATAAAAAAATGGCAGAAATAATTAACACTTAACATTACGTATGGAAAACTATAAAATGAAAGAAAATATTACTTTAACACTTAACGGTAACATAAAACTTAAAATTGAATATTTTTTTTTTTGCTTTTTTATAACTTTACGTTTTTCTTATTTTCTAAATCTCTTCTACTTCTTCATCACTTTCCTTTCTTTACTTTCACCTTCTAATTCTTCATCCCTTCCTCTTTTCTGTTTCTTTTCTTCACTTTCACCTTCGTCTTGGCCTACTAATACCGCTGGCCTCTTTAATAAGAAACTATCCATTGAAGCTTGTTTCTGCCTACTTTTCAACACATTTCTAAAATGCGTTAGGCAAACGTCATTGCAGTGTTGAAGCGCACGGTTGGTATAAACTTTTTCTGGATGTTCCTTTTCGACGTAGTCTGCCATTTTATGGAAACATGCAAGAATTTCCTTGATGTCTGATGTTTTCAAAGGTGCAACATCCTCCTCATCATCGCTAGAGAGCTGCTCTTGAAAATCACTCACTTGCATCGTCTCCAACTCCTTCAAGTCGTCCGTCGTCAACTCCTCGTGGTGCTCCTCGATAAGTTCATCTATATCTTCCACGCTAACTTCCAGCCCATGG
>NC_090729.1:99444692-99662192 GCF_036898095.1 Palaemon carinicauda
TATATATATATATATATATATATATATATATATATATATATATATATATATATATATATATATATATATATAAAGACTTTCATTACGGGATCCCCGGACGTAGCTTTTATACATTACCATCTGGTTGAGTTGTTTAGTTGAGCCTCCGGAGCCAACGTTACTCATTATTACTTGGATTAACTTTATATATTAGTCACATATATATATCATATATACAATCCTAGTTCTCGACCTTCCCTTCCCTCTTTTGATATGATCACGGTTACGGTCTGACTTATTTTTATTATTAACACAATCAAATAAATCTTTTATCATGATATTGATATATCTAAGCACTCCGGGCCCCCATTTTGCTTTCATTCAAGATACTTGAAGTATATACATAAAAATTTTTTATCATGATATTGATATATATAGATAATTTAAGCACTCCGGGCCCCCCGGGCTCCTAATTTGCTTTCATTCAAGATACTTGATATATATATATATAAAATTTGTTATCATGATATGGATATATATATATATATAGATTTTTAAGCTCCGGGGCCTCCGGGCCCCTTAATTGCTTTCCTTTAAGATACTCATGTATCTTTTATCTTACAGACTGTACGCTGTGCGATGACGACATGTGCCGCTGTCCTCCATCAACCCTGCGGCCATGACGTTTGTCGTTCGCACGCTCACTGTTCTGTTCAAGTGGATGACTTAGCTGTTTGGCATCCGGACAATTGTGTAGTCTGCTACAAAATGACCTCCACTCTAACATCTGACTCGGAGAGTACAGACTTGTAGAGAGTTATAATAAATTTTGATGGTTTATTTTAATCATAATTATTATTTTTAAGGCCACAGTCCTTTGGACTTCCTGCATGCCTTTCACTTCGTGCCTACGAAGTCCTTGGACTTCTCCACTTTTTCTTTGGCACAAATATCCCTCGCTAACAGTCTGTTCTCTTTCAGAGCACCCAACTTGAAAAAGACACAGCTCAGGCTACCCTCAAGATCTGGATTGGCGGGTTTGCCCGCAATGTGAAGGCCAAACAGCCTTATATCCTCTCTGAGGATTGGTGTTCCCGCCTCTACACCCATGCTAAAACTTCAGCTGTGGTCCCCAAAGAGTTAGCAGACCCTATCATCGAGAGGATCGAATCTCTTCTTCTGGCCCCGGACCAAGAAGAGACGGGCGGCACCCTAACTGAAGACGTCGCTACCCTCAACCTCGATGTGGAACCCATGGCTCTGGATGATCCCGACGCAGGTAGGGACGTAGGTGAGTCAGGTGGTTCCCGGGCTAAGATTCCTCTCCCCAGCCCGGCTTTCTCTTCTACTTCAGAACACTCTTCTTTTCAAGGTTTCCCAGGGACAACCGGGACTGATCTCAGTTCCCGGCCTGTTCCCCCCAAGGTGACGGCTCATCGTAAGCCTTTATATAAGACTCACAAGTCTTCCAAAGACCACAAGTCTTCGAGATCATCATCCTCGAAGGCTAAATCCTCCTCCACCTATGTCTCTCAAGACCCAATTGCTTTGCCCTCAACCTCCCACGGAGTAGCCTCCGTTCCGGCACCTGTTCCCCCCCCCCAGCGGAATCATTTAACGTGGTGGATTTTTCAGAGAAACTGTTTGCTCGTTTTGAGTCGATGCTATCATCTCATATGCAGCAATTGCAAGAGAGGATAGCTTCTGTGGAGAGCCTAGTTCAGGGACTCATGCGCTCGGGGCTGCCACCGCCACAACAGCAATACCATGGCCATCCCCGACGCCTCCAAGCTTCCTCCTTTCAATAAGAATAACCCTTGGAGGTTAGCATTGCATGCCCCCTTCTCGGAGGGTATGCTGTCAATCGAAGGTTTCGGTACCCGGCCTCTTACGGATTATGAATTCTACCCGCCGGGTCTTGAATTCCCCTTCCCCGGCTACGCTCGCCTCACAGAAGAGGCTCTAATTCGATTAGATAAGGTCCCAAAGGAACCTGTTATTTTTCCTAAAGAACAGGCACAGTCTGTCTTGGTCCGCGTGTTCAATGAGTGGGACTGCTTGAACACAATGATTACGGCCTACAAAAGTTCATATACTATGTTTTTGGCCGACGACCAGAACCCTACCCCATGTGCGACCAAGATCATAGAGTCGGTCTTTCAGGCTATCAAGGACGAGAAGCCTTTACCTCAACCCAGGGAGACCGACTTAACCTCCCTTCTCTTTCCGGGAGACAATGAATGTTGGCGGAACGCCCCAGCTACCTTCTCGGTAGGTAAGTTGAGCCCGGACTGTGCCTCGACGCAGTTTAGTGAACGGCTTCCCAAACTCCCGGAGTCTCTTATTAAATTGGAATATGAGTCGAGGTGTAGATTCAGCAGATCACTTAATTCGGTTGCCCTTTCCGAATTGACCATCGCCACTTACAACGAGGAGGACCTCCTTAAGGTCCTCACTAAGTCACTTTTGCAAAACTTTATGGCTGACGCCTATGATTTTGCAAACGCCAGAACCCATTGTCGACGACACGTCCTATCCGAAGCCACGATTAGGCACGAACCTAATAGGCTCATCAAAGCTCCAGTCTGGGGCCCAGATCTTTTCCCAGAGGATTTAGTTAACTCGGTCCTTAGCGAGGCAGCTAGAGCCAACCAAACCTCAAGGTTAGGTGGGGCCTCGTTTCAAAGAGGAAATATGAGCCTACTAGTACCCCAATTCGAGGTAGGAAGAGATTGAGGCCCTTCCAATCTTCCCAATTCCGAGTTCAACCGGTCTCAGTCCAACCTGCTCCTCAAGGTCCCCAGCCTTCTACCTCAAAGGGCCAACAACAAGAACAATACGTCCTGGTCCCTCAGTCTCAGATCGCCTCGACTTCCTTCTCCCCCGCCTTTAACCCCACTTATGAGTCTCAGGGCTCTTTCCGTGGCTACCAGCGTCACAGCGGTTCCAGGGGTGCCTTTCGTGCCCGAGATGGCGGAAGGGGTTACCACCGAGGCAAGTCTTCCCGTGGAAGCAGAGGAGGCAAATCATCCTCCAACCATTGAGAAACTGCAGGTAGGAGGGAGATTGTACATATTTTGGGACCATTGGAAGTTCAGCGATTGGGCTTCCAGCATCATCTCAAAAGGCCTAGGGTGGAGCTGGATACAGGGACCTCCTCCACCGAACAGCTTTTACCAACTACCAACGGAAGAACTACGTTCCTTCACAAAAGATCTGCTACAAAAGAATGCAATCCAAAGCATACGTCGCTTAAGGTTTCAAGGACGCTTGTTCAGCGTGCCAAAGAAAGGCTCAGACAAACGGAGAGTAATCCTGGACCTGCCTCGTTTAAATTCCTTCATTCGTTGCAACAAATTCCATATGCTTACCGTCTCGCAGGTGCGGACCTTACTTCCCCGTGGGGCCGTCACCACCTCCATCGATATTACAGATGCCTACTATCACGTTCCAATAGCAAGGCATTTTCATCCTTTTCTGGGCTTCAAGCTAGGCAAACAAGCCTATGCATTCAAAGTGATGCCATTCGGGCTCAACATAGCACCCAGAATCTTCACCAAACTAGCAGAGACAGTAATTCAAGAGCTTCGAACTCAGGGGATACAGGTAGTGGCCTATCTAGACGATTGGCTAATCTGGTCAGACAATGTCCAGACTTTCCGCATAGCAACGAACAAAGTCCTCACCTTCCTTCGACAACTGGGATTCCAGGTCAACCTCGAGAAATCCCGCCTGGTCCCGGAGACCAAGTTTCAGTGGCTGAGAATACAATGGGACCTGTGCTCCCATACGCTGTGCCTCCCCAAAGCCAAAAGGAAAATGATAGCGAGGAATACAAAACAATTTCTCAGGGAAAAGTTGACCTCCAGAAGGAACCAAGAAAGGATCCTAGGTTCCTTACAGTTCGGCTCCGTGACAGACATCGTCCTAAGGTCCAAACTCAAGGACATAAACAGAGTGTGGCGCTCCAGAACAACCGCAAAACGCCGAGACAAACGTGCTCGCCTTCCCCCAATCCTGAGAAAAAGTCTGCAGCCTTGGACAAAGATCAAGAATCTTTCCAAGTCGGTTCCCTTACAACATCCGGTCCCGGGACTCGTCGTTCACACAGACGCCTCCTTAACAGGGTGGGGAGGTTACTCCCAGCACAAGAAAGTCCAAGGGTTATGGTCACCGGTCTTCCAACAAATGCACATCAACGTCCTAGAGGCCATGGCAGTCTTCCTCACTTTAAAATGTCTCAATCCAGCCAGGAATCTCCATATCAGACTGGTTCTCAACAGTGCAGTCATAGTACACTGCCTGAACAGAGGAGGCTCCAGATCAGCCCCAATAAACCACATCATGTTGAAGATTTTCTCCATGGCGGCAATGTACAAGTGGCACCTGTCAGCAGTCCATCTAGCTGGAGTCCGGAATGTGGTAGCGGACTCACTTTCCCGGACGACTCCGCTAGAGTCGGAATGGTCACTAGACAATCGATCTTTCCAGTGGATACCATCTCAAGTCCCGGGTCTCCAGGTGGATCTGTTTGCGACGGAATCCAATCGCAAACTAGATTGTTACGTAGCCCCCAACCTGGACCCTCAGGCTTATGCCACGGACTCTATGATTCTAGATTGGAATACCTGGAAGACGATTTATCTGTTTCCTCCGGTGAATCTCCTGCTGAAAGTTCTGCACAAACTCAGATCCTTCAAAGGTCAAGTGGCTCTCGTAGCCCCCAACGGGCCCAAGAGCAATTGGTTCCCCTTGTTGCTAGAACTAGGTCTCAGCCCCCGGCGGATTCCCAATCCGGTGCTAACACAGACAGTACAAACTCGCAATGTGTTCGCTTCCTCAAGGATTCTGAATGCCCTAACTTTATGGACTTCATGAAGTTCGCAGACCAACGAGGTGCAAACATCGATCCTTTGAATACTATTTTCCTGGAATCTGACAAAAGGGAATCTACTCTCCGTCAATATGACTCAGCTGTCAAGAAATTAGCCAAGTTCTTGAAAGATTCCCAAGTTGAGAAAATGACGATGAACCTAACTGTGACATTCTTCAGAACTCTCTTCGAATCAAGCCTGGCAGCCAATACAATTACTACAATCAAGTCAGCCTTGAAAAAGATCTTCCATATTGGTTTTGAAATTGATTTAACGGATTCATATTTTTCATCCATTCCGAGAGCTTGTGCCAGACTAAAACCTTCAACTCGCCCTAGCGCAGTTTCCTGGTTTTTGAACGATGTTCTTAAGCTAGCCTCTGACACCTCAAATGAATCCTGTAACTATATGGCATTATTAAGAAAGTCACTTTTTCTTTTGAGCCTCGCCTCTGGCTCCAGAATCTCCGAATTGTCAGCCTTATCTAGAGACCCAGGTCATATAGAGTTTCTCTCTTCAGGTGAGGTCCTTCTCTCCCCTACAAAGTTTTCCTGGCTAAAAATGAGGACCCCCAAAACAGGTGGTCTCCCTGGAAGATTGTTCCACTTCCTAGGGATCCATCCCTGTGTCCAGTTACCACCCTGAAAGCCTACTTAGGTAGAACTTCCACTACAACCACAGGGCCCTTATTTATTAGAGAACACGGAGGAACTATTACCCTTAAAGGAATTAGACAACAAATTCTTTATTTTATTAAACAAGCTAATCCTGCATCATTCCCACATGTCCATGATATTCGAGCTGTGGCTACCTCAATTAATTTTTTCCACCATATGAAATTTGATGAGCTCTCAAAATATACGGGTTGGAAGTCCCCTAAAGTTTTCAAGCGCCACTACCTAAAACCTTTAGAAGCTCTTAGATTTACCACAGTAGCTGCAGGGAATATAGTTCCTCCTGAAGGTACCGAGTCCTAATCACAACGTCTTGCTCTGTCCTCTTTCCCTCCTGCCTGGCTTACCTGTTGTTCCTACCTGTTTTGTTTACCATACACCCTTATGGTGTATTATTTTATTATTCAATTGATCAATTTCACGAATTGTTTTGATTTCACTTGTTCTTGAAATCCCAGAGCTGATTTTATTTTGTTATGTTAAATCTTTGTTATGGATTTACTTTTGCTTGGTTCTCTCTATCATCCCCTGATGGGATTTTGTACCATGCTCATATTCATATCTATGATTGAATTTTTACTTTTGCATTTTGATTACCAAGCTGGATTACAACTATTCATATCTGTTGAATTTTACCTACGGGTTTCATTATTGATTGTTTACTATGTCTAATTATCACTGTCATATACATATTGATCTATTTTTACGGGTTTCCACATCCCTCTTTTTTTATATTAAAACTCATCAGCTATGTTATTTTTGTGTTATTCCCTTCAGGTAGTTAGCCATATTGGGTCCCCATTCTCTGGTACGATTTCACTGGGTCAGAGCCCAGAAAAGGGATTTTGACGTAGGAAAAATCTATTTCTGGGCGAGAGACCCATGCCGCCCAGTGAACCCACCCGTCCCTCCCTAATTGGGCCCCAATCTGGGGTGCTATAAGGAGTGACGTCACTGGCGTGAGATTGCTAGTAGTAGTAGGATGTTGAACGGCACCTCGCTGTTCGGGGATGTTGACAGGAGATATCTAAATGGTGCGAGGCCTCTGGTTGTGATTAATTCACGCCCCAGTATTATACCGAAACCTTATTAAAGTGAGCGAGCTGGGTTCAACCTAGCATTCCTATACAAATTTTTCTCTGGTAAATTTATAGCAGTTTTTACATTAGAAATGATGTAAAAGGAGCATTTCACTGGGCGGCACGGGTCTCTCGCCCAGAAATAGATTTTTCCTACGTCAAAATCCCTTATATATATATATATCGATCCATCCATATACCAAGGCACTTCCCCCAATTTTGGGGGGTAGCCGACATCAACAAAGAAACAAAACAAAAAAGGGGACCTCTACTCTCTATGTTCCTCCAGCCTAACCAGGGACTCAGCCAAGTTCAGCTGGTACTGCTAGGGTGCCACAGCCCAACCTCCCACATTTCCACCACAGATGAAGCTTCATAATGCTGAATCCCCTACTGCTGCTACCTCCGCGGTCATCTAAGGCACAGGAGGAAGCAGCAGGGCCTACCGGAACTGGGTCACAATCGCTCGCCATTCATTCCTATTTCTAGCACGCTCTCTTGCCTCTCTCACATCTATCCTCCTATCACCAAGAGCTTTCTTCACACCATCCATCCACCCAAACCTTGGCCTTCCTCTTGTACTTCTCCCATCAACTCTTGCATTCATCACCTTCTTTAGCAGACCGCCATTTTCCATTCTCTCAACATGGCCAAACCCCCTCAACACATTCATATCCACTCTAGCCACTAACTCATTTCTTACACCCGTTCTCTCCCTCACCATTTCGTTCCTAACCCTATTTACTCGAGATACACCAGCCATACTCCTTAGACACTTCATCTCAAACACATTCAATTTCTGTCTCTCCATCACTTTCATTCCCCACAACTCCAATCCATACATCACAGTTGGTACAATCACTTTCTCATATAGAACTCTCTTTACATTCATGCATAACCCTCTATTTATTACTACTCCCTTAACTGCCCCCAACACTTTGCAACCTTCATTCACTCTCTGATGTACATCTGCTTCCACTCCACCATTTGCTGCAACAACAGACCCCAAGTACTTAAACTGATCCACCTCCTCAAGTAACTCACCATTCAACATGACATTCAACCTAGAACCACCTTCCCTTCTCGTACATCTCATAACCTTACTCTTACCCACATTAACTCTCAACTTCCTTCTCTCACACACCCTTCCAAATTCTGTCACTAGTCGGTCAAGCTTCTCTTCTGTGTCTGCTACCAGTACAGTATCATCCGCAAACAACAACTGATTTACCTCCCATTCATGATCATTCTCGCCTACCAGTTTTAATCCTCGTCCAAGCACTCGAGCGTTCACCTCTCTCACCACTCCATCAACATACAAGTTAAACAACCACGGCGACATCACACATCCCTGTCTCAGCCCCACTTTCACTGGAAACCAATCGCTCACTTCATTTCCTATTCTAACACATGCTTTACTACATTTGTAGAAACTTTTCACTGCTTGCAACAACCTTCCACCAACTCCATATAACCTCATCACATTCCACATTGCTTCCCTATCAACTCTATCATATGCTTTCTCCAGATCCATAAATGCAACATACACCTCCTTACCTTTTGCTAAATATTTCTCGCATATCTGCCTAACTGTAAAAATCTGATTTATACAACCCCTACCTCTTCTAAAACCACCCTGTACTTCCAAGATTGCATTCTCTGTTTTATCCTTAATCCTATTAATCAGTACTCTACCATACACTTTTCCAACTACACTCAACAAACTAATACCTCTTGAATTACAACACTCATGCACATCTCCCTTACCCTTATATAGTGGTACAATACATGCACAGACCCAATCTACTGGTACCATTGACAACACAAAACACATATTAAACAATCTCACCAACCATTCAAGCACAGTCACACCCCCTTCCTTCAACATCTCAGCTTTCACACCATCCATACCAGATGCTTTTCCTACTCTCATTTCATCTAGTGCTCTCCTCACTTCCTCTATTGTAATCTCTCTCTTATTCTCATCTCACATCACTGGCACCTCAACACCTGGAACAGCAATTATATCTGCCTCCCTATTACCCTCAACATTCAGCAAACTTTCAAAATATTCCGCCCACCTTTTCCTTGCCTCCTCTCCTTTTAACAACCTTCCATTTCCATCTTTCACTGTCTATTCAATTCTTGCACCGGCCTTCCTTACTCTCTTCATATATATATATATATATATATATATATATATATATATATATATATATATATATATATATATATATATATATATATATATATATATATATATATATATATATATATATGTATATATATATATATATATATATATATATATATATGTATATATATATATATATATATATATATATATATATATATATATATATATATATATATATATATATATATATATTATATATATATTATATTATATATATATATATATATATATATATATATATATATATATATATATATATATATATATATATATATATATATTATATTATATATATATATATATATATATATATATATATATACATATACATATATATATGTATATATATATATATATATATATATATATATATATATATATATATATATATATATATATATATATTATATTATATATTATATTATATATATATATATATATATATATATATATATATATATATATATATATATATATATATATATATATATATATATATATATATATATATATATATATATATATATATATATATATATATTATGTATGTATATATATATATATATATATATATATATATATATATATATATATATATATATATATATATATATATATATATATATATATATATATATATATATATACATACATAATATATATATATATATATATATATATATATATATATATATATATATATATATATATATATATATATATATATATATTATATTATATTATATATATATATATATATGTGTATGTATATATATATATATATATATATATATATATATATATATATATATATATATATATATATATATATATATATATATATATATATATATATATATATACAGTATACTGAAAACTTTAAATCAATCAATCAATCGCCATCTGACAGACCTTCAGCGCTCACCTGCAGCTCATCATACTACTCATCACTCTGCAGTGCTTCGGCGGGCCCTTTCCCCTGCTCGCCCTCACAGAAGGAAGTAAACTCATGCGCCTGCGCGCCAACGTTCTCCTGCATGTCAGCGCTCTCCTGCGTGCCACGCGTCGCGTTCACCTGCTTACAATGCGCTCACATGCCCAGGGTAGCCCACGTGCCAGTGTACTACAGTGCGCTTGCGCTCTCCTGCGTGCCAGTGCCCTCCTGTGCCTACGTGCCCCGCGCCCACGATTTCCTACGCGCCAGCACCCACCTGCACGCCAACGCTCGCTTACGCGCCAGCACCCACCTGCACGCCAACGCTCGCTTACGCGCCAGCACTCTGATGCGCACCAGCAATCCTGGGCGCCAGCGCTCTCCTACGCACCAGCGCTTTCCTGTGCGCCAATGCTCTCCTACGCGCCAGCCTGTGTACCATTCATCGCCCGCGCGCCATTATTCTCCGGCGCAAAAGAACACTGTAGGTGAGACAGCAATCACATTGCAGCCCTCACCTACGCGCCAACTCTCAATGAACATTTGCGCTCACCTGCGTGCCAAATATCTCCTGCGCGCGCCACCATGTGCCCACACGCCAAGATTCTCCCACGCGCGAGCGCCAATATTATCCAGCACGTAAGCAAGCGCACCAACAGGCACGGGTGCAGGATCTACACCCGGCACGGGTGCAGGATCTACACCCGGCACGGGTGCAGGATCTACACCCGGCACGGATACAGGATCTACACCCGGCACGGATGCAGGATCTACACCCGGCACGGGTGCAGGATCTACACCCGGCAAGGTCGCCATCGCCTCATTCCCCTCCCCGCAAACGCTTTCCAGCGCGCCCTGCGGGAGAAAGGAAACAAACACAAGCAGAGGGTTCAGGATCAATAAACTTCCTTCTAAGGAGTAACATAGGCTTTCAAGCCAGTCCTGTCTGACCGCTCATCAAAGCAACTTATAGCTCTGGACTTAGACACGAAACTATGGCTTCCTCTACCCCTTTGAAGAGGAAAAGAGGAGTTTCTGACGAGGACACTTCCCCGAGGGCGAAGCTGACTCCGTGCAGACCATCAAGGCAAGTTCCTCCAGTTTCTCAGGGATAATCTCCCTCCCTGTCAGACGAAGACCATCCGTCACCAAGGGAACCGCGCGAGGAGAGACACTCTTCCATCGCACCAATGAAGGAAACCTCTCTTCACGCGGAGAGTTCCCCGCAATCTGAGAACAGGAGGGACATGACACACCGGCCTTCGATGTTGGAGTCTTATCTCCTTCTTCGGAAGGAGTCCAAAGACTCCAAAACTCTACCAAAGTCCTCCAGTAGGGCTAGAACAGAGACAGCCAGCCACTCAAGGTATGTCCGCGACTCACCCAAAGAAGAGCTCTAGGGGATAGTAGGAGACTTTGCTGTGAGTCCTACATCAGGAGGAGACCAACAAGAATCAGAATAAGCATTCTGGCAGGTTCTGACTCTAATGAGGGTTCTCAATGGGTTTTCCAACCCGGAGATACCCCCTCAAGAGGATAAAGACACGGAGTTAGACTGCGTCTTTGGTACTCAGAAACCCTAAAAGACCAGTGCAGCCCTGCCTTGGTCTCAAGGGTTGAAGAGTACCAGTGACACGATCTCCCAACAGCTCTCCGAGTTTGCCTCATCCAACCGTGCCAACACTACGAACAAGCTCCTCCCACCTCCTCGCGTACAGCAAAGGAGATACTTTGAGATCCTGGAGGAACCCAGTTCAGCTCTTCCACTTCACCACTCTCTGGAGGAGCTAACCAGGGGAGTCCCTCTTGAGAGAGACTCCAGACGACAAGTCTAGTTCTCGGCAACCGAGGTCCTTAACTAGGAAAAGGTCACCAAGTGTGCGATGCAAGCTACTTCATGGCAGGACATCTGGTTAGGGACCTTAGGTATCCTGATACGATCCGAGGATTTTTCCAAGGAGCGTACCAGGAAAGCAATGGAGACCTTCTTACTCTCAGGCACTCGCAGGATCGAGTTTCTTGCCCACCAAGTCTCGAACTTGTGGGCAAACACCATCCTTCAACGTCAAGATGCAGTGTCTGAGAGGTTCCACCAACAAGTCCCAGGCGTCAAAATAAATAGGCTCAGACATTCCTCCCTAGAGGGGCCCCATCTGTTTGAACCTAAAGATGTGGAACTTCCTGCTGAGAGGTGGAGGAAGTCTCATCAAGACTCCCTCCTCCATAGGGCTTTAACAACTAAGCCCTATAAACATCCAGCACCCCAGCAGTCTTGTCCAACTAAGACCGCGACGACAAAAACAGCAGCGAAGACTATGGTGTCTAAGCCCTTTTCGGTCAAGGACAGGAAAGGCAAAAAGTCCTCCAGGGGAGGCAAAAATCCTAGAGGGAGCAGCCGAGGCCGCAAACACTAGGACAGGCACTCCCCCTGCGTTTCCACCAGTGGGGGGATGCCTACAAAGTTTCTCAGACAGGTGGAAGCAACTCGGGGCCGATTTCTGGACAATCTCCATATCCGTCTAGGATATCGCATCCCGTTCATAACATCTCTACCTCCCCTGACCAGGAATCCAGTGTCATTAGACTCCCTTGCCATGAGATCGGCAAGGGAGCAGGCCCTTCGGGCAGAAGTCCAGACCCTGTTGAAGAAGGGCGCTCTCCAAGAGGTCCTCGACGGGTCCCCAGGCTTCTTTAGTCGACTCTTTCTTGTAAGAAAGGCGTCTGGAAACTGGAGACCAGTCATCGACCTCTCAGCCCGGAACAAGTTTGTCAAATAAACTTCGTTCAGCATGGAGACGACAGACACGGTCAGACTAGCAGTAAGACCTCAAGATTTCATGTGTACACTGGACCTAAAGGACGCGTATTTCCAGATCCCAGTCCATCCGTCTTTAAGGAAGTACTTAAGATTCAGCCTAGACAACAGAAAGTACCAGTTCAAGGTGCTGTGCTTCGGTCTTTCCACAGCACCTCAAGTTTTCACCAAAGTGTTTGCCCTAGTGTCATCTTGGGCACACAGGATTGGCATCCGTCTCCTCCGTTATCTGGACAACTGGCTAATCCGAGCAGACTCTGTGTCAACCCTTCTTCTGCACCGAGACAAACTTCTGAGACTTTGCCAGGATCTGGGGATCACGGTAAATCTCGATAAGTCTTCTCTGCTTCCTACACAGAGACTGGTATACTTAGGCATGATCATAGACACCAATCTCCACAAAACCTTCCAATCAGACGACAGGATAACAATGCTGAGAAAGGTCGCAAGACCTTTCCTCAGACGAGAAGAACTTCCAGCCCAGACGTGGTTACGTCTCCTCGGTCACCTTTCATCGATGGCCTGTCTAGTTCCCAATGGTCTCCTCAGGATGAGATCCAGTGACAACTCATGTCCCAGTGGAATCAAGCTCACGACTCCCTGGACATCCGGATCCCCATTGGATCAGCGGAACTGACAGACCTACAGTGGCGGGTGACAGACGTGAATCTACGAAAGGGAGTGGACCTTCTCGTCCCCCCCCCCCCCCCCCCCCCCCCGGATTTGATGCTGTTCTCAAATGCTTCAAAAGAAGAGTGGGGGACCCACGTGCTGCACCACACGACCTCAGGCCTTTGGTCAGAGTCAGAAAAGTACCTCCGCATAATTCTTGTAGAGATGAAGGCCATCTTTCTGGCCCTTCAACAGTTCCAACAGCTCCTGGCAGGCCACTCAGTGGTGGTGATGAGCGACAACACCACAGTAGTGGCTTACATCAACAAGTAAGGAGGTACTTTTTTGCAGCAGCTATCTCATCTAGCAGTAGATATACTGAGATGGGCTGAAATCCACTCGATACCACTATCGGCATGCTTCATTCCAGGCAAAAGGAATGTGCTCGCCGACAACCTGACCAGAGCATCTCAGATAGTGAGTATCGAGTGGTCTTTGGATCATCTAGTAGCCAACAAAGTCTTGACTTTGTGAGGTTCTCCGACTGTGGACCTCTTCGCAACGGCCCTGAACTTCAGGCTCCCGCTGTATTGTTCCCCAGTCCCAGACCCCAAGGCTCCATGGCAAGATGCTTTCCAAAATTGGTGGGACAACATCGATGTTTACGCCTTTCCCCCATTCTGTCTGATGAGGAGGGCACTCAAACAAGACCAGAACATCGGTCAATCTTTCAATGATCCTCATAGCTCCGCTATGGCATCACGCAGAATGGTTTCCGGACCTTCTGCAGCTCCTTACGGAGCCCCAAAGGGAACTCCCTCCATTACACAATCTACTCAAACAACCACATGCCATCATATTCCACAAAGCTGTAGCTTTGCTACGACTTCACGCCTGGAGACTATCCAGCATCTCCGCTCTCAGAGATGATTTTCACAAGAAGATGCGATTAGGATGGCTGGATACCTGCGTAAGTCATCGGCAGCAGTCTACCAGGCAAAGTGGAAAGTCTTCTGTGGTTGGTGTCGCAGAAGGGGTATCTCTCCACTTGATGCCACTATTCCAGCAATAGCGGAGTTCCTCGTTCATTTGCGTGAAGAAATGCGCCTATCAGCCTCAGCAGTGAAAGGCTATCGCTCAGCCTTAAGCCTCGCCTTCAGACTGAAAGGAATGGACATTTCTTCACCGCTAGAACTTTCTTTACTCATACGGAGTTATGAACTGACCTGGCCTGAGTCAGAAGTGAGACCTCCCCCATGGACCGTGGTTCGAGTTCTCAGGTCTCTTAAGAGACCTCCCTATGAACCATTACGCCAGGCAACCGATCGCCATCTGACTTGGGAGACAGTGTTCCAGCTAGCTTTGGCTTCGGCCAAGCGAGTAAGTGAACTTCATGGTCTCTCATACGACATTGCTCATTCAAGGGGATGGGGAGAGGTAACGTTCAGCTTCGTCCCTGAGTTTATTGCCAAGACTCAAAACCCGGAAGTAGCGGATCCACGATTCGACTCCTTCCGGATTTCTAGTCTCCGTACTGTAACAGATGACCCAGACCATCTCTTACTATGCCCAGTGAGGAGTCTGAGGCTGTATCTTAAGAGAACAGCTGCAGCCCGTCCTCGTGTGCCTGCACTATTGTCAGCACAGGAAGGACCAAGAGGAGGGTCACCAAGAACACCATCTCAGCGTGGATTCGCATGGTCATAGACCATGCACTGAATTCAGACCCTCCTCCTTCGCGTTGCCCCACTGCTCATTATGTCAGGGGCGTAGCTAGATCCCTGGCATTCAAGAGAAACTTCTCAGTGACGCAGGTTCTTCAAGCTGGGGTGTGGAAGCGTCAGACCACGTTCACATCCCACAACCTGCAAGACGTGACCCACAGGAGACTCAATACGTTCTCTATCGGTCCTGTGGTGGCTGCACAACAGCTGGTTTAAAACCTCAAGCTCCTTATTGGACAAGTAGCAGAAGGTTGAGGGCATTGTTACCCAGTTTTAGTCTGCGTGAATGAAATGGTTTGACTGGCCCTTATTCTTTTCTTCATTCTCCCCTCTCTTGGGGAAAGCAGCATCCTGGGTTCTCTGCATAGCTGACCTCAAACCACTGCAGGTACACCTGTAAACCATGCTCCCTTGTGTACCTAGTATTAAGACTAATACTGTTGCTTTCCCATACCTTGACGAGGTGGTATTGTGAAAGTCCTAGTTGCACAGTTTTTCCTTCTAAAGAACTCGGAATAGCTTTACCAGGACCATCAAACTTCTACATACCTTAACACACAGCTTGCGTAGGCTGCAAACCTTGCGTAACAAGATTTTAGCAAGGCGCAGGGAATCCTTATTTTTTTAGTACTGATACACTCAGATAACGAGCTCCTGGGTAAAAGCCAAAAGCCAGATTGGCTAAGACGTCCACCTTTCCTAATGGGTGAGTCACCCCTATTAAATAGCACGGTTTGTATTCCAGTTACGGAACAAATGACAAATTCATAAATAATTTTTATTTTTCCTAACTATACAAACCTTAGCTATTTAAGCAAACTTACCCACCAGCCCTATCCCCCTTGAAGTCCTACCTCCAAGCAAAGGAAACCTCATGTGAGGGGGAGCGGTAGCAAGCTACCCTCCCTACCCCCGCTAACTAGCGGTGTGGATAGTTAACCCTTGTTAAAAATTAATGGTATGTCATTTCAGCTACGCCGAAAATAATACCCCTATCAAATAGCTAAGATTTGTATAGTTAGGAAAAATACAAATTATCTACGAATTTATCATGTTTGTGTTTATGCTATTTCCATACAAACCCATTGATCATGTATTATATTGCCTTATTTCCATGTACAGTACTGTACACAGAAATCACAATTTATGCTCTTAATTCCTAAATCTTTCACCGTTCATGCACTGTCTATTGCTTTCTCCAAGTAAAAAAAGAGGAGCAAGCACAATGGCAATAACAGGGAGGCCCTTATTATTGATTCATTTTTTTGTATATTAAAACCTTTTTGTGTTCTAGAATGTGTTTCATTTCAATTTTATTGATCAAATATTGCTTTACTTACTATTAGATTGAAGGTAAAGCTATAATGTGTCCTCTTCGCATGAGCAGCATACCGGAGAGCTTGAAGAAAATTAATTGGCAAGAGTCCATAATGTATATACCATGGCTTATATCAGTATATTAGCAATCATGATATAGGAAAAGCTAAAATTTACTTTTATATGTGATTTCTGAGGTGTAATAGTGTTTAAAATTGACATAAGACTTGAAAACAAGCATAAAATGATCTTATGCTAGTGCTAAGATCATGTAGATATAATTACAGTCGTCACCTAAGTCGAGTCACTAACCTATAGAGCACCAACTCCTCACCAAAACATTTGCAATATTATACTTGATGGTGCTAGGCGGTGTATCTTAGCAATCCATGTTTGCCAACAGTTATACTCGTATAAGGGGATGAGCAACTTGGTGGAGTAATAAGGGCTTTGGGTACGGAGGTAATGCCCCCTAAATCTCGATGAAGTCACTGGCAGCAGGGTGACGGATTGTGTTTAAGGCTATAGACAAACTGTTTCTTCGGCTTTTATGGAAATGCCCCCGAAAATCTCGATGAAGTCACTGGCAGCAGGGTGACGGATTGTGTTGAAGGCAATGGACAAACTGTCTCTTCAGCTTTTACTCCTGATGCCTGGCGGTTGATCTTACTATAATTAGTATGGACTGGCAAGGGTCACTTGCCTTAGTTAGATAGACACTGCACATCACAAGGAATTGGCTATCCTTTGGTGTATCTAGCCATGAATCCTCTATGGATTTAGTCAGTCATGGAAAGAGAAAATGACAGAATGGCCCCCAGTCCCAGGCATATCAGGGTGCTAAGAATCTCCCGGTTTATAAATACTAAAGAAAAAAGGAAAATAGGTAATTGGAATGTTAGAACCATGAATCAGGTTGGGAAGTTACAGCAAGCGGAGAGTGAATTTATGAAATATAGTTTGGATTTCTTGGCCCTGAGTGAAACATGTTGTAAAGGGATTGGTGAGGAAACTTTAGACCAAGGCAAATATATCTACTCAAGAAGATCAGATGGAGTTGGAAGAGAAGGGGTAGGAATGATGATGACACCAAGAGCAGAAAAGACATTAACCAAGTGAAGAGCTGTAAAGAGTAGATTGTTACTACCAAAGTTCAAAACAAAGCAGTGCAATATGAGTATTATAGTTTGCTACCAGTATGCCCCAACAAATGATTCCCATGAAGAAAGGAAGGATGAATACTATGAAAAACTGCAGAGGATAATAGATGAGATCCCTGAGAGAGATATGAAAATTGTGATTGGCGACTTCAATGCTAGTAGGAAGAAATAATCAGGGGATAGTGAATACGATGGGTGTCGAGGGTCTTGGCGAAGTTGCAAATGAAAACGGGGCACATTTCATAAGTTTCTATTTAGCAAACAATCTTGTTATTGGAGGTACTCTTTTTCATCACAAGAATATCCACAAGAATACATGGCCTTCACCATGTGGCAATTAAGAGAAATAATACTCATAGAGTTAGGACAGCTAGACAAAAGAAAGTTGATAAAATTAGGAGAAGGTCGAAGAAATATTGAGCAGAAGGAATAGAGGAAAGGGAGAAAAATTTAGATTCGAGCTTGGGGAGCAATTTTCCCAAGTTCGAGAGCCCTCCTGCCCGTCACAATTCTTCAACAATATGAAGAAACCACATGACTGCGTCAAGGCATTCTCTCATTAAGAGGGTGTCGGATGGTGAGCTGTAGGGTGATGGCGCGCAGCTGCGCACTTTGGTAGACCTACCGTAGGCTCTACCAGTGATAGGAATGGTGATGGTAGGTCGGCAGGTCTGGAGGATGGATGGTCGGCGTGCCCTTTGTAAGGGCGACCATCCACCGAAGGGGATCGTGAACGATCGACAGAGAGGTCCAGGCCCGAAGTCACAAAACTGGTTGCAGGAGCAATGATGATTGATGTATGAAGGTCTGAATGAAGCGGAGGCTCCTCTGCAGGGGACTGCAGCAATGACGATGAAACAAAGAGGCGCCTTTTCACCGCTGGAGAAGGGAGACCTCTAAGGTGAAGAGGAAGGAGTGCCTTCCGACGGATGCGCCCTCTGGGAGCCGTTGGATCAGCAAGCTGACCGTATGCCGCAGCAGTCCTCCGATGAGGAGTCTCTATATGTGAACTTTCTCGAGGGGGAGAAACACTTACAGGGGAGACAGACGTTGAACTTAGTTTCCCCGACGGAGGATGATCAGGAACGGGGAAAACTAAGTCGGCAGCAACCACTGTAGAGTCTGGCATGGCAGAGGAGATGGATGAAACCGCATGAGACACCTCTGACACAACAATGTCGACAAGGGTCAGGGGATCCATCTCTGACGGCGACAATGACTGCTTAACTGAAGCACCCATCCGGATGAACTGCAGCAAGGCTTCCTTGGTGGGCGGACCCGTAAGCCGCAAGGAAAACCAAATCTGTAAGAGGGGAGTTAGTGACAAGGCCTCACCCGGGGGGAGAGGTGGGGCTGCTTTGCTAGGGGAAGCAACATCATCTCTTGAGACCCGGGATTGGCCGATAATAACTTGCTCTACGCTACTACTCGACGGTCTCTCATAAGAGACCGAACAAGTAGGAGCTTTGGAGGAGGGTCGGGTGACGGAAGAAGAGGCCTTGGGTTTTTCTTCCCTCAAAGAAACCTTTGAAGGAGAAATATCCCGCTTGAACTTCTTCTTCCGCCGTTGCGCAAAACTCTCCCACTGGGAGGAAGACCACTCCCTACACTCATTGCACTTATTAACACTATCACACCATTGACCTCTGCATGAAGGACAAAGGGTGTGAGGATCAGTCTCCACCGCCGACATATATGTCCCACAAGGGCGGCCGGAGAGTTCAGGGCAGGTGTGCATGGTCGCAAAAGTCAACTTCACACACACACACTAAGAGAAAAAGAAAAAACAGCTGCAAATATTCGGCGAGGATGAAGAGCGACAACGTCCGTTCACCATCCAAGCCAAAAGCAAAGTGAGCTTAATCACAGGAGTGTGAGGGGGAGCAGTAGCAAGCTACCGTCCCTACCCCAGCTAACTAGCGGTGTGGGTAGTTAACCCTCGTTAAAAATTAATGGATCGTCATTTCAGCTACGCCGAAAGTAATACCCCTATTAAATAGCATGGGTTGTATTCCAGTTATGGAATAAAAAGGATATTTTGCATTCAAAATACCTAAAATGTTTACTTAATGCTTTTAGAAGTTGATTTGTTGTTATTGAGCGATTGTTAAGTTAGTTGAAATTATCCATTTAAGCCATCTTCTAAGCATACTAAGGCTGGCTTGATGCTACCACAAGTATACCCAGTGATTCCCCTATAAAGGATTAAATGATGGATATCACAGTAATTTAATTACAGGTATCCCAAACAACCAAACAGTTTGTCATTGAGAAATTAAACTTGAATTCAACTTTCAATACATACTGAACGAAGGGTCGAGATTTTTCCTGATAAAGCAAATGTACGCTGTTGATTTCTATTATCAAGCTCATTTTCTTCTGCTCCTGAAAATGTAGGAATGATTTAATACTAAAAATAATTAGCATGATGTAGCGACAACCCGTACTACTTACAGATAAATATTCAAATAGAATTAGGCTTTATAAAATTTACCTCAAAGGTTTACATACATTTAGCATATCATCCAGAGAGTGTAACTAACACGCTTATAAATTTCTGATGTTCTAAAGAAACCTTTTTTTTGCAAAGGTCATCCCTGCGATGGGAGGACTCATACTATGTATAGAGATGACACACATTAAATTAATCACCTGAGATGACCGATTGATAACCTGAAGTGCAACTCTGAAACCTGTATTAATCACTAAACACTAAATAGAAGTTTAAATAAAAAGAATCCAATAAAAAATTATATTTATTTACATAAAAATAAATCACAAAATTTACAAGAATCTTTTATAGTAATATAAAAACTTTGGTTAAATTTTCTACAGTAAGTAAGACTAAATGGAAAGATATACTTGATGTGACATAAAATGATGAATTTGGAGATAATTTTTTTTTCCTTCCTAACTACAGAATCCCAAGTTCTATACATAGGAGAGATAATAGCAAAGTTGGAGTACGGCAGTTAAAAATTTTATAATTTGGTGTAAACAGGTGGTCAGTGGTTAAATGGCCGGGAGCGAGGAAGCCCCGTCCATCTGCTTACTCACTGAGTAGTCCCTTTGATTACAACTGGGACTTTCTAGGAATTTAGGGGGCTGGTGATGGCAGGAAAGTATGAGTAAAGGCCTCGGGTTTGTATAGTTAGGAAAATACAAATTACCTTAAAATTCATCATTTGTTCCAGCACAAATACAAACCACTGTTCTTTACAAAGGAGACTTACCCTTAAGCAGGAGGAAGTTCCTGTTCTAACTGGCTGGAAAACTAATCCCAGTATTCCTAAACACAGACTTTATAGGTAGGAAGAGTTCAGGTTCCTTACACCTCGTGCACCAGTAGTGTGACTATACAAGCAGGTCCACAGCCCGTGCAATAAAGGACACTGAGCAGATAAACGGATTTCGAGCGAAGCGAAAAATCTATTTTTGGGTGAGATAGCCATGTCGTCCTGATGGAAGTTTCCTTTTAGTAGCTTCCTAGGGTATATTTGACTACAGTGATATTCCCAGAGAATTTTACCTTATGGTCTCTAGAATTCTAACTCCTGGCGCGAATATCCCTAACTTTTCCTTTTAGGGATATCGCATAATATCAGAGGATTGATTGATTTAAAGTTTTCAGGCATCCTGACATCTGAGGTCATTGACGCCGATAACGTTTAAATTATGTATACAAAAATAAAAAAAATAAAAAAATAAAATAAAATAAAAGATAAAAGAGTATTCAATTAAAATCATAAAAGTTGAATGTCATAAAAGTTAAATATTTTTCAGAAGACCTGCTTCTGAAATAAATCTAAAAATGCCACTTGCATGGTAGAACACATCATTTCCAAGAATCTTGGCAAGGATGAACCTGCCACCCTCACCTCGAGCCTCAAACAAATATCTATTCCGCAAGTTGTTATAATTGGGGCATTCGGTCAACAAATGCTTTACTGTTAGAGGTACTAAACAGTCGTCACAATACGGTTGGTGTTGGCCCTTCGGCAGAAACTCGTGTGTCAACCGAGTGTGACCAATACGGAGACGACAAAGAGACGTCTCCCATTTTCGGGGCATCATATTATACCTCCAAGGATATATGTCATTTGTTATCTCTCGCATTTTATTCCCATCTTGACTATCCCATTGCTGTTGCCATTTATTGCAAACCAATTTCTTGATGTCAGGTAAGAAATCATTACAGGGAATGGGATACCTTCTTGGCAGCAACTCGGATGCAGCCTCCTTAGCCAGTGAATCTGCCTTTTTATTCCCAGACACACCTACATGTGCTGGAACCCAACAAAATTGAACTGTTATACCTCTCCGTCCAATAATGAAAAGCCCTTCTAAAATCTTTAAAACTAGAGGGTTATTAGAATTAAAAACTTCCATAGCTTGAAGGACACTCCTTGCATCACTAAAAATTGTAAAATTACCCTCCTTCTCCAACGCTATTTTCTCAATAGCGGTTAATATGCCATACAGTTTGGCAGTAAATATGGAAGCGGTCAGAGGAAGTGCACCTCTACAATTAAAACCATTACTATGTACTCCAAATCCAACGCCAGCATCAGATTTGGAGCCATCAGTATAGATAAAAGTTGATCCTCTATGTTCTTTAACATGTTCATTAAAAAGAGACCTGGCTTCTAGGTCTGACATATTCTTCTTATCTCCAATAAAATATTTACAAAAAGATATCTCTGGTAACTTCCATGGAGGCGTTGATGATACCTTGGATGGAAGTACCTTATTTCTAATTATATCCAGACTATTTAATAATCGTTTCACCCGAAAGCCATAAGGTTGAGGAGATTTTGGGTGCAACTCAAAGTATGATGCGTGTCTTACAAGGCTTGCAGTCTGAAAGGCTAGAGAGTTAGGGAGTCTTTGCAATCTAAACCAATACCGAAGAATGGAAGACATTCGGTAAAGGTCTAGAGGTAACTCTCCAGCATCAACAAGGAGACTTGGGATAGGCGAAGTTTTAAAAGCTCCAGTAGACAATCTAATACCTGCATGATGTATCGAGTCTAATATTTTTAACCGGCTTGGGGTGGCTGAAGAATATACCTCGCAACCATAACTACTTTGGGAAAAAATTAAGGCCTTGTATAATTTTAAAATAGTATTGCGGTCTGCCCCCCACGATGTATGGGACAATACTTTTAAGATATTCAGAGCTTCAACACATTTAGCTTTTAATGCTTTTAAGTGAGAAACCCATGTAAGCCTACAATCAAATATCAAACCTAAAAATTTAGCTTCTCTTGCACATGGTATCCGTTGACCTTTAATGTATATATCCAGGTCTGGATGTACTCCCCGGATACGACAAAAATGGACAATGGTAGTTTTACTTGTCGAGAACTTAAATCCATTCATGTCAGCCCACTGGATAATTTTATCAATAGATAGTTGGATTTTTCTCTCAACCATTACCATTCTAGTGCCAGCAAATGATATTGAGAGATCATCCACAAATAATGTTGAGAGAACATCCTGGGGAATGGCTGAGGATATCCCATTAATTGCTAGTGCAAAAAGGGTTACACTCAGCACACTACCCTGAGGAACTCCTTCTTCCTGGCACTTACTCTCTGATAGAGTTTCCCCCACTCTCACTTGAAAAACTCTACGTGAAAGAAATGCCTGAATAAACAGTGGCAGCTCTCCTCTCAATCCCAATTCAGGAATGGTTTTAAGAATACCATATCTCCATGTGGTATCATATGCCTTTTCAAGGTCAAAAAATACTGTAACATGGTGCTGTTTAGAAGCAAAGGCTTCACAAATAGAAGACTCTAGTCGTATCAACACATCAGTCGTTGAGTGCATTTTTCTGAATCCACATTGAATCGGTGATAAAATACCTTTCTTTTCAAGGTACCACATCAGCCTTGCATTGACCATCTTCTCCATGATTTTACATAAACAAGATGTCAATGCAATAGGACGATAGTTTGCTGCTAAAAACTTGTCTTTACCGGGTTTTAAAAAGGCTAAAATAATGGCTAGTTCCCAAACACTTGGGTAACTATGATCACGCCATATTCTATTAATAATACTTAAAATAAATAGCTTTGTATTAAAATGTACATGTTTAATCATTGCATATGGAATTCCATCGGGTCCAGGGGCTGTATCATTGCAATGAGCAAGTGCGGAATAAAATTCTCTTTCAGTGAAAGGAGAATTATACGACTCTTCCCTTCTTGTTGCAAAATTTTAAATTTTCTTTTCTTCAGTGCTCCTATACTGGTGACCAGGGGCTCCTTCACACTTGCTGGATACATTTGAAAAATTATTAGCCAGGGCATTGCTAACATCATTTGCTTCAGTTACATACTGGCCATTCACCTTCAACACTGGTGGTGGGTTGGGGGTGAATTGATTGATTGATTGAAAGTTTTCTGGCATCCTGACATCTAAGGTCATTGACGCCGATACCATTTACTGTATATGAAAATTAAAAGAGAATTCGATTAAAACCATAAAAATTAAGAAGTCATTAAAATAGTTAAATAGTTTTCAGAAGACCTGCTTCTGAAATAAATCTAAAAATTCCGCTCGCATAGTAAGACACATCATGTCCAAGAATCTTGGCAAGGATAAACCTGCCATCCTCACCTCGAGCCTCAAACAGATATCTATTTCTTAAGTTAGTAAAATTAGGGCCTTCGGTCAACAAATGCCTCACTGTTAAAGGTACTAAGCAGTCCTCGCAATACGGTTGGTGTTGGCCCTTCAGCAGAAACTCGTGTGTCAACCGTGTGTGACCAATACGGAGACGACAAAGAGTTGTCTCCCATTTTCGGGGAATCATGTTATACCTCCAAGGTGATATGATATTTGTTACTTCCCTCATTTTATTGCCGTCTTGACTGTCCCAGTGCTGTTGCCATTTATCACAAACCAATTTCTTGATGTAAGGTAGGAGATCGTTACATGGAATGGGATACCTCCTTGGCAGCAACTCGGATGCCGCATTCTTCGCCAGTAAATCTGCCTTCTCATTCCCAGACACACCTACATGTGCTGGAACCCAACAAAATCGAACAGTTATACCTTTCCGTCCAATAATAAAAAGCCATTCTAAAATCTTTAAAACTAGAGGGTTACTAGAATTAAAAACTTCTAAAGCTTGAAGAACACTCCTTGCATCACTAAAAATTGTAAAATTACCCTCCTTTTCCAAAGCTATTTTCTCAATAGCGGTTAATATGCCATACAGTTCGGCAGTAAATATGGAAGCTGTTAGAGGAAGTGCACCTCTACAATTAAAATCATTACTATGTACTCCAAATCCAACGCCAGCATCAGATTTGGAGCCATCAGTATATATAAAAGTCGATCCCCTATGTTCTTCGACATGTTCCATAAAAAGAGACCTGGATTCTAAGTCAGTCATATTCTTCTTAACTCCAATAAAGTATTTACAAAAAGATATGTCAGGTAATTTCCATGGAGGCGTTGATGATACCTTGAATGGAAGTACCTTATTTCTAATTATATCCAGACTATTTAATAATCGTTTCACCCGAAAGCCATAAGGTTGAGGAGATTTTGGGTGCAACTCAAAGTATGATGCGTGTCTTACAAGGCTTGCAGTCTGAAAGGCTAGAGAGCTAGGGAGTCTTTGCAATCTAAACCAATACCGAAGAATGGAAGACATTCGGTAAAGGTCTAGAGGTAACTCTCCAGCATCAACAAGGAGACTTGGGATAGGCGAGGTTTTAAAAGCTCCAGTAGATAATCTAATACCTGCATGATGTATCGAGTCTAATATTTTTAACCGGCTTGGGGTGGCTGAAGAATATACCTCACAACCATAACTAATTTTGGAAAAAATCAAGGCCTTGTATAATTTTAAAATAGTATTGCGGTCTGCCCCCCATGATGTATGGGACAATACTTTTAAGATATTCAGAGCTTCAACACATTTAGCTTTTAGCGCTTTTAGGTGAGAAACCCATGTAAGTCTACAGTCAAATATCAAACCTAAAAATTTGGTTTCCGATACACATGGTATCCGTTGACCTTTAATGTATATATCCGGGTCTGGATGTACTCCCCGGATACGACAAAAATGGACAATGGTAGTTTTACTTGTCGAGAACTTAAATCCATTCATGTCAGCCCACTGGATAATTTTATCAATAGAGAGTTGGACTTTTCTCTCAACCATTGCCATTCTAGTGCCAGCAAATGATATTGAGAGATCATCCACAAATAGTGTTGAGAGAACATCCTGGGGAATGGCTGAGGATATCCCATTAATTGCTAGTGCAAAAAGGGTTACACTCAGCACACTACCCTGAGGAACTCCTTCTTCCTGGCACTTACTCTCTGATAGAGTTTCCCCCACTCTCACTTGAAAAACTCTACGTGAAAGAAATGCCTGAATAAATAGTGGCAGCTCTCCTCTCAATCCCAATTCATGAATGGTTTTAAGAATACCATATCTCCATGTGGTATCATATGCCTTTTCAAGGTCAAAAAATACTGTAACATGGTGCTGTTTGGAAGCAAAGGCTTCACAAATAGAAGACTCAAGTCGTATCAACACATCAGTCGTTGAGTGCATTTTTCGGAATCCACATTGAATCGGTGATAAAATACCTTTCTTTTCAAGGTACCATATCAGCCTTGCATTGACCATCTTCTCCATGATTTTACATAAACAAGATGTCAATGCAATAGGACGATAGTTTGCTGCTAAAAACTTGTCTTTACCGGGTTTTAAAAAGGCTAAAATAATGGCTAGTTCCCAAACACTTGGGTAGCTATGATCATGCCATATTCTATTAATAATGCTTAAAATAAATAGCTTTGTATTAAAATGTACATGTTTAATCATTGCATATGGAATTCCATCGGGTCCAGGGGCTGTATCGTTGCAATGAGCAAGTGCGGAATCAAATTCTCTTTCAGTGAAAGGAGAATTATACGACTCTTCCCTTCTCGTTGCAAAATTTAAAATTTTCTTTTCTTCAGTGCTCCTATACTGGTGACCAGGGGCTCCTTCACACTTGCTGGATACATTTGAAAAATGATTAGCCAGGGCATTGCTAACTTCATTTGCTTCAGTTACATACTGCCCATTCACCTTCAACACTGGTGGTGGGTTGGGGGTGAATTTGCCAGCTATCTTTTTTACTTTCCTCCACACAGAAGATGGTGGTGTTCTACTGTTAATGGAGGAAACAAAAGACATCCATGACTGGCACCTTGCTTCTTTCATGGCACGACGGAACTGTGCTCTACATTTCTTGTACATAATTAAATTCTCATCAGTTCTGCGTCTACGCAATCGTGTTAGAGATCTTCTTGTGGCTCTGTGGAGGGCAGTTAGTTCTGAGGACCACCACGGGACTGCTCATCGTTTGAATAACCCTGTTGTTTTGGGAATTGAATTGACTCCTGCTGTATGGAGAGTTCCATTCAGTAAGTCTATGGCATCATCGATATTTTCAACTTGTCCTGCATCCCCCTCAATTTCGCTTAGCTCACGAAATTTATCCCAGTCCGCCTTGTCAAGATTCCATCGTGGCAATCCCTGTAAAGGTGGACCATTGTTGGTGTTTATAATGATTGGTGCATGATCACTAGTATGCCAATCATATAATGTTCTCCAATAGAAGTCCAAAAGGCAATTAGAGCTTACGATTAATAGGTCAATACATGACAAGGTACCTGTCTGGACATGAAAGTGTGTGGGCTCTCCTGTATTAAGGAGTCCCACATCTTAATTTTCCACAATTAATGATATGATATTTCCCCTCGTGTTTGCTAAAACATCACCCCACAAAGGATGTCTACCATTCAAATCTCCAAGTAAAAGAAAAGGTTGAGGGAGTTGTTGAATCACCTCCACTAAGTTATCATACAAAATGTTATCATTTGGAGGCAAGTACAGAGAACAAATTGTATATTTTCGCCCTATGTCAATCTGTACAACCACTGCCTGCAGAGGTGTACGAATAGACAGAGAAACTTGGGGAACATCTCGACGAACGTAAATGAGACTTCCGCCATGGCTCTCCACTTGGTGATCATATGGTGTCTTATAACTAATATATTCGCGAGGACAAGGGGTATTATGATCAAGTTTGCTCTCCTGTAGACAAATAATTATGGGGGAATGCTCATGAATAAGGAGCTTAAGTTCTTCATATTTGGCCCTTAAACCCTGACAATTCCATTGCAAAATGGAGGAAAAAACTATGTTTTATAATTTGGTAGACCCCTTGGATGGAGTCTTCCCATTAGCAGTTTTTGATCTAACACTATTTTTAGGGGGTTTTATTAAAGAGGGTCTTGATAGATTGGGTTTAGCATTTATGATTTTCTTTTTGTCTTTTTGATCTGATTGTTGAGGAGGTTGGTGGACCTCCACTTGAATTTCTGATTTATTTAAATTGACTTCCAGATCAGAAATATCAACAGACAAATCATCATATTTATTTGACGTCGTAATTTTGATATTTCTTATGGAAGGGGGCGAGAGAGATGGAGGTCTCTCTCTTTTCCGATTAGTAGGTTTTGAGCTACCAGGTTTTTGCACCTTCCCCAATACAGGTGCACCTGGTAACTTGGTGTCAGGTGGCATCTCCATCAAATCAGGCAAGGACATGGCCTGGGAGAGGTTAGTACTATTGTTGGTAATGGGGGACGAAGGCTGTACAGAAATGGGCAATGACCCATTTTTAATACGCTGTGGCAGAGCCTCAGAAGGCAATATGATTACCTTGTCATGCAGTATTTTATCATCAGAGGTTGTATTTCTTTTCTTAGGATTACTGGCAGTGCTAGGTGGGGTTGCTGTCTCCTGTGGTAAATTTACCTTTGATTTTAAGGCCTTTGCATAGCAGGTTGATTTATTCAACAGTCTTTTTGCATGTCCCACACTTATGTGTTCTAAACTTGATTTGTTTAGGGCAGCTTCCTCCAACTTATACAGTTCGCATCTCCTATCAGTTGATTTATGATTCAAATTGCAATTTGAACACCTGGCCTCGTGTACATTCTCCATGATAAGTTTTGGAGCAAATACCACACATTTTTCCATTTTTGCAAACTTTGGATGGGTGTCCAAATTTAAAACAATTAAAACATTGCAGGGGCCTTTGTTTGAAAGGCCGAACTTTAATCCTTTCATTTTCAATAAGAATATGGAAAGGTACATCAGCATCCTGGAAAGTAAGTATAATCATTGAAGTTCCAGGAACCTTATGCACTTTCCATACATTTAATGGACACATAGAAAGTATCTCCTCCTCTGTAAATTCGTACAGGTCCTTATTAAAGACCACTCCCCTTCCATAACTAAAATTTAGATGAGGTTTCATTTCCAATGTAATTTCATCACTGCCTGTCTGTAAGTTAGACAGTATTGCAGATTGAGTCGAAGATTTGGCATGGATGAGATAACTATTCTTCCCAAAACGAGATATATCTCCAGGTGCTATGGTTCCTACTTTTTTTGGATAAACTTAGCCTACATATCTTAAAATAATTTCCTATTATCCCTTTAGGTTCAGCTAAGAGCCACATTGGTGGTTTGGGTTTTCTCTGTGAAGGCATGGGTACATTTCTATTTTTTTCAAACCAATCAGCAGGTTTGTACACATCCAATTCCTTTGGGACCTTATCACAAAGAGCTCCCATGATGTTCAATTCGTTAATTTTGATACTACTAATATTACTTATGGCATTAAACGCTTCATCATGACTTTCAAAAGATATCCAAGAGTCCCATTTTTCATCTCCAAGTCTCATCCTTATTTCCTTTATCAATCCATAGCACTGAAATGCTCTATATATATCATCATAATTTGTCTCTAATGGGATTTGGGAAACATGAAGGAATCGTAGTTTCCCTGTGTTACCCAAATTGCTAGATTTTTTAACATCAGTAGAGTGGTCCTTTTTAGCTCGAAGGTCAACAGAATTTTCCTTAATTACAGTAGCAGAAGTCGTCAACAGTGCCGGGGGGGAGTCAGCAAATCCAGGGGATGGGGAGTCAGCATTTGAAGGGTCCATATTTAAGGGTGGGATTTTCATGTTTTTTGTTGTTGTTTTGTTGGTTTACCTGCTTGAGAATTATAAGAAAGTATCATACGTTGGAAAGGAAATTTGTATTCTCCACTATCGGCACAATGAGAGTATACTTCCCAGATGGTCCACTCCATACCCTACCCGAAGGATAGCATCAAAACAGATATAGAGGCACAGGTGTAAGCTAAACCCGCCTGTTAGGACTGAGACCAAGGTAATATGGAATCATCCTCCCCATATCTGTAATGATGGGCTTCCGGCCAAAAGCCAAGAGTCCCACCTCAAGGATTGGATCCCCCTGGATTCCGATGACCCAACCCTTGAGAGTAGTTCCGCCAAAAAGGTCCAAACCATCTTTGGGATGGCTGAGATCATCCAATACTCTCATATATAGCTTTGAATGCGAATACCTCCCAACCGTGATCCCTTCTACCATTCATCTAAGCAGGCAGTAATAACGAATGTGGAAATATCCACGCCATTTAAATAAAATAGAAAAAAAAATAGATAAATAAATAAATGAACAAATAAAATAAATAAATATATATATATATATGCATACATCTACATATATATATAAGTAAGAAAGATAATAATCATAGAGATAGGACAGCAAGATGAAAGAAAGTTCATAAAATTAGGAGAAGGTCGAAGTAATATTAAGCAGAAGAAAAAGATGAAAGAGAGAAATTTAGATTTGAACTGGGGGAGCAATTTCCCGAAGTTCGAGAGCCCTCTTGCCCGTCACCAAGATTCAGCACGGGAATGAAATGCCGTGCTGAAGCTCAATGACTTCATCAAGGCATTCTCTCATTAAGAGGGTAATATCAGAGGACGTATTCTTGACACGCCACATAGCTATCTTCACCCCGAAAAGCGTTTACACTTCGAGGGGGAAAAGTGGCAAGAAAACAAAGGGGAGCCGTTAATAAAGTACCCCTCCTCCGTTACTGTTTTGAGTACCTACATGACGTCATCATCGCCGCCATCTTTATTCCTTTACTCGTAGCGCTATTGCTCGGTGATTTTTCTGGTGCTCTCTCGCTATTTTGGAATTTTTGGATTATATCATGCTTTCTCCAACCTCTTCTGCCTCTGGAAAGTTGAGTATTGATCTTTACATCGTATAAATGTAAGCTCTTGTCTTTTTATAAAATGAATTAAGGTTATATTAATGTATGCAAGAGCTGTTGCCTAAGCCGGAGGCATCATGGGCGCTGTCGTTCGTAACGCACGAGTCATTTAGTTAGCCAGAACGACCTTCCTGGTATTGATAGCATTAATAATATTAGCAATTTAGCTTTCATTGCTAGGAATTCTTTATATTATGCCGATAGTATTCATAATAGTTTCGACGATTTAGGTAACCGAACCTTGTTTACGCTAGGCTTCCTAGCCTAGGCGTTCAGTTTATAGTACTTTCATGCATGATATAATAGACTTTCCTAGTGCTATAATTTTAATAAAGCTTTAGGCAAATTTTATACATGTAAGATATATTGATTGCATAATATCTTCCTCTTCCAAGATAGTATACAAGAGAGTTTCGGTGATTTAGGTAATTGATTCTCACTGCTACTAGGCTACTAGCCTAGTGATGCTAGTATACTTTCATACATGTTCCCCGATTGCCCTCGTGTATCGTTTTTATTGATTCAGGCGGAAATGGATATCTCCTAGAATTATTATAAGGCGATGCTTGTAATAAGTGGCTGGTCTATGAGCATCAAGGGAAGTGATCCAGTTCCCGGAACATCGGGGATGCAAGAAAAGCTTCAAGAAGTCTCGATTCTCTCCAGCTCAAAGGCTTCAATGGTTAAAAACCATTGAAACCTGTTGTCACACCAACTCGCCTTTCCCTTGGGGATGTAAAAAGAGATTGCAGAGACGGTCAAGAGACTATGGTAATCAGTCAGGATTCCAAGAAGCTAACAGGGAGGAGTTCTGAACTCTCTCCAGTTCGCAATAGTGACAGACCAAGTGCTAAGAGCACAGCTGAAAGATGCGTTAAGAGTCTGGAGAAGACACGCATCAAACGCTCGAAGAGATCTAAAAAGACCAATATCGGTCTTTCCTTAATCGCTTCTCTAACAATGGTCAAAGGTCAAAAGCCCCAAGGCCATATTGGTCCTGCCATGGGTGGGGAAACTCTCTTCACACAGATCAGACCTCCTCAGGCTGATCTGAGACATCGAAGCGATAATGAGACGTTGGAACCGACAAGGCTAGAGAGCGTCTCATACAATTTAGGTCATGTTAACCATCCCTTACCTAAAGAGATGGCACCTATCAGCAGTTCATGTACAATCGATCCGAAATGTGACAGCGGATGTTCTACTCGGGCTCAAGCCGATAGAGCACAGTCGCTGACCTATTCTCTCCCAGATGGGAACAAGTCCCGGAGCTGCAGATTGACCTCTTCATCACGAGCGTCAAGAAACTACCTCGATATGTAGTCCCATACGAGGATCCTCTAGTGGAGATAATAGACATCATGTCTCTAGTATAGAAGGGATGGACTCAGGAATTCCTGTTCATCCCATCCAATCTCCTACTGAAGGTCCTCAACATGCTGAGATCCTTCCAGAGAGGAGTGGCTCTGTTGGCTCCCAAGTAGCCCAAGAGCAATCTGTTCCCTTTAGTGAAGGAACTGAAGCTGAGGCTGGCCCTAGTTCTGAACCCAGGACTATCTCAGAAGGTTCAGAAGTTAATTGCCTTCGATTTATCACAGAGCCCCAACGCTTCATTTCATGATTTTCTTGCCCTAGCGGTTAGGAAAAGATTTGGTATCTCAGAAGGCAATATAGAATTCTTAGAAGAATATAAGTCTAAGTCAACTAGAAGACAATATGAGTCATCTTGGAAAAAGTGGGTTGCTTTTGTAAAAGCAAAAGGCCCTAAAGAAATTTCATTGAACTTCTGTCCTTCTTTGTCCACCTTCATTATCAAGGTCTGGCGGCCAACACGATAACTACATGCAAGTCAGCCTTGACAAGACCTCTTCTATATGCCTTTCAAGTGGATCTGGTGAATGAAATCTTTAATAAGATTCCGAAGGCATGTGCAAGGCTTAGGCCTGCAGCACCGCCAAAGCCCATGTCATGGTCTTTGGACAAGGTCCTACATTATGCCTCATCTGGGAACAATGAAGATGTTCCCTCAAGGATCTAACTCAAAAGGTTTTCTGTTCGCTATAGCCTCTGGGGCTAGAGTTAGTGAAATAGTGGCCCTATCCAGAGATGAGGGCCACATTCAGTTCACAGAAGAGGGAGAACTGAATCTCTTTCCTGATCCAACCTTTCTCGCTAAGAACGAGCTACCCACTAAGAGGTGGGGTCCCTGGAGAATCTGCCCTCTGAAGGAAGATGTCTCTCTATGTCCTGTAGAGTGTCTAAAAGTCTATCTTCGTAGAACTTCAGACTTCATGGGAGGAGAGCTCTTTAAAGGAGAAACCTCTGGATCAAACTTATCCCTAAAACAACTGAGGGCGAAGCTTACCTACTTTATTCGCAGAGCAGATCCTGACAGTACTCCCGCAGGTCATGATCCGAGAAAAATTGCTTCATAACTGAACTTTTTTCAGTATATGGACTTTGAGCGTCTTTGCTCATATACTGGATGGAAATCATCCAGGGTGTTCTACAAACACTATGCTAAGCAGGTCCATGAACTGAAGCATTATGTGGTGGCGGCAGGTAGTAAAACCTGTCGTCAAATTCTGCAATGAACAGTTAATTGATTGGGACTGTCAATTAAAGGGAGAAGGTGTCAGCACTTTTAGTGTGATCCCCTTTTAAATGAGTGTTACCATAGTGACACTAACTCTTCAAAATCCCAGGTGTGGAATTATACAGATAGCACTAGTGCTGTGTGTACGTAGTACACAGTGTTGATAGAGTATGATATTTTCATTATAAAATAAATTTTTTAACATACTTACCCGCTGGTTATATAACAATAGCTTTATTCTTCTGTCCGGCAGAAATTCAAAACTCGCGGCAATCGCATAGATATGCCAGGTGTACACTAGCGCCACCACGGTAGCTAGGCCGAACTATTCCATCCAGCACCAGATTTTCCATGCCCATAGGGCTCTAGAGGGGAGGAGGGTGGGATTATAAGTTATATAACCAGAGGGTAAGTATGTTCAAAAATCTATTTTATTATGAAATTATCATTTTTAAACATTTAAACTTACCTGCTGGTTATATAACAATAGCTGACTGACACCCTTGGTGGAGAGGGTCAGAGACAGCAACATTGTTGGAATTTCACTTAAGTGTTGAATAAAAACAAGCTTAAGAGTTCGTACCTGTTAAGGAAGCTGACTTCAATGATTCTCTGCCTCATTATGTCTGCTATCCTTATAAGATCCAGCGGTCCACTCGGGGGGCTGAAGATCTCTGGGAGCTGTCAAATGGGTCATAACCTCTTTGTTGACAGGACCTCAACTAATAATCTTGTTCCGGGCGCTCTCAAGGATTGATTGATTGATTGATTTAAAGTTTTCAGGCATCCTGACATCTAAGGTCATTAACGCCGGTAACATTTAATTTATGTATACAAAAATAAAAAATAAAATAAAATAAAAAATAAGAGTATTCAATTAAAATCATAAAAGTTGAATGTCATAAAAGTTAAATAGTTTTCAGAAGACCTGCTTCTGAAATAAATCTAAAAATGCCACTTGCATGGTAGGACACATCATTTCCAAGAATCTTGGCAAGGATGAACCTGCCACCCTCACCTCGAGCCTCAAACAAATATCTATTCCGCAAGTTGTTATAATTGGGGCATTCGGTCAACAAATGCCTTACTGTTAGAGGTAATAAACAGTCGTCACAATACGGTTGGTGTTGGCCCTTCGGCAGAAACTCGTGTGTCAACCGAGTGTGACCAATACGGAGACGACGTCCCATTTTCAGGGCATCATATTATACCTCCAAGGAGATATGTCATTTGTTACCTCTCGCATTTTATTGCCATCTAGGCTATCCCATTGCTGTTGCCATTTATTGCAAACCAATTTCTTGATGTCAGGTAAGAAATCATTACAGGGAATGGGATACCTTCTTGGCAGCAACTCGGATGCAGCATTCTTAGCCAGTGAATCTGCCTTTTTATTCCCAGACACACCTACATGTGCTGGAACCCAACAAAATTGAACTGTTATACCTCTCCGTCCAATAATAAAAAGCCCTTCTAAAATCTTTAAAACTAGAGGGTTATTAGAATTAAAAACTTCTATAGCTTGAAGGACACTCCTTGCATCACTAAAAATTGTAAAATTACCCTCCTCCAACGCTATTTTCTCAATAGCGGTTAATATGCCATACAGTTTGGCAGTAAATATGGAAGCGGTCAGAGGAAGTGCACCTCTACAATTAAAACCATTACTATGTACTCCAAATCCAATGCCAGCAACAGATTTGGAGCCATCAGTATAGATAAAAGTTAATCCTCTATGTTCTTTAACATGTTCATTAAAAAGAGACCTGGCTTCTAGGTCTGACATATTCTTCTTATCTCCAATAAAATATTTACAAAAAGATATCTCTGGTAACTTCCATGGAGGCATTGATGATACCTTGAATGGAAGTACCTTATTTCTAATTATATCCAGACTATTTAATAATCGTTTCACCCGAAAGCCATAAGGTTGAGAGATTTTGGGTGCAACTCAAAGTATGATGCGTGTCTTACAAGGCTTGCAGTCTGAAAGGCTAGAGAGTTAGGGAGTCTTTGCAATCTAAACCAATACCGAATAATGGAAGACATTCGGTAAAGGTCTAGAGGTAACTCTCCAGCATCAACAAGGAGACTTGGGATAGGCGAAGTTTTAAAAGCTCCAGTAGACAATCTAATACCTGCATGATGTATCGAGTCTAATATTTTTAACCAGCTTGGGGTGGCTGAAGAATATATTTCACAACCATAACTACTTTGGGAAAAAATCAAGGCCTTGTATAATTTTAAAATAGTATTGCGGTCTGCCCCCCATGATGTATGGGACAATACTTTTAAGATATACAGAGCTTCAACACATTTAGCTTTTAACGCTTTTAAGTGAGAAACCCATGTAAGCCTACAATCAAATATCAAACCTAAAAATTTAGCTTCTCTTGCACATGGTATCCGTTGACCTTTAATGTACTGTATATATCCGGGTCTGGATGTACTCCCCGGATACGACAAAAATGGACAAAGGTAGTTTTACTTGTCGAGAACTTAAATCCATTCATGTCAGCCCACTGGATAATTCTATCAATAGAGAGTTTTATTTTTCTCTCAACCATTGCCATTCTAGTGCCAGCAAATGATATTGAGAGATCATCCACAAATAATGTTGAGAAAACATCCCGGGGAATGACTGAGGATATCCCATTAATTGCTAGTGCAAACAGGGTTACACTCAGCACACTCCCCTGAGGAACTCCTTCTTCCTGACACTTACTCTCTGATAGAGTTTCCCCCACTCTCACTTGAAAAACTCTATGCTTAAGAAATGACTGAATAAATAGTGGTAGTTCTCCTTTTAATCCTAGTTCATGAATTGTTTTAAGTATACCATATCTCCATGTGGTATCATATGCCTTTTCAAGGTCGAAAAAAACTGTCACATGGTGCTGTTTGGAAGCAAATGCTTCACAAATAGAGGACTCAAGTCTTATTAACACATCAGTGGTTGAGTGCATTTTTCTGAATCCACATTGAATCGGTGATAAAATACCCTTCGTTTCAAGGTACCACATCAACCTTATATTGCCCATCTTCTCCATGATTTTACATAAACACGAAGTCAATGCAATAGGTCGATAGCTTGCTGCTAAAAACTTGTCCTTACCGGGTTTTAAAAAGGCTAAAATAATGGCTAGTTCCCAAATACTTGGGTAACTATGATCATGCCATATTCTATCAATGATATTTAAAATAAATAACTTTGTATTAAGATGTACATGTTTAACCATTGCATATGGAATTCCATCGGGCCCAGGAGCTGTATCGTTGCAAGTAGCGAGTGCGGAATAAGTTCTCTTTCAGTAAAAGGAGAATTATACGATTCTTCCCTTCCTGTTGCAAAATATGACAAATTCGGAGATAATTTGTATTTTTCCTAACCATACAAACCTTAGCTATTTACATTGGGTTTACCTTTTAGCGTAGCTGAAATGGCGAGCCATTAGAATTTAACGAGGTTGTATTACCCCCGCGATAGTTAGCGGGGGGTAGGGGAGTGGTAGCTAGCTACCCCTCCCCCCCTCACACACCGGTGAACTGCTTCACTTCACTTAGAGGTAGGACTTGTCTTGGGGGACAGGGCTGGCGGGCAAATATGTGTAAATAGCTAAGGTTTGTATGGTTAGGAAAAATACAAATTATCTCCGAATTTGTCATTTGTTAAGTAACCGAAATACAAACCACGCTATTTACATTGGGTGACTTATCCCTTAGGAAGGGTGGAAAGTCCCCAGCCATACTGGCTTTGGCTTTACCCGGGGACTCAAAATCCGAGTGAGTCGCACTCGAGAAAAGGAGTCCCTGCACCTCACAAGTTCCTTGCTCCGCAAGGAAACATGTGGTCTACATAAGCTTGTGTGTGAAGGAAGAAGTGTGACCCGTCCTAGGCAGTTGACCTGGAGTTCCAGAAGGAACTCTGGGTTAGGACGTTCCCAATACCACCTCGTCAGGGTATGGGGGACGTGACAGTATTGACTCAATACTCGGAACACAAGGAAGCATGGTTTACCTGCAGAGGTTTGAGGTCAGCTATGCAGAGACCAGGATGCTGCTTCCCCAGTAGAGGGGACGATGAAGAAATAAGTAAGGGCCAGACATACTTCTTTCGTTCATGTAGACTAAAACCTGATAACAATGCCCTCAACCTTCTGCTACCTGTCCAAAAAAGGAGCCTGAGGTTAGACCAGCTGTTGTGTAGCCACCACAGAGCAATAGAAACGTATCGATACTCCTGTGGGTCACGTCCTGTAGGAAGCGGGCTGTGAAGGTCATTAGACGCTTCCAGATTCCAGCTTGTAGCACCTGCGTCACAGAGTAGTACTACTCGAAGGCGAGGGACGTTGCGATGTATCCGACATCGTGCTGTAGGGCGATGTGATGGAGGAGGGTCTGGATTCAGGTCGAGATGAATGTCCTTGAGTCCGAGCTGAAGAGGTATACTGGAGACTCTCCCCTGTGTCCTTCCTGTGCTCCCAACCCGGCTGCACGTGAGGACAAACTGCAGCTGTTCCCAAGGATAACCCCTCGATTCCTTTACTGGCAAGAAGGAGAAGGTTTGGGTCATCTGATACAGAATGGTGACTCGGAATCTTGAAGGAGTTGGACCGAAGGGCCGGGACCCCAAGATTCTGAGTCTAGCAAACAACTCAGGGGCGAACCTGAATGTTGCATTACCCTATCCCTTAGAAAGGACGGAGTCATACGAGACCAAGAAGATTGCATACACACTGGCCGAGGCCAGAGTGAGCAGGAGCACCGTCCCCCAAGACGGAATACGATCAGAGGCCTGACGTAATGGTTCTTGAGAAGATCTCTTAAGGGACTAAAAAGTCCGAACCATGCTCCATGAAGGAGGTCTCACTCCGACTGGGGGCAGGGACGTTTGCAGCTTCGCATGAGCGAAGAAAGGTCCAGCGGGAAGGAAAAAGTCTATTCCTTTCAGCCTGAAGGCCAGAGAAAGGCTGAGCGACAGGCTTCATTGCCGAGAGCGGAAAGGAGTTTCCTCCCGCCGAAAAGCAATAAGTCTGTTATTGCTGAAGAAGAAGCCTCAAGGGAAGAGGTATCTCTCCCACGACACCAACCACAGAAGACTCTCCACTTCGCCTGGTAGACACCTGCGGATGACTATCGCAGGTGACGCGACCTCAGCTCCGCGACTGTAGCGGGTTGTCTCTTCTTGAGGAGGCGGCGTAGTGTATCCAGGCGCGAAGCTGAAGCGATGCCACGGCTCGTGAAAGATGTTGTAGTGTGGTTGTTTGAGTAGCCTGTGCCGTGGGAGAAGCTCTCCCGGGAGTTCTGTCAGGGGAAGCAGAGGGTCCGGAAACCGTTCCGCGTATAGTCATAGTGGAGCTCTCAGGGCCATCGAAAGGTTGACAGATAACCTGGTCTTGTTGAGACCCATTCTCAACAGACAACAATGGTGGGAAGACGCAGGCGTCGATGTTGTCCCACCATCACCGGAAAGCATTTTGCCAGAGTCTAGGGGTCTGAGACTGGGGGGAAGAACAGCGGAAGTTCCAGGCTGTCGCGATCAGGTCCCCCAGGCCATGACTTGCTGGCTACTAAAGGCCAAAGACCCCCAGGTACCCTCTATCTGCGAGGCTCTGTTCAGATAGTCGGAGAGAACATTCCTCTGCCCGGAATGAGCGAGCTGATAGTGGAATAGAGAGGACCTCGGATCATCTCAGTATCTCTACTGCAAGATGCGAAGGTATGAAAATGCGTCCCTGGCTGGTTGGAATACGCCAGTACCATGAAGTCGTCGCGCACGGAGCGACTCGGCAGGAACTGTAGGATCTGTAGAGGGGCCAGACTACAGACCCTAAGCCTGCCTGAATGATGGAGAGGTATCCTCCAGGTCCTGACCATAGGCCTGAACCGGAACATGCGCCCCCCCTTTTCTTTGACGAGTCCGAGATCAGCATCAAAATGTGGGGAAAGGACGAGAATATCCACTCCCATCAAGAGGTTCCATAGGTCAACACCCATTGCAGGTCTAAACGTTCCGCTGGTCCCATAGGGGCCAGAAAGTACGGTTAATCGTTGCTTTGATACCACCGGAACTTGGGCTGCCCCACAGGGAACTTATCCTGAGGGGACCGTTCGGGACTTTAGACGGGTCAATGAGGAAAAGAGACCAAGGAAACGTTCCAAGGTAGGGCTGAAAGCTCTGCTTGACTGAGAACAGGTACTGCGACTCTCCTCAGCCTTGCCACAGTCAACTGAAGGGAAGGCTCGGAGGAGGAGGCAACAGCATCTGGCGTACCCAGGTGGTCACCCATCCAAGTACTGACCAGCCCAACGTTGCTTAACTTCGCTGATCGGACGAGAAGCGGTATTTCCAACGTGGTAAGGCCGTTGACTCAATATCATGGCTAGATACCCCATATGTTGAGGCAGAAGTAGAGAAGGCTCCTCACAAATTACCATGATCCCTCACTCATGGTAAGGACCCGGAAGCCTATCCCGGCATCGAAGAAGGTCGAACCCGAGCCTACCGGAGTTGACCAGACCTCCAAAAGGCTAAGGAGGCGGAAGCCTGCTCCTGAGCGGCCATGAGGAAAGCAGGGAGAGTTCTTTGGAGAAAATCCTGCGATGCCGCGGCGGGATCGCCCCACCGCATCTTAAGTCTAGGCTGAATTCCAAGAGCTTCCTGGAAGATGGATGGAATGGAAACTGGAAGTACCCGTCCTTCTGATCCAGGGCCTAAGGAGTCCTGCCGCCACGTTACCAGTCTGATCGATTCTACTGTCCCACGCTGGACGAAGTTTGTTCGACAAACTTGAACAGAGCTGAGAGGTCGACCACGGAATTCCCGTCTCAGATACTTTCCCACGAGAAAGGATCGACTGAAGAAGCCGGGGGGTGAAGCCGTCGACGATCCTATGGAGGACCTTCTCGTAAGGCATGGATCATTCTGCCCAAACGGGGCAAAACTCTTGCCAACCCCATGGCATAGAGGTTCAATGACACTGAATTCGCTGACAGAGACGGAGAGATGGTAAGAGCGAGGCGCGATATCCTTGGCTGATCACGGAGATCGTGTAGGAATTGGCATCGGGAAGCTGTTATCCGGATGAGTAACCTTAGGCATCCTCCCAGCGTGAGACCTGCAAGGGGGGGTTGCCAATCCTAGAGTTTGTGAACTCTGCCGCTCCCTCTAGGATTACGCCCCCCCAGGAGAGCTTCCCGTGCTATCTGTCCCTGACAGGAGGTGACTGCTATTGGACACCTTGTCTTAGCTGCCGTAGCCAGTCCAATAACTTAGGCCGACGAGGCTGAAAGAAGAGGCGCTGGAGGCCTGCAGGGTCTGGAAGAAAGCGCCTTGGAGGAGTGAAAACGGAAGTCGACTTCCTCCGCACAACCGCTGTCCATGTCTCTGTCCTTGGGCACAAACAAGCTCTTCCCAAGGATGGAAGAGTGTCTGAGCTTGTCGACATCCACGGATGAGACACTTGAGAGGAAGCCCTCGGACACTGCGTCTAGATGGTCCAACCTCGAGCTTGCCCGCAAGATTGAAACTTGGCGACGAAACGCCAAGGTGCTAAAGCCCGAGAGGAGGAAAGTACCCATGACCTTCCTGAGCTTCCTTGTACAAAACCTCGGGTCGCAGCCGAGGAGGGAAAGGACCTGGTAAGCCCCTTCCACGAGATGGAGAAGAGGAAGGGGTAAACCAGTCACCCCTTGCCCGATGGAGAAATCTCAAACGGAGAGCTCCCTGGCAAGACCCTTCCAGGAAATGACAAGGAAGGGCTAACCCAGGTTCTGGAAAGAAGAATGTTGCTCAGACCTCCCTGAAGATTCTTCCTGCTCTTGCATGTGCCAAGCTCTGCGTTTATGGGGTGAAGACCGTGTTCTGGAAATACGCTCCAGAAGACTCGCCAGGCTGGCCATGTTGCGAAACCCCGGCGGGAATCGCGGTCGCAATCGCCCTGGAGCTCGCGCGATGGTAATTCAATGGTTTGCGCGTGGCCGAACGTGGAAGGGCCCATGCGCGGGCACGCAGGAGCGCAGACGAAAGTGCGCAAGGGAGCGCAGAAGAAGGGCGAGCGTGGTAGGAAGGGCGAGAGCTGGTGGTCGGAATCCGAAAGTTCACAGGCGAGCGATGACCCGCAGGCAAGCAATGGATACTGCAGGAATCAAGCCGACGTTCGCGCGATGGAACACCGTCGGTTCGCGCGATGGAACACCGTCGGTTCGCGCGATGGAACACCGTCGGTTCGCGCGACGGAACACCGCTGGTCCGTGCGATGGAATACCATTGCGCGCGGGCGAACATTGGAGCACATGCGCGTGGGCGTGCGGTCGCGCGGGCACGTGGGCGTGTGAACGCGCGGGTGAGCGCAGGAGGTCGGGAGACCGATGGCGCGTTGACGGGCGATGGCGCGTCTTTGGCGAGCGATGGCGCGTCTTTGGCGAGCGATGGCCCGTAGGCGAGTGAAGGCGCGTTGGCAGGCGACGGCGGGTTGGCAGGCGACGGCGCGTTGGCAGGCGACGGCGGGTTGGCGAGCGGTGGTGCGTTAACAAAACCCTAGCGCGCAGGCGAAGAATCGCGCTAGCGCATAGGCGATTGCTAACGCGTAAGAGACTAGGGATGGTTAGCGCGCATCGCGCTAACAGAAGGTGCGCAAGTGCATCAGGAAGGTGAGCACTGAAGCAAGCTGTTAATCAGGCGATCCTCGACGGTCAGGAAAAACCGTTGGCGCCCATTGGTGCGTGGCAGGAAAGGGCGCGCAGATGTGCGCTGGTGATTGAGGAAAGCTGGCGCACAGAAGGACAGAAGTAAAGGTGAGCGCTGGCGAGCAGGAGGAAGATCTATGGCAAGACTCAGCTACTGGAGATCGTGGTCCACAGCAGGCGAGCGCTAGATCGCTACTGATGGTGTCCAGGGGAACTGACACGCGTGGCAGATCGATGGCGATCGTTGACGCGCAGGAGATCGCTGACGAGCAGGCGAACGTTGACGCGTCTGTGGTCGCTGGCGAGCAGAAGGCAACGCGTGGAATCCTGTGCGTAGAAGAAGAGTCCTTGTCCAAGACCTGAACCGAAGTTCTAGATTGCGCGGGCGAACGTGGGCGCACAGGGCACGTAACAGGAACCAACAGGAACAGCAGAGACGATCATCAGGAGAGCGCTGACGAACAGGAGAGCGCTGACGAACAGGAGAGCGCTGACGAACAGGAGAGCACTGACGAACAGGAGAGCGCTGGCGAACAGGAGAGCGCTGGCGAACAGGAGAGCGATGGCGATCAGGAAAACGCTGATGAGCAGGAGAGCGCCTGTGCGCTAACACTGAGCAGGAGAGAACACTGCAGAAGGGCGCGCAGGGGAACCCTGACACGCAAGGGAAGCACCCCCGTGGGAGGCAACCCTTTGCCCCGAAGGGACCGTTGTCCGTCGGAAGACGAGGTCAGACTGCTGTCCATCTGCACCAGGGGCGGAAGGTCAAGAAGAAGGAGTTGCAGGCTGCATACGGAGATTCAAAAAGGCGCCTCTTAGCACCCTTATAGGGAGATGGGAGGCCCTTACGACGTAGCGGACGGTGAGCCTTACAGCGAAGGCGGCCAACAGCAACAACAGCAGAAGAGTCCTCCGAAGAGGAGTCTCTATGAGTGTACTCTCTCGCGAACGAAAGAGAAACACTTCGTAGAAGAGACGGGTCAGCCAGTGACCTAAAAAGAACAATCCTCCGAAGAGGTAAGGGGAGAGTTGGCGATTGGTTGGAACGTGCCAATAGGCGTCTGATAAATCTATGGAGACGGTAAATGCTCTCTTGGGCAGTAAGGTCCTTATGTGTTGCAGTGTTAGCATCTTGAACTTGCAGTTCACTATGAACTTGTTGAGTGGCGACAAGTCCAGAATGACTCTGAGTTTTTCTGAGTCCTTCTTGGGAACACAAAACAGCCTCCCTTGGAATTTCATGGACTTTACCCTTCGGATTACTCTTTTCTCCAGCAGTTCTTGAATGTACTCCTCCAGAATGGGGGTGGAGTGTTGGAAAAATCGAGGGCACGGGGGTGGAGTGCTGCACCAGCTCCAACCCAGTCCATTCTTGAGTAGGCTGTGGGCCCAGAGATCGAAGGTCCACCGATCCCGAAAATTCTGAAGTCTCCCTCCTACCAGTATCATCTCACTTTGGCTGCTGTTGCCCTGAGGCCTTGCCTCCCTGACCGTGACCACCCCTGAATCCCCTCCCCCTTGAGGGGCGTCTAGACAAGCCTCTGGCTGCTCCTCTAGGCTTCGCTCGAAAGGTAGTTGACTGCCCTTCGAACGCTGGGTTAAATGCCGGAGACTGCGTCGACACGGCTTGGGGTACCCACTGGTACGTGGTCGGGGTTTGTGCCACCATCTAGGGCACTGTAGGCATAGGAAATTGCTGTTGCTGCAGCTGTCTGAATGGCTTGGCTGGCCGAGAGGGTAGCCTAGTCTTCTTAGTCTTCCTCTTTGGTTGGGGACCCTCATCCAGGGAAGACTTTCTCTTGAGAGAGAGGCCCCACTTCTGGAGAAGGTTTCTATTCTCCATGGCGGCCTTATCTACAACCTCCTTGACCGCTTCACTAGGGAAGAGGTCTTTTCCCCAAATGTTGGAGGAGATTAGCTTCCTTGGCTCGTGCCTCACCGCAGCCGAGGCGAACACGAACTCCCTACAAGCCCTCCTAGCTTTGACGAAGCTGTAAAGGTCCTTCGTCACTGTGACTAAGTGTGTCTTAGCCACTACCATGAACATCTCATGGACCTTGGGGTCATTTGCCATTGTCTCCAGAGTCGTTTGATGAGACATTGAGGCAGCAAGTCTTTCTTTTGTCTCAAGCTCCCTTCGCAAAAGAAAGTCAGACAGCTTGGGGAGGTTCTCACCGAACTGACGTCTGGCAATATCAGCCTCCAACTTCCCGACTGAGAAGGTAAGATGGACGTCATTCCAGTCCTTGTGGTCCATGGGTAGGGCCAAAGACAAAGGTTTACACTCCTCCAAGGAGGGGCATGGCTTACCTGCCTCGACTGCTTTCAGCACAGCCGTAAACCCTTTCTGCATAAAGGGGAAGGCTCTAGAAGGAGAGGACACAAAGGAAGGGTGCTTCTTACTCAAAGCAGGTACCTTTGTGTTTGTGAAGCCCCTCTCTTTCATCGAGCTTGACAGTAAAGCTTGAGCCTTAGCGTGGTCCAAAACTATGACCTCCTTCAGCTCTGTTTCTTCCTTTGAGGCTGGTTCCTTCCTTAGACGGACATAACAGTCCGGATACGACTCCTTGCTGGGCCAGAATTCCACCTCCTCAAGGGGGACTGAGCCCAACTTCTCCGAAATGACGATTTTTCCCGTCGTCATAGGCATGTGCTCAGCATACTTCCAAGGGTTAGCATCTGAGCACAAGGGAAGGTCTTTCACGCTGAGCTTCTTCTGGGGCCCACGTGATGCTGCAAGTCTCCTCATCTCCAGCTCCATTGCAGCCGCCTTCTCATTATTCTCCCTCTGTATCTGTTGGATCATTCCAACGATGGAGGAAAGGGTCTTTCCCAGCTCTTCTGGGAGAGAGGACGATGTTGAGGGAATAGGTTGTGGGACCTGAACCGGAGTAGCCGACACCTCGTCGACCTCTTCCTCTTCATTGTCTGGAGCCTGCTCTTCATCCTGGTCTTCTGCCAGAAGGTCATCTTCCAGACGCTCGGACACCTCCGACATCCTATCGTCCAATTGGATGTCCTGCAGGGCGTCCGCGACTTCAGCATACACAGGGATCTGAACCACTGGTATCTCCACTTGAGGCTGGGGAATCACTGCCTCAGCTGACGCCCTGGGGAAAAGGTAAGCCCGCATCTTCTCACTTGGAAGATAGGGCCCAGAAGTGTTCTTCTGAAAGCCCCTTACCCAGGTACGAAGCTTCTCCCTTGCTGCGTCCCTTGACTCCGCCGTCTTAAGGGAATCAAAAGCCTCAGTAATCAGGTTTGTGCACACGGTACATACCTGCGGGTCCCAATACCGGAGATCACCTTTGAAGACTGCGCATGCTGCATGCCTCCTACACAAATCTTGTCCGCAGAAGTTCTTGCTGCGGACGTTGCAGAAAACGCTTCCACACTTCGGATGGTCCTCCTGCAAAGAGAAGAAAATTCCATGAGTATCAAGTGAACTATGTATCACTGGATATACATAGCCTAGCATAACTAAACCAGAAAGGAAAGACACACACTTGTATTTCCCACACAGTCAATTTCTGCAACCTTCCAGATAATAAAATCGTATGGTTAATCTATACTAGAGCAACCAATGAATAATTTCCAGAGGAAACAGGTGTAGCTCACACCCAAAAAGGTGATTTTAAAATGCTGGATAGTAGACAAGAAAGAACTCACTTTCTTTATCTGTAAGGTTACACCAAAGGGCTGTGCAAGATAACACAAAAGTGTTAGAAAAACTTAGTGTTGTAACAAATACTATACTATAGTTTTCTCCCTACAGTATATACCATACTGAAAAATACTGGCTACAGTATAGGAGGTAATGTGCCGGCCGGCACACACCTTAACTAGTTCCAAAGTATACTACTTATAAACTATATGGCGGAAGAACGCTGGTTCGAATGCATGTGCCGGCCGGCAGTCACTAAACAACAACCACACCTGGCTGCCGGTCACTAATCGTAGCGGCCAGCAGACAATGGTGTGATATATAGCCGGCCGGCAAAGGTATACAACCAATGCCGGCCGGCAGCAAAAGAACCAGAGAACTCCGACTGCCCGGCTGCCGGCCTGAATGGCCGGCAGCCGGGCTAGGGTACAACACTAGAAGAAAAACAGAATGGATGCCGGGATAAGAGACTGTACTACCTCATAACCCGGCAACCCGAAAGAGTGCACATAAGGAAGGGGAGAATATAACTTCAGGCTTCCTGACCAATGCCATCTGGCTCTACAGACAAACATGGATGAGAGACCAAGGGAGATCCGGGCAGCACTCAAAGCAGAAGACCCTTGCCGACCGGCAAGGGACTGAGTCAACCCCACATCCTAACCTATGCTAGGTACAGATGTAGAATGACGGACAGGAATGCAATGGCTAGGCCATTACAAAGGAAAGAGGGGGAAAGGGAGAAGAGGGTCCTGCCAACCTGCTCTAGTAATGAATCACCCGCAGCCAAGAAAACTCATCTTAGCCTAGGGGAGATCCGAGGAGGGAGCCAACAATACTTGCCAACTCCCTCGGAACCAAAGCAAGGAAGGCGTTGTTATTCACAGAAAAGAGGATCTTACCCTCCACACCGAGAACAACAACACTGGACTAGTCTGCTAGATCACAGGAAGAAGGAATCATCTCGTACAGAAACCTTCGAAAGTGAACTAAGGAGGCTAAGCCTCCTATGTCTGTTGTCAGTCTAGCAAGGGAATCTCAACCACAAGCTAGACATAAACAACCTCAGACTAAGAACTCTGATGTCCTGCCCCCTCCCTGAAGCCAGACTTACTGGAAACAGGAAGGAACAGAAACACCCTAATATAGTTGTATCTAAAGTCAATTCAGATAAACCACTAGGGTTAAGCCCAAGGCTTAAACAGAGGGAAAGGGATTGCACACCTTCTCCGAAGAGAAGAGAGCAACCGGGGAGTGTGAGAAAGTATACTAAGGCCCCATAGACAACTAGCCTAGGCGCAAAGAGAATCGATTACCTAAATCACCGAAACTCACTCGTATACTATCTTGGAAGAAAATCAACATAATCTTAAATGTATAAAACTGCCTAAAGCTTCAATAAAATTTTAAAACACTCGGAAATCTGAATATCATGCAGGAAAGTACTAGGGCCAAACGACTAGGCTACAAGGTCTAGCGTAGGCCAGAATCAGCAAATCCTTCGCCAAAACAAAAATACTGTACTAAAAGCATCATATAAAGAAATCCTATGTACTGTAACGCTAAACAGCTAAAATTATTAAAACGAAACAGCCGGGAACGTCGCTCTGGCTAACTAAATAACTCATACCTAGCGAGCGACAGCGTCCAGGACGCCTCCGGTAGGCAACAGCTCTTGTAACAACGATATCACTATCAAACCACTTTTAAAATTACCAAGAGCTTACATTTATACATAAAAGAAATAATACTCAACTTATCAGAAGCAGAAGAAGTTGGAGAAAGCATTATGAGTTGAAAAAATCCAAGAATTGCGAGAGACACAGGGAAAAAACACCGAGTTGTTGAGCTACGCAAAAAGGAATGCAGATGGCGCCGTGAGCGGCGCAATGCACGCTTACGAAACGGGAGAGGAGAGATACCTTGCGAGCGGCTCTCCTTTTCTTTCTCATTTTCGTTTTCTTGCCAATTGACCCCTTCGAAGTGTTAACTCTGTTCGGGGTGCAGATTGCTATGTGGCGTGTCAAGAATACGTCCTCTGATATTTCGCGATATCCCTGGTTCTTTTATTAGGGATATTCGCTCCAGGAGATAGAATTCTGGGTACCTTAAGGTAAATTCTCTGGGAATATTGCCGTAGTTATATATACCCAAGGAAGCTACCCTTTAGGAACTTCCATCAGGACGACATGGCTTGAGCCCCAAAAAATACTCTAATTTCATTGTGAAACAGGAGCTAAAATATACTCATAGTAAAGTCCCGATACTCAACTTTCCAAAGGCGGAAGAAGATGGAGAAAGCATAATTATAATCCTGTAAAACGATCGAAAAGTTAGATCACCAGGGAATACCACCGAGCGAAATCGCTACAAAAAAAGGAATGTCCGCCATCGTGGGAATGGCGCTGTTGTATTCCCAATAATATTACGAGAGCGGGGATAGCCTTTGGACGGCTCCCTTTTATTTTGCCACTTCCTCCTCGAAGCTAAAACGCTATTAGGGGTGCAGATTGCTATGGAGGCGTGTCAAGAATGCGTCCACTGATGTTGCGATATCCTTAGAAGAAATTTTAAGGATATTCGCGCCAGGAGTTAGAATTCTGGATACCTAAAGGTAAAATTCTCTGGGAATAACACTGTAGTACATATATCCCTTAGGAAGCTACTTTAAGGAACTTTCATCAGGACGACATGGCTTCAGCCCAAAAATAGCTTTATTCTTCTGACCGGCAGAAAATTCAAAACTCGCGGCAATAACATAGATATGCCAGGTATACACTAGCGCCACCACGGAGCTAGGTCGACCTATCCCTCCTGGTATCAGATTTTCCATGCCCATAGGTCTCTAGAGGGGATGAAGGGGAGGATTTTAAGTTATATAACCAGCGGGTAAGTATGTTCACAAATGACAAATTCGTAGATAATTTGTATTTTTCCTAACTATACAAACCTTAGCTATTTACATGGGGTAATTACTTCGGGGTAGCTGAACGACGAGCCATAAAAGTTTTAACGAGGGTTTCCTACCCCGCCGCTAGTTAGCGGGGGGTAGGGAGGGGTAGCTAGCTACCCCTCCCCCTCACACACACCGGAGAATACTCCACTTTACTTAGAGGTAGGACTTATCTTGGGGGACAGGGCTGGCGGGCACATAACTGTAAATAGCTAAGGTTTGTATAGTTAGGAAAAATAGAAATTATCTACGAATTTGTCATTTGTTCCGTAACTGAAATACAAACCACGCTATTTACATGGGGTGACTTAACCCTTAGGAAGGGTGGTAAGTCCCGGCCATACTGGCTTTGGCTTGCCCGGGGATTCCATATTCGAGCGATCAAGTACTCGGACAATAGGGAATCCCTGCTCCTCGCTGGCGGTTGTGAAACTGCCGCGGCCTACGTAAGGTGTGTGCGAAGGTGAAAAGTGACTTGTCCCAGGCAGTTGCCCTGGAGTCCCTCAGAAGGAAATCCAGGCTAGGACTCTCCCAATACCACCTCGTCAGGGTATGGGGACATGACAGTATTACACCTAATACTAGGAACACAAGGAAGCATGGTCTACCTGCAGTGGTTTGAGGTCAGCTGTGCAGAGAACCCAGGATGCTGCTTTCTCCGTGGGAGGAGAGGATGAAGAAAAGAATAAGGGCCAGACAGATCTTTTCATTCATGCAGACTAACACCAGGTAACAATGCCCTCAACCTTCTGCTACTTGTCCATCAAGGAGCCTGAGGTTTAGACCAGCTGTCGTGAAGCCACCACAGGGCTGATAGAAACGTATCGAGCCTCCTGTGGGTCATGTCTTGCAGGTAAGGGGCTGAGAAGAAGGTCTGATGCTTCAACATCACCGCTTGTAGGACCTGCGTCACTGAAAGATGCTCCATGAAGGGCAGGGACGTATCTAAGCCCCTGACATCATGGGCTCTAGGGCGATGTGACGGAGAAGGGTCAGGATTCAAGGCAGGGTGTAGCACCCTGCGAATCCGGGCCGAGATGGTACTCCTGGAGACCCCTCTCCTCGTTACCCAGGATCCACGAACGAGACTTGAGCCTGGAGACGAACTGCAGCTGTTCTCTGAAGACGCCAGCTCGGACTCCCTACCGGCAAGGTAGGAGATGGTCTGAGTCATCTGCTACAGGACGGAGACTCGAACCCTGGAAGGAGTCGAATAGCGGGTCCGGCACTCCCGGATTCTGAGTCTCGGCAACAAACCTCAGGGACAAACCTGAATGTTGCCACCCCCTAACCCCCTGAATGGGCGAAGTCGTAAGAGAGACCATGTGACTCGCTTGGCAGAAGATAGGCTAGCAGGAACACTGTCCACCCAGAAAGGTGGTGGTCTGGGGACTTACGTAGTGGTTCGTCAGGGGGTCTCTTTAGAGACTCGAGGACTCGAACCACGTCCCAAGGAGGAGGTCTCACCTTCGACTGAGGGCAGGAGAGGACAAGGCTTCGCATGCAAAGGAAGAGTTCCAGCGGGGGAGAAATGTTTGTCCCTAGAGCCACGAGGCAAGACTTAAGGCTGAGGGATAGCCTTTCACAGTCGAAACTGAAAGGCACATTTATCCCGCAATCCCACTAGGGGCTACGCTATTGCTGGAAGCGGCATCGTGTGGAGGGATGCCCTCTCCCCGACACCGGCCACAGAAACTCGCTCTTTCGCCTGGGAGACTACTGCGGAAGACTTGCGCAGGTGTCCAGGCCTCCTTTTCGCCACTTCTTGCGAAAATCCTCTTTGAGGAGATGCTGGATAGACTCCCGGCGGGAAGTGGAGCAAGCTACAGAGGCAACACATCGATGGTGTCCCACCGTTGCTGGAAGACATCCTACCAGAGGGCCTTGGGATCCGTGACCGAGGAGCAGTACAGCGGGAGCTTGCAGCTCAGTGCTGTAGCGAACCAGTCCACAGAGGGAGCCCCACCGAGTCAGGACTTGTAGGCTACTTGAGGATCCAAAGACCACTCGGAATGTGGTATCCGTGACACACTGCTCAGACTGTCGGCGAGCCCATTCCTTTGCCTGGAATCAAGCGAGCTGCTAAGGAGACCGAGGGGGACTCGGACCATCCCGGTATCTCTACCGCAGGATGGGATGGTTGTACTGAAAAGTACCTCCTTGTCTGGGCCAGAAAACCATCACTGTGGTTGTGTTGATCCTCATAACCACAGAGCAATCCGCCAGGCTAGGTGGAACTACTGAAGCGCCAGAAACACGGTTTCCGTCTCTAGTAGGACTAGAGAAGGTTCTTCCTGGTTCTGACCACCGGCCTGAGGACCCGTGGATCAGAACAAGGGTCCCCCCCTTTTCTTTGACGCGTCCGAAGACAGCATCAAGTTTGGGGGAAGGACGAGAAGGACCACTCCCTGTTGTAGGCCCTCGTCTGCATCCCACCCCTATGGGTTCGTCTGTACCGGTTGTCCCCTGTGGGTCTCGGCGTCTGGGGAGACGTGCCCCCAACTCCCCCGCGCCCCGAGTCGCCACTGGAGAGAACTCATCCTGGGGCGACTGTGGAAACCAGACGGGCCAGGGAGGAGAGACGTAACAACCTTGGGTTGGAGGGTCTTTTCGTGTGAGGAAAGGTCTCGCGACCTTCCTCTACCTTGGTACCCTGCTGTCTGAAGGGAAGGCTAAGGGAGATAGGAGCCTAAGACCAGGCTCGGTATACCAGACTCTGAGAGGGCTGCGTGGAGGACTCCTCGAGGGCCACCATGATCTTTAGAACTTGGTAAAGTCCGAGGAGCTTGTCCCGATGACGAAGAAGGGATGCCTTCGAGTCTGCCAGGATCGGCCAGTCACCCAGGAAACGGAGTGGCCGGATGCCGATGCAGAGAGCCTGTGAAGAGATCCGAGAGGAAGTATCGGAGAACTGTTGAGGTGCCGTGGAGAGGCCGAAGCACAGCCCTTGAACTGGTATATCCGCCTTCCAGGCGGACTCCAAAGTACTTCCTTGAAGATGGGTGAACCGGGACCGGAAGTACGAGTCCTACCGGACCAGTGTACACATGAAGTCTTGTGGTCTCACCGCAAAGCTGACCGCGTCTGCTGTCGCTATGCTGAACGGAGACTGCTTGACAACCCTGTACAGAGTCGAGAAGGGAAGGAGACGATTAAGGAGGCCTCGGAACCCGTTGGCCACCTCTTGGAGGGAGCGTATCTCCAACATGGACTGGACTTCCGCCCGGAGGGCCCATCCCCTCACCCCGATCCCTACCGAGGGAGAAGGGAGGGGCTCGAAACCAACCGGGACTGTTGAAGGAGACAAGCTCGGAGAGCTGGCCCTCGGTCTAGTCTCTGGCGCTCTCCATTCCCTGAGACCAGGGCAAGCTGCACTGGCATAAGGGAGTCCTTGGGTGAGTAGAACTCGGTCCAGGACCGAGAGGGCCCGTCCCCTCACCCCGATCCCTACCCAGGGAGGAGGGAGGAGCTCGAAACCAACCGGGACTGTTGAAGGAGACAAGCTCGGAGAGCTGGCCCTCGGTCTAGTCTCTGGCGCTCTCCATTCCCTGAGACCAGGGCAAGCTGCACTGGCATAAGGGAGTCCTTGGGTGAGTAGAACTCGGTCCAGGACCGTATCCTTCCCTTACCAAAGAGGAATCTCTGAATCTGGAATCCCCTTGAGGTTTCTCCTGAGGGCCAGAACCTGCCAGAACGCAAGTTCCGACCCCTGGAGCTCCTCCTCCTGATGGACTGGCAGCAAGGTCTCCCATCCCCGGAGGCTCTTCCTGGGGAGACACGTAGACATGCCCCAAAGGTCCAACTGGATCCTGTCAGATCCTTGCGGAAGACAGGGCCTTAGGATCCCTCCAAGGAGGGAAACAGGACCCCAGCGATGAAGGACGTAAGACTTCGCCCCTTCCGCACGATAGGACCCTCAGGAAGAGGCGGGGATTCTCCCAATGGAGTCAAGGGGGAGAGGACCGGGTCTTCCGACCCTCCTGGGGATGGGTAGTGCTCATCCGCAGGGGAGGGGAGATTATGTCCAAGGAGGGCTCATCGCCTGCGTAGGGGCTTGCGATGTAGTGGTTTGCAGACTGTGGCCAGAGGTAGCACCCGAACTGCCTAGTGTCCGAATACCGACCACAACCCGACGTTCACTACACAACAAATATACAATGGTGTAATACCCAAAAAAACCTAAGTAACAGGTCAAGAGAACGGAGCTCTGGGCACCACCCCTTCACTTATACTGGGCAAGAGGACCCAGCTAGAATCTTACTTTTTATCATACCTTTTATTGTGCTAGGTGGATTATAAATAAAAGTATAAGAACATTAGGTGAAAGGAAATATTGTTTTTTCTGATAACTGGACACTGTGGGAAAATGAATTATGATAAATTACTGTATTTATGAGAGCTTAAAAAAACAGTGGCGGAGGAAAAGAAACCGTGGTGAGAGGTTCTGAAATGAAATGCTGTATACATAAAACAGGCAAAAAAAAATATTTATTTGAAAATTAAACTATTAAGAATACATTAATATATCAATTTAGATAGTCAAAGGCAAAATTAACATCCCTTTTGCATATTGTACCAGCAAGAGAAAAAATACTAGCTACATGCAAGATATACCACTTCAGTTACAAAACGGAACATTAAAATCCTAACAAAACATGACTGCAGAACCCTCAATGCCCGAATTCTTTACTGAAAACTTCCCCAATGTTAATAATCAATGGCCTTAATATTGACCAGTCATGTTCTGCCGTCAAATCTGCTTTGAAGAACGGCAGCTAAAACTGAAAAATGGCATGCCAAAATACAGCTGAGGGCCAGTGTCTGTCTTCCCTCATTACTTACAATCACATCACACAATTCATTCTTACACTAAAGTTTCTGTAAGCTTTCAGAAGTGTTGGCATCACATTGATGGGAAAGTATGAAAAATATTGCACTTTACTTAATACAACACCTCAATACAGTTTTTCCCTTGATCGCAGGACTCTAACATACCATAATTTAATTCTTGTCCCTCATCTCACTCATATCATGAATATGGAAAACTCCATCACCATAAACCTTTTTTATTTTCAGCAGGAGTCTCAGATCTCCAATCGGCAGGATTCCCTGTAATCCCAATCTCTTTTCCAGGTTAGCCCTTATCAGTCTGACGATGAAGGTATCCATGAATCATTGCAGACCTTCAGTTATAACGGTTAAACAGACCACTACACACTAGCAACAGGCAATACTCAAATCTCTCTAGAGAATACCCTAATTCTCTCTCCCTTACACTCCCTACTGAGTGTAGGGGGCTGCTGTCAATGCCTTGATTATGTAGCTATCAATACCTGGAAATAAGATAATAACGAGTTAAAGCATTTTTTTTTTATATGGGCACAGAGGGATATATATACAGTATATCTATACAGGTATAAAAAAAAATGACTGTTTCATAAAATACAAATCCACTAAGCTTTCTTAAATACAAAACACATTTTATTCCATTCCTCCTCATTAGCCATCAAGGCCATCCAAAAAAAAAATGCCTCGTAACTGACAGCAACACCCTACACAAACTCTGTACATTCAAGTGGAAAAAGAAAATTTACCTTGCAAAAAAAATTCAGTAAAAAGGTAGGATGATCAACTAAAGATTTAATTCATCATCTCTTCCTTAAGTTACATATCAAATTACATAAATTTACATTAGGTACAATCCATTTTTTCATAAAAAGCAAAATGAATAGGCAATAAACTAACAGACAATATGGAAACACAGTACTGTACTTAAAAACACAAAATTTAGATTATCGTCTATTCCTCCCAACAATACTCCAATAACATACAACATAATAAATTTCATTATTTACAAAATTTAGGCATTACAGGAATACATTCAGGATTTATCAAGAAAAAAATTTCATTCATTGCAGTCCAAAATCAATTTAAAAGCATACAAAACTCATTGATTTTGGACTACAGGTATTACATGATGATAAAAATTTATTGAATCCATTATAACTGTCACGGTCAAGGTCAATTTTCAGTACAAAAATAATGCAACAATTACAGAAACCGTGACTAAATAAAGATTTTCTCACACCACGTGTCCCTTTCTCAGCCTTTCAAATACCCAATGTGGGAATTACAATATGACTAATAAGAAAAAAATGTTATTTTGATAATAAAATAAATTTTTGAATATACTTACCCGGTGATTATAATAGCTGCAACTCTGTTGCTCGACAGAAAACTCTAAGGTAAAATTCGCCAGCGATCGCTACACAGGTTGCGGGTGTGCCTAACAGCGCCATCTGTCGTCCAGATACCCAGTACTCAATGTAAACAAAGAACTCAATTTTCTCCTCGTTCCACTGCGTCTCTATTGGGGAGGAAGGGAGGGTCCTTTAATTTATAATCACCGGGTAAGTATATTCAAAAATTTATTTTATTATCAAAATAACATTTTTCAATATTTAACTTAGCCGGTGATTATAATAGCTGATTCACACCCAGGGGGGTGGGTAGAGACCAGCACTATATGTTTACATTATTATGAGCTAAGAATTTTTATTTCATTTTAGAAGTTATCAAAATAACAAAAACAAAATAAATAGGTACCTGGTAAGGAAGTCGACTTGAACAATTACTCTGCCTTTTTAAGTACGTCTTCCTTACGGAGCCTCGCGATCCTCTCAGGATGCTGATCGACCCCTAGGGTTGCAACCCATACAACAGGACCTCATCAAAACCTCTAATCTAGTCGCTTATCAAGAAATGACTCTGACCACCCGCCAAATCAACCAGGATGCGAAAGGCTTCTTAGCCTTCCGGACAACCCAAAAACAACAATAAAAACATTTCAAGAGAAAGATTAAAAAGGTTATGGAATTAGGGAATTGTAGTGGTTGAGCCCTCACCCACTACTGCACTCGCTGCTACGAATGGTCCCAGAGTGTAGCAGTCCTCGTAAAGAGACTGGACATCCTTAAGATAAAAAGACGCGAACACTGACTTGCTTCTCCAATAGGTTGCGTCCATTATACTTCGCAGAGATCTATTTTGTTTAAAGGCCACGGAAGTTGCGACAGCTCTAACTTCGTGTGTCCTTACCTTCAGCAAAGCTTGGTCTTCCTCACTCAGATGGGAATGAGCTTCTCGTATTAACAGTCTGATAAAATAGGATAAAGCATTCTTTGACATAGGCAAAGATGGTTTCTTAACTGAACACCATAAAGCTTCAGACGGGCCTCGTAAAGGTTTAGTTCGTTTTAAATAGAACTTAAGAGCTCTTACAGGGCATAAGACTCTTTCTAGTTCATTTCCAACCATATTCGATAAGCTTGGAATATCGAACGATTTTGGCCAAGGTCGAGAAGGCAGCTCGTTTTTGGCTAGAAAACCAAGTTGTAGAGAACATGTAGCCGTGTCAGATGAGAATCCGATGTTCTTGCTGAAGGCATGAATCTCACTGACTCTTTTAGCTGTGACTAAGCATACCAGGAAAAGTCTTTAAGGTGAGATCTTTCAGGGAGGCTGATTGTAGCGGCTCGAACCTGTCTGACATAAGGAATCTTAGTACCACGTCTAAATTCCAACCAGGTGTAACCAAACGACGCTCCTTCGTGGTCTCAAAAGACTTAAGGAGGTCCTGTAGATCTTTATTGTTGGAAAGATCTAAGCCTCTGTGACGGCAGACTGATGCCAACATGCTTCTGTAACCCTTGATAGTGGGAGCTGAAAGAGATCGTTCTTTCCTCAGATATAAGAGGAAGTCAGCTATTTGAGTTACAGAGGTACTGGTCGAGGATACGGATACTGACTTGCACCAGTTTCGGAAGATTTCCCACTTCGATTGGTAGACTCTAAGGGTGGATGTTCTCCTTGCTCTAGCAATCGCTCTGGTTGCCTCCTTCGAAAAGCCTCTAGCTCTCGAGAGTCTTTCGATAGTCTGAAGGCAGTCAGACGAAGAGCGTGGAGGCCTTGGTGTACCTTCTTTACGTGTGGCTGACGTAGAAGGTCCACCCTTAGGGGAAGTGTTCTGGGAACGTCTACTAGCCATCGAAGTACCTCGGTGAACCATCCTCTCGCGGGCCAAAGGGGAGCAACTAGCGTCAACCTTGTCCCTTCGTGAGAGGCGAACTTCTGCAGTACCTTGTTGACAATCTTGAACGGAGGGAATGCATATAGATCTAGATGTGACCAATCTAGGAGAAAGGCATCTATATGAACTGCTGCTGGGTCCGGGATTGGTGAGCAATAGATTGGGAGCCTCTTGGTCATCGAGGTTGCGAAGAGATCTATGGTTGGCTGGCCCCAGGTGGCCCAAAGTCTCTTGCATACATCCTTGTGGAGGGTCCATTCTGTTGGAATTATTTGTCCCTTCCGACTGAGACAATCTGCCATGACATTCAAGTTGCCTTGGATGAACCTCGTTACTAGTGATATGTTTAGACCTTTTGACCAGGTGAGGAGGTCCCTTGCGATCTCGTACAACGTCAGAGAGTAGGTCCCTCCTTGCTTGGAGATGTACGCCAAAGCCGTGGTGTTGTCCGAGTTCACCTCCACCACTTTGCCTTGAAGGAGAGACCTGAAGCTTTTCAAGGCCAGATGTACTGCCAGTAGCTCCTTGCAGTTGATATGCATTGTCCTTTGACTCGAGTTCCATATTCCCGAGCATTCCCGACCGTCTAATGTCGCACTCCAGCCTACGTCCGATGCGTCCGAGAAGAGAACGTGGTTGGGAGTCTGAACAGCCAGGGGAAGACCCTCTCTTGGGTTGATATTGTCCTTCCACCAAGTCAGACAAGACTTTATCTTTTCGGAAACCGGGATCGAGACCGCTTCTAGCGTCTTGTCCTTTTTCCAGTGAAAAGCTAGATGGTATTGAAGAGGACGGAGGTGTAGTCTTCCTAGTGACACAAATTGTTTCACGGATGATAGCGTCCCTACCAGACTCATCCACAGCCTGACTGAGCAGCGTTCCTTCTTCAGCATCTTCTGGATGGATAGCAGGCTTGATCTATTCTGGGGGCTGATCGTCTTGTTGTTCAGCAACGTCCTCATCAGAGGGTTCCTCATCCGAAAACTGATGAGGAAACGGCAACGGAGTGGGCAACGTCTGGCTCGCTGAGTCCAGTCGCACTGGAGGATGCGTGACGGAGCCGGACGCAATATCATGGAACTGCTGCACAGTCTGTGAACTGTCAACAACCATGGGTGCGCGAGGAAGCACAGCGTCAACCCGAGACTGTCTAGACCGTCTGGGTTGTGCAGTCAACACCCTACCGGGTTGCTGAGGTTGACGCACTGCGTCAAAACAAGTCACCTCTGCTGGTTGTTGAACGTCCTGAACGTCAACAACCACCTCCGAGCGTCGCTTAACGTCAACGTGCGGCTGGCAACCCACACTGGGTCGCATCGGTGGAGGAACCACCTCAACTGGCAGACGCGAGTAGGTTACCTCAGCGTCAACAGGGCGCACAACCGACCGGTTGGAAGGTTGTTGGCCAGAAGGTTCGGTAGCAACCTTCTCCGCCTTTAAAGTCCTCTATCAAGGACGCAAGCTTGGACTGCATGTCTTGCAGCAAAGCCCATTTAGGGTCTACGGGAGCAGGTGTGGCAACAGACGGGGTTAGCAACTGAGGCGGTACCGTTTACCATCCCTGAAAGCCTTGTTATGCGTGACATAATTGTACAGCAAAACTTCAAAGGCTCGAAAACAGCTGTGAAGTTGACCTGTAAACAACTTGGAGCGTCTCCTGGCTAGGCGCCAGGGAGAGTCTACGAGAATTGAGAAGTCTATCTGGGCAGAGGCATGAACTCCCAAGCCGAGAACTTCTCTTGTGTCATATCAGACTCTCGCTCTATAAACCAGTTTAAAAGAAGGGAAAGCAAAGGCTGTATCCCCCAAACTCCTCCTGGTGAAAAACCAGTCGCCTAGTCAACGTAACGCTCTCTAGGAGAGCGAGAGAGCACTAGCTTAAAAAACAACGGCTTCGAAGTAGCTAGGCCTAGTGTAAGCTCTGACGTTTAGGCGAACGAGGAGCAGCAGTTACAAAAAGATCCGGACCAAGATCCTTAAAAAAAATCATCATGATTTAATTAAAGTCCATAGGAGGCTAAGCAGCTTTAGGCTCCTCTCCATCTGACAGAGTCCTCAAGGGAATATCAGTAGGAGGGAGAACAGCAACTTCCTCATCTACAGGAACCTTGTCTGATAAAAGCTGAGTCTCAAGCAAGGGAGAGACCTACCGTGGTGGCAATGCTTAACAAGCAGAGTCCACACTCACTGGTGCATTAGTAGCGGACCAGAACGCAACGTCATGTAACTGCTTGACCGTCTGTGAACTGTCAACAACTGAACTGTCAACCACAACAGGTGCGTGAGGACGCACAGCGTCCACTCGAGACTGCTTTGACTGCCTAGACTGAGCAGTCAAAACAACTCTAGAATGCGGAGGTTGACGCACAGCGTCAAAACAAGTCAACTCCGATTGTTAGTGAACGTCTTGAACGTCAACAGGAGCATCAGCAAGTGGCCTAACGTCCAAATGCGGCTGAAAAACCACACGAGACCGCATCGAGTGTGGTTCTAAACAACCTGACTGACGTGACTAAGCTACGCCAACGTCAACAGTAAGCACAAAGGAACGTTAGGTTGGCTGAAAGCCAGGATATCGATGAGATAAACGGCTAAACTCAACGGACTAATCGGTAGAATAGTCTTCCATAAGGGAGGCAAGCATATACTGCATGTCTTGCCATACAACCCATTAAGGATCAACGGAAATGGTTGTGGTAAGAGACGAGGGTAACGTCTGTGACCGCAACACTTTGCCTACAAAAAAAGACTCACGGAGTCTGTGTTACGCTTTTGTTAGGCGGCGAGCAGTTATCCGATGACTGCATAGGGTCAGAGCTGTCCTAATGGTTGTAACCAGGACGCTGGACCTGTCCTGAAAGGACTGACTTTCGCTTAAGGGCTTCGAAACCTTGTGACAGGTTTCTTATGCGAAAAGCCTTCGGATGACGAGGAGAAACAACGTCTCTCTCGTCTTATGGTAGGGGAGATCTTGGTAAGATACACCCGATACCATAGAGGGAAAAACGTCTGTTCGTTGGTCAAGGCCTCTCGAACCCATAAGTCGTTTGACATTACTTCTCCCCTGGGCTTGGGAGCATGTAAGAGGTCCCGGACTAGGTGAACGACAGGCACGAACAGACGAACCCTCGGACGCAACACTGTAACACTTTGCGCCTCGGACGCAACACTGTAACACTTTGCGCATATCACTTTATCACTTCGATTTTCTGTTTTGCACTTATTTCTACCTGAAACACGCAATTCTACCCTTCATTAAAAGTTAGTAATTGCGAAATCAGTCTTATAATGCAAGCTCATTAATACCAGCAAAAAACAGAAAACATATTTTAAGATAAAAAAATCAGTGGCTGGGAAAGAGACTAAACACTAGTTCATATAACTACGTTTTCAATCTCTCACCGCACATAGCCTGGGGAGGAGAATAAAAACCTAAAAACGTTTTATCCTTCCTCCCCGTACAGCGACTAGGGACGCGAGTAACACGAGAACAACGTTACCCGCTTGAACGGAACGTTTTCTCTCCTCTCTCTCCCTCCGTCTCTATCTCTCTCTCTCTTTCTCTCTTGATTTCGCACCTAAGAGAAGAGCCCAATTATATTTCGTCAAAAAAACATGTTATTTGACTAAAGGAAAAAACTGAAAGGTTTTTCAAATAAAAAGTTCCTTTAAATTAGAATTTAAAACATTTAAGCTAAGAAAGAATGAACAAAACGTCAGAATCGATTTACTCTTACTGCAAAGTGAAACCGTGATACACTCTCTCTCTATCGTAACGATAGAGCGCATGTTGAACGTCCTGAACGTCAACAACTGCGTAGCATAAAAAAACTAAACGTTAGTTCATCTTTGAAAACAGTACGAAGACTATCAAAGAAATTCTTTCATAAAATATTACATTTAAAAAGTTTTAAATCCTTAGCTCTTTAAAAGCTAATTACGATATAAAGGGCTCAACGTTGATTAACTTCGGTTTCCAAGTTAGGACCGCCTACTCTCAGGAAAGGTCTATATAAACAAAACATTAAAATTTATTTTTATATGTTTATAATAAATGGAAAGTTAATCGAAGAGGCCTAATAAAGGCGGAGAGATATAAAATATATAGAGGAAAATCTATAACGTGATAAGATATTTACTAAAAGCCTAAACACACTTCCGTCTAAGGGAAGGGTCGGCCATTTAAAAGTGAAAGAAAATCCATACTCTCTTTGTCACCATAATTAAATCTATCCAAAACGAGTTCAAGATTTAAGATGAAGATAAAACACCTGCATAGCGAAAGCTCAAAACTAGAATAAAGTACTTCACCAATTAGTTGTGAAAAAATTCCAGTTTAGCAACAGCGAGTAAGAGCGTCTTGTCGATAGCTCAACAGAGAGAAAATTGAGTTCTTTGTTTACATTGAGTACTGGGTATCTGGACGACAGATGGCGCTGTTAGGCACACCCGCAACCTGTGTAGCGATCGCTGGCGAATTTTACCTTAGAGTTTTCTGTCGAGCAACAGAGTTGCAGCTATTATAATCACCGGCTAAGTTAAATATTGAAAAAAACGGATTTTGAGCGAAGCGAAAAATCTATTTTTGGGTGAGATGGCCATGTCGTCCTGATGGAAGTTCCTAAAGGGTAGCTTCCTTGGGTATATATAACTACGGCGATATTCCCAGAGAATTTACCTTAAGGTACCCAGAATTCTAACTCCTGGAGCGAATATCCCTAATAAAAGAACCAGGGGACGTATTCTTGACACGCCACATAGCAATCTGCACCTCGAACAGAGTTAACACTTCGAAGGGGTCAATTGGCAAGAAAACGAAAACAAGAAAGAAAAGGAGAGCCGCTCGCAAGGTATCTCTCCTCTCCCGTTTCGTAAGCGTGCATTGCGCCGCTCACGGCGCCATCTGTATTCCTTGTAGCGATACACGAGGTGCTACAGATACTGTATGTAGGGAGGGGACCTACAGCCCTTTAAAAGAAAGGGAAGGGCGGGTCCATCAGGACGACATGGCTATCTCACCCAAAAATAGATTTTTCGCTTCGCTCAAAATCCGTTTTTTGGGCTCAAGCCATGTCGTCCTGATGGAAGTATACCAGAGCATTACTGTATCTGTGGATTCTCAAAACGTGCCGTACTCCCCGAAGGTATTTCCCGGCCAACTAGACCTAGAGACCTAAGATGTTACCGTCATACATCTTTTCAACTAACCATAGACCATGTTAGTGCTTCCTGCCTCCTACAGGGAAAAGTCTTACTAGACTCAGGAAAAGTCTCGAAGAGTACATATACCTATGTATGAATAACAGACAAGCCAATATAGTGGTCTCACCCTATATCATGTAAAGCATAGTTTGTAAAGAACCACTGAGTCAATATGAAATATCGACCAGTTCTCCGTTCAATACTGGATTGGACAAAGGTTTATATCCGAGTAGGAGGAAAACTTGCATATCCGCCACCGTCCCCTTAGGGCATGGAGTCCTCCCGCCAAGGGAAAGCATAAACCAATGCAAAAAATGCTTGCATAAAGGAACAATCTATTAGAATTATCCCAGATAAATATACATAGTACGTAATGCTAAATTATTTCAAATAAATTGACACAGGTGAAGGAGACGCAAGGTTCACAAGAACTAGTATATTGACAAACAATAAATAAAACAGGTTAAACAACAATTATATATATATATATATAAGAGGAGGATAACCAATAAATAAGCATAAGCATGATAGTAAACAGAAACTTGATTATCTGAAAGAAAAACATTAGCGCCACTTTTAACATACCGAGGTATCAAAATTATAAAAGTCTGTATTACTAATCAGTTACATTAGCGTTGGAAACGCTCGGCACACATGTCTGCACTTATGCTAGGTTCACCTTTGAAAGTGGAACAGTCAATGTGGGCAACCCAGTGCCCTCACACTTAGTTTGTAGAACAGTTCGTAACTACACACTCACCCCGGAATTAATCGTCCCAATTAAATCCACTGTTCCTCGCAGAGTTAAACAGCAGGGTTAACGACACAACCCACTGCTACCACAGACTTCTTTAGTTGCTCCACTTGCTTCGCATAGTGACGAAAGAACACTCTGGAAGACTTCCAGCCAGTGTATGAACGAAGATGTTCAAAATCCATACAATTAAAGAAATTTAAGGATGAGGCAACTTTCCTCGGATCGTGACCTGCGGGTGTACTGTCTGGATCCGCTCTGCGAATAAAATAGGTGATTTTCGCCCTAAGTTGTTTCAGTGATAAATTTGAGCCTGATGTTTCTCCCCTGAATAGTTGACCACCCCTGAAGTCTGAAGTTCTACGAAGATAGACCTTTAAGCATTCCACTGGACATAGAGATGCATCTTCTTTCAGAGGGCAGATTCTCCAGGGACCCCACCTGTTGGTGGGTAACTCGTTCTTGGCGAGAAACGTAGGATCCGGAAACAGGTTCAGTTCTCCCCCATCCAAGAACTGAACACGACCCTCCTCTCTCGAGAGGGCTACAATTTCACTAACCCTGGCCCCCGACGCGAGTGCAAATAGGAAAATAACTTTTTGGGTCAAATCCTTTAAAGCACACTCCTCATTGTTCAACAGTGAAGCGAAATGAAGAACTTTATCTAAAGACCATGAAATGGTCTTTGGAGGTGCTGAAGGTCTGAGCCTAGCACAAGCTTTCGGAATTTTATTAAAAATATCGTTAGCGAGGTCGACCTGGAAGGCATATAAAATGGGTCTTGTCAAAGCAGATTTACACGTTGAAACTGTGTTAGCTGCTAACCCTTGACCATGGAGGTGGATGAAGAATGATAAGCAGAAGTCCGTCGAGATCTTTTGCGGATTCTTCGCCTTGACAAAGGCCACCCATTTCCTCCCAGATGACTCATATTGCCTTCTAGTAGATTTGCACTTATATTCCTCTAGGAAGTCTATACTGTCTTTCGAAATCCCGAAACGTTTTCTCACCGCTAGGGAGAGAAAATCATGAGCTGCAGGTTCCGGGTTTTCTGTGATGAAGCGCAGACAGTCGACTTCTGGACTCGCTGGGTCAGAACTGGATCTGGTAATGGTAGACACTTCAGCCGTAGTTCCAATGCCAGAGGGAACCACCCGTTGTTCGGCCACTTGTGAGCCAATATTTCCGCTACTCCCTTGAAAGATCTCAGTTTGTTGAGGACCCTCAACAGAAGGTTGTGAGGAGGGAACAGGTAAATCCTGGACCATCTGCTTCAGTCGAGGGACATCGAGTCCACTGCTTCCGCCAAGGGGTCCTCGTACAAGGACACGTAAAGGGGTAACTTCTTGTTGTCTTTCGTCGCAAAGAGGTCTATCTGCAGTTCTGGGACTTGACTCAAGATGAAGGAGAATGATCCTGCGTCTAGGGACCATTCCGACTCTATCGGTGTGAACCTGGATAGAGCGTCCGCTGTCACATTGCGGACTCCTTGAAGGTGAACTGCCGACAGGTACCACTTCTTCTTTTCCGCCAGTCGAAAGATGGCCAACATCACCTGGTTGAGTGGTGGTGACCTCGATCCTTGTCGATTCAAGCATCTCACAATCACCTCGCTGTCCAGCACAAACCTTATGTGGATCGAGCAACGAGGGGAGACTTTCTTCAAGGTAAGGAGTACTGCCATAGCTTCCAGAAAGTTTATGTGAAAGGTCTTGAATAGATTGGACCAAGTCCCTTGGGCCTTCTTCCGATGAGAATGACCTCCCCACCCCTCCTTCGAGGCGTCTGTGTGAATAGTCAACGAGGGGGGAGGTGGCTGAAGAAGTACGGACTTCTTTAGTTGCCTGACTTGGGACCAAGGCCTGAGAAGCGTACGTAGACGAAGCGGAACTGGTCTTATCAGATCTCTTCGCGCGTTTGATGCATAACTTCTCCAAACTCCGGTTGCATCCTTTAGCTGTGCTATTAGCACCGGGTCTGTTACTGAAGCAAACTGGAGAGAACCCAACACTCTCTCCTGTTCGCGTCTTGATATCCTTTCGGAATCCAGAAGTCTCTTGACAGAACCAGCTATCTCCTTCCTCTTCTTCGCCGGGATGGAGAGTTGGTGTGACACTAGGTCCCAGTGGATTCCCAACCACTGGAACTTTTGAGATGGAGAAGCTTGCAAACATTCTGTCTTGGATGCTGCCCACACCAGCCAGTCGTCCAGGTAGGCTACCACCTGGATTCCCTTTAGGCGTAATTGTTCGAGAGCTACGGTCGCAAGCTTCGTGAAGATCCTTGGGGCTATGTTTAGCCCGAATGGAATGGCTCTGAAGGCGTAGAGTCTTCGATGTAGCTTGAACCCTAGGTAGGGGGAGAGTTGGCGATTAATTGGAACGTGCCAATAGGCATCTGACAAATCTATGGAGACGGTAAATGCCCTCTTGGGCAGTAAGGCCCTTATGTGTTGCAGTGTTAGCATCTTGAACTTGCAGTTCACTATGAACTTGTTGAGTGGCGACAAGTCCAGAATGACTCTGAGTTTTTCTGAGTCCTTCTTGGGAACACAAAACAGCCTCCCTTGGAATTTCATGGACTTTACCCTTCGGATCACTCTTTTCTCCAAAGGTTCTTGAATGTACTCCTCCAGAACGGGGGTGGAGTGTTGGAAAAATCGAGGGCACGGGGGTGGAGTGCTGTACCAGCTCCAACCCAGTCCATTCTTGAGTAGGCTGTGGGCCAGGGATCGAAGGTCCACCGATCCCGAAAATTCTGAAGTCTCCCTCCTACTGGTATCATCTCACTTTGACTGCTGTTGCCCTGAGGCCTTGCCTCCCTGACCGCGACCACCCCTAAATCCCCTCCCCCTTGAGGGGCGTCTAGACAAGCCTCTGGCTGCTCCTCTAGGCTTCGCTCGAAAGGTAGTTGACTGCCCTTCGAACGCTGGGTTAAATGCCGGAGACTGCGTCGACACGGCTTGGGGTACTCACTGGTACGTGGTCGGGGTTTGTGCCACCATCTGGGGCACTGTAGGCATAGGAAATTGCTGTTGCTGCTGCTGTCTGAATGTCTTGGCTGGCCGAGAGGGTAGCCTAGTCTTCTTAGTCTTTCTCTTTGGTTGGGGACCCTTATCCAGGGAATACTTTCTCTTGAGAGATAGGCCCCACTTCTGGAGAAGGTTTCTATTCTCCGTGGCGGCCTTATCTACAACCTCCTTGACTGCTTCACTAGGGAAGAGGTCTTTGCCCCAAATGTTGGAGGAGATTAGCTTCCTTGGCTCGTGCCTCACCGCAGCCGAGGCGAACACGAACTCCCTACAAGCCCTCCTAGCTTTGACGAAGCTGTAAAGGTCCTTCGTCACTGTGACTAGGTGTGTCTTAGCCACTACCATGAACATCTCCTGAACCTTGGGGTCACTTGCCATTGTCTCCAGAGTCGTTTGATGAGACATTGAGGCAGCAAGTCTTTCTTTTGTCTCAAGCTCCCTTCGCAAAAGAAAGTCAAGACAGCTTGGGGAGGTTCTCACCGAACTGACGTCCGGCAATATCAGCCTCCAACTTCCCGACTGAAAAGGTAAGATGGACGTCCTTCCAGTCCTTGTGGTCCATGGGTAGGGCCAAAGACAAAGGTTTACACTCCTCCAAGGAGGGGCATGGCTTACCTGCCTCGACTGCTTTCAGCACAGCCGTAAACCCTTTCTGCATAAAGGGGAAGGCTCTAGAAGGAGAGGACACAAAGGAAGGGTGCTTCTTACTCAAAGCAGGTACCTTTGAGTTTGCGAAGCCCCTCTCTTTCATCGAGCTTGACAGTAAAGCTTGAGCCTTAGCGTGGTCCAAAACTATGACCTCCTTCGGCTCTGTTTCTTCCTTTGAGGCTGGTTCCTTCCTTAGACGGACATAACAGTCCGGATACGACTCCTTGCTGGGCCAGAATTCCACCTCCTCAAGGGGGACTGAGCCCAACTTCTCCGAAATGACGATTTTTCCCGTCGTCATAGGCATGTGCTCAGCATACTTCCAAGGGTTAGCATCTGAGCACAAGGGAAGGTCTTTCACGCTGAGCTTCTTCTGGGGCCCACGTGATGCTGCAAGTCTCCGCATCTCCAGCTCCATTGCAGCCGCCTTCTCATTACTCTCCCTCTGCATCTGTTGGATCATTCCAACGATGGAGGAAAGGGTCTTTCCCAGCTCTTCTGGGAGGACGATGTTGAGGGAATAGGTTCAGGGGCCTGAACCGGAGTAGCCGACACCTCGTCGACCTCTTCCTCTTCATTGTCTGGAGCCTGCTCTTCATCCTAGTCTTCTGCCAGAAGGTCATCTTCCAGACGCTCGGACACCTCCGACATCCTATCGTCCAATTGGATGTCCTGCAGGGCGTCCGCAACTTCAGCATACACAGGGATCTGAACCACTGGTTGAGGCTGGGGAATCACTGCCTCAGCTGACGCCCTGGGGAAAAGGTAAGCCCTCATCTTCTCACTTGGAAGATAGGGCCCAGAAGTGTTCTTCTGAAAGCCCCTAACCCAGGTACGAAGCTTCACCCTTACTGCGTCCCTTGACTCCGCCGTCTTAGGGGAATCAAAAGCCTCAGTAACCAGGTTTGTGCGCACGGTACATACCTGTGGGTCCCAATACCGGAGATCACCTTTGTAGACTGCGCATGCTGCGTGCCTCCTACACAAATCATGTCCGCAGAAGTTCTTGCTGCGGACGTTGCAGAAAACACTTCCACACTTCGGATGGTCCTCCTGTAAAGAGAAGAAAATTCCATGAGTATCAAGTGAACTACGTATCACTGGATATACATAGCCTAGCATAACTAAACCAGAAAGGAAAAACACACACTTGTGTCTCCCGCACAGTCAATTGCTGCAACCTTCCAGATAATAAAATCGTATGGTTAATCTATCCTAGAGCAACCAATGAATAATTTCCAGAGGAAACAGGTGTAGCTCACACCCAAAAAGATGATTTTAAAATGCTGGATAGTAGACAAGAAAGAACTCACTTTCTTTATCTGTAAGGTTACACCAAAGGGGTGTGCGAGATAACACAAAAGTGTTAGAAAAACTCAGTGTTGTAACAAATACTATACTATAGTTTTCTCCCTACAGTATATACTATACTGAAAAATACTGGCTACAGTATAGAAGGTAATGCGCCGGCCGGCACACACCTTAACTAGTTCCAAAGTATACTACTTATAAACTATAAGGCGGAAGAACGCTGGTTCGAATGCATGTGCCGGCCGGCAGCTAAACAACAACCACACCTGGCTGCCGGTCACTAATCGTAGCGGCCATCAGACAATGGTGTGATATATAGCCGGCCGGCAAAGGTATACAACCAATGCCGGCCGGCAGCAAAAGAACCAGAGAACTCCGACTGCCCGGCTGCCGGCCTGAATGGCCGGCAGCCGGGCTAGGGTACAACACTAGAAGAAAAACAGAATGGATGCCGGGATAAGAGACTGTACTACCTCATAACCCGGCAACCCGAAAGAGTGCACATAAGGAAGGGGAGAATATAACTTCAGGCTTCCTGACCAATGCCATCTGGCTCTACAGACAAACATGGATGAGAGACCAAGGGAGGTCCGGGCAGCACTCAAAGCAGAAGACCCTTGCCGGCCGGCAAGGGACTGAGTCAACCCCACATCCTAACCTATGCTAGGTACAGATGTAGAATGACGGACAGGAATGCAATGGCTAGGCCATTACAAAGGAAAGAGGGGGAAAGGGAGATGAGGGTCCTGCCAACCTTGCTCTAGTAATGAATCACCCGCAGCCAAGAAAACTCATCTTAGCCTAGGGGAGATCCGAGGAGGGAGGCCAGCAATACTTGCCAACTCCCACGGAACCAAAGCAAGGAAGGCGTTGTTATTCACAGAAAAGAGGATCTTATCCTCCACACCTCGAACAACAACACTGGACTAGTCTGCTAGATCACAGGAAGAAGGAATCATCTCGTACAGAAACCTTCGAAAGTGAACTAAGGAGGCTAAGCCTCCTATGTCTGTTGTCAGTCTAGCAAGGGAATCTCAACCACAAGCTAGACATAAACAGACTCAGACTAAGAACTCTGATGTTCTGCCCCCTCCCTGAAGCCAGACTTACTGGAAACAGGAAGGAACAGAAACACCCAAATATAGTTGTATCTAAAGTCAATTCAGATAAACCACTAGGGTTAAGCCCAAGGCTTAAACAGAGGGAAAGGGATTGCACACCTTCTCCGAAGAGAAGAGAGCAACCGGGGAGTGTGAGAAAGTATACTAAGGCCCCATAGACAACTAGCCTAGGCGCAAAGAGAATCGATTACCTAAATCACCGAAACTCACTCGTATACTATCTTGGAAGAAAATCAACATAATCTTAAATGTATAAAACTGCCTAAAGCTTCAATAAAATTTTAAAACACTCGGAAATCTGAATATCATGCAGGAAAGTACTAGGGCCAAACGACTAGGCTACAAGGTCTAGCGTAGGCCAGAATCGGCAAATCCTTCGCCAAAACAAAAATACTAAAAGCATCATATAAAGAAATCCTATGTAACACTAAACAGCTAAAATTATTAAAGCGAAACAACCGGGAATGTCGCTCTGGCTAACTAAATAACTCATACCTAGCGAGCGACAGCGTCCAGGACGCATCCGGTAGGCAACAGCTCTTGTAACAACGATATCACTATCAAATCACTTTTAAAATTACCAAGAGCTTACATTTATACATAAAAGAAATAATACTCAACTTATCAGAAGCAGAAGAAGTTGGAGAAAGCATTATGAGTTGAAAAAATCCAAGAATTGCGAGAGACACAGGGAAAAAACACCGAGTTGTTGAGCTACGCAAAAAGGAATGCAGATGGCGCCGTGAGCGGCGCAATGCACGCTTACGAAACGGGAGAGGAGAGATACCTTGCAAGCGGCTCTCCTTTTCTTTCTCGTTTTCGTTTTCTTGCCAATTGACCCCTTCGAAGTGTTAACTCTGTTCGGGGTGCAGATTGCTATGTGGCGTGTCAAGAATACGTCCTCTGATATTTCGCGATATCCCTGGTTCTTTTATTAGGGATATTTGCTCCAGGAGTTTGAATTCTGGGTACCTTAAGGTAAATTCTCTGGGAATATCGCCGTAGTTATATATACCCAAGGAAGCTACCCTTTAGGAACTTCCATCAGGACGACATGGCTTGAGCCCAAAAAAGGTAATTATTATCAAAACTGTCCTTAAAAACTGTGCAAAGATTAATTCCGTGGGAGATTTATAGTTCTTCTTCTGAGTCTTAAAATTCTGTCTCGGGACATGCGCCGGGATTCAGCAATCTGCTGGCGAGCCATATTAATTTCTCGCATCACAGGAGACAGGCTAAGCCGGCGACTCTCCAGATACAGGCTGGGTGTCTTTAATCGATCGATAACCTCGCATAAGAGTTGGTATCTGCGGGTGATTGACACACTTTGAGGTAAACCAGAGACAGAATCCGTAGACTTAGAAGAGGACAATAAAATTCCCGAAAAATCAGGCGATGACTCGGGGCAACGTTGTGTTTCGGGCGACCCAAACAGTGTTGTAACGTTCAGGTTAGATATACCTGACTGTGCCACTTCAGCCTTGAGCTCTGACCGGTATTTTAATCCACCATCAGAATGTAGGAAAGGGTTTGTATTCTGAGGTGACTCAGGAATGGAGGATGGCTCCCTCTCTATAATATTCATCTGGTCAGTGAGACGAGGTCTCCACTCCAGGACTCGAGACTGAACTAAAGGTAGGTCAAAAACAGGACCTTTTGACCTAATCCATGGGGGACTAAATCCACTAGAGGTAGGATCCACATGCGACAGTCGGTCGTCACAATCGGGTGGCAAAAAGCCGAGAAAGTCATTATCAGGATGAATAGACACTGCCGATTCAGAAACAGGGCTTTCTAAAGTAGCAGGTCTTGACCAATCTGGACTGGAACTCTTGGAACCAACAGAAGGTAGTTCCAATAATGGAATACTGGAAACTTCCCAGAATTCCCAACTCCACGGAGAATGAACGATACCTTCCTCTCGGAAAGAAGAAGCTAAGAACTGGGGCGTTGGCAATTCAGGAACAGGACAGTGAACCACCGACTCGGGAGACAAAATAGGGGTTTTACACATTTCAGTGGGGCTGTTCTCCCATAGTTGGAGGACCAAATGATCTTGAAACGATTCAGGCTTTAACACAGGAGTCTCATCACAATTTTCCAGAGGATATAACCAAGCATCCAGTGCTTTCTTTCTCTCGTAAGTACTAGCTGGCTTAAGAATGGGCTTAGGCTGAGTAATAGCTCTAGTAGGATGGTGACTTTTCCTCTGTCGTCAGGACTTGATACAATCTCGAGACAGAAGGTAGGACGCCACTACTGCAGCCACCCCATAGGAGTCGCCATCACTACTAGAACTAGAACTCTCAGAGACTTCAGAAGAAACAGGACTGTCATCCATGAGTTCTGGACTATTCAGAGTCTCTGTTACAGGATCAGGACCCTTCGGATACCAGAGAAAGTGCCTCCTAAGATAAACTGGAGGTTCAAACCAGGCCTTTAGCTGGATATGGTGAGCTTTTACCAGTTCACCATCAGGCAGTCTCTGCAGCTCATAGGTGACCTTATTCTCGTGTACCTTAGTAACACGGAATACTCCCTCAAACCTAGGGATGAGCTTGTTCGTCAGAAGGTGTCCCAACAGGTGCACCTTCTTAAGCACCAAAGAACCCTCTTTAAACGGTTTGTACCGAGGATGTCCTTCAGCCCATGGGTCTCGCGTTTCTGCTGATAGCAACGGGATACTATCAACATCGTGAGCACTCTTCAGTATGTTCTCAGGTGGAGTACAGCCAATCTCAGTGTGGTGGGAATGGTTGTAGCTGAGAACTGCTCGGGATAAGAACTGGTCCCATTTCCGAGATTCCCCAGAAATCACCTTAAGTAACTCACCAATGGTACGATTCACTCGCTCCACTGCACCGTTACTAGAGGGTTTATACGGAGTTGTTTTCACATGTACAACATTGTACCGCTCCAACAACTCAGTAAATTCCTGGGAAATAAACTCGGGGCCGTTATCAGCCAATATCCGGACTGGAACACGAGGAATAACAGGAAAAACTCGGTCTTCAAGCGCCTGGCATATCGTACTGCTCTTCTTATTCCTTATGGGTACTGCCGTCACCCACTTGGAATAATGGTCGACTACCATCAGACACACAATAAAACCAGTACTGGTTGTTGGGAGACTCACAAGATCCATAGCAACCAATTCAAAGGGAGAAGAGGTCACTATTTTCAAGGTCGGAGGGGCAACCACCTCCCTTGAGACCTTACAAGTCTGACATTCCCAACACGTCCGGCACATATCTGATTACATTAATCAAAGATCTGTGCCAGACGAGTCGACGGAGCATTGCAATAATTTTTCCGATCCCCCAGTGAGCATTCTGGAGGTGTGTCTCGGCAACTAGGTCAATCAGGACATTGAAGGTGACTACTGGGACTACTGAGCCGTCTGGGTTCCGCTTCACTAGCAAACCCTGGTGAACTTCCAGGTTCGACCAACATCTCCTATAGGGTAGACAGGAGCGTGGAACTCGAGATGCAGGAACCCCAGAGTAGATCATCTTAATGACAGATTGAATCTGTCGATGATCTCCTTGGATCTTGGACACCTGACTAAAGGACAGAAGAGCATTTCCGGAGAACACTCCCTGATCAGATTCAGGATCAGTTACCTTCATAACAGTGGTCTCGGTATGCAGGGAGGAGACTGAGAGTACCTTGGGAGACAACTGAAGAACAGTAGTGTGATCATACACCAACTGTTCTCGGGGTGAATCCAGTGTCAGGTAGGCTGCGTCCAGTATATTCCTACAAAGAACAAAACAAAAGTTAATGTCTTTGGTAGCTACCACTGCATAGTTAAACAGCGGTAGCCTCCACCCAGAAGGACACTTCACCTCTAACTGGACGTAGCCTAGAATGCTGGTGCAGAAACCAGTCAACCCCTCTAGCTGTTCTCCTGACAGTACCTGGTACTCTATGCCAAGTTGGCTCAGTACAGACTCACTTACTAGACAAACCTGTGCTCCTGTATCAACAAGAGCACAAAATAAGGTCTCCCGCATCATTACTATACCTACTGCCGAGTGTTGAGACACATGGGTACAACTGGACTGACGAGGTGCCTTTTCTGTCACGTACTGGATTACAGGATAATCCTCCGGCGCTCCCTGATCATCAGTGATCAAGCCCTCAGCGTCAGGAACACGAGATTTTACCTCCGCCTTATGGCCCAGAATCACGTCAGTTGGAGGGACGTAATTGCGGAGCTCGATCAGAGGGTTAAAATGCAATCCAGACAGACACTGAAGATGCACACACTGAGGCTCAGTCACGGATGGATCACGATAGACTACGGGACAAGTGGGACCCCAATGGACCCAGATTTCCAGGTTCAATAACTTTGATGCTGCCAATAGCAACTCCAGAGCTGGGACCGTACCTGGAAATCTCATTGCCTTAATCCTGTTCCCGCTGGTCTTGTCCAGTTTGAAGCCTAGTCGACCGGCGTCTTTCAGAAACTGCTGAACTAAGGCATCCCGGAGCTTGGCTCCCTTCAGCGGAGAGTCGGGTGCGACACCTGACCCTTCTGTCCTGCAGTTCACTACTAGCTCCAAGGATTCGATGAGAGAATCTGGACCACCACGAACCTCCTTATACAAGGCCAGTCCAGTAGGCAACTTGGGAGTGCTAGGTTCAGTAGCAAACAGAGTCAGTTAATGCGGGCCAGCGGGATAACCAGTCAGCGGCGGAATTCTGATCTCCTGGACAGTAATTAACAATAAAGTTAAATTCGGACAGGTCCTCCAGTGTCCGTGCTAGACGACTGTCCACCATCTTCATGTCATGAAGGTACATCAGGGGACGGTGATCAGAAAGGATCACGAAGAACTGACCATAGAGGAAGGCCCTGAAGGTTTTCACTCCCCATCGCAGAGCAGCCAACTCACGCTCAATGGTAGAGTAACGGGTCTCGCAGTCAAGGAAAGTCATAGAGTCGTACGCTATAACCCGACGCTCCCCTGGATGCTCCAAGGACTCCTGGCACAGACAAGCACCAGCACCTTCACCCGAAGCGTCAACAAACAACTCCAAGGGTTTAGCATCAGCGGAGTAGTCAGGGTATGACAACATAATGTCCTCTTTGATAAGTTCCTTCAAGCGCACAAAGGCACTGTCCATTTCTGCAGTCCACTTCAGTTTCCTAGTTCCTTGAGACTTTCGTCCTCCAGTCTTCGCAGATAATGGTTTGGCTATCTGTGAGCACATGGGGATAAACTTCCGTTGGAAGTTGACCAGTCCCAGGAATCCCCGTAGCTCACGCACAGTGGTCGGTTTAGGGGAAGTCTTCCACTTTCTGGATGTATTCTGGTAGCTTACGCATACCAGAACGTCCAACCAGATGACCAAGATACTGGACCTCGGCTTGAATCCAAGAACACTTCCCGAGTTTTATCTTGAGTCCGTGCTTCTGGAGAGTAGCCAAAACTCGTTCTACCAGTCTCAGGTGTTCCTCGTAAGAAGACCCAAGTATCAATATGTCGTCAATGTAGACAACCACCTTGGCTTTCGGGACCTCTTGGAGAATACTCTGCCTTTCTCTCTGGAACACTGCAGGTGCATTTTTCAGTCCAAACGATAAGCGTCTGAACTGCCAGTGTCCAAAGGCGGTAGAGAAAGCCGTGTATTCCTTACTGTCCTCTGCCAACGGTAACTGGTAGTATCCACGAACCAGGTCAAGGGTTGTAAAGTATTTGACTCCTTGAATTCCAAATACAGGCATCGGGAACTTATCAGAGACAGTCACCTTATTCAGTCTACGGTAGTCCACACACAACCGTATACTATTGTCCTTTTCTCGGACTGGAACAATGGGTGAAGACCAAGGAGAGATGCTGGGTTCAATAATACCCAGTTCATGCAACTCCTTGCACTGTTCCTCGATGGCGTCAGCGACAGGTTTGGCAAACCGTCGAACTCTCTGATAAATGGGCGTCTCGTCATACAGGTGGATGCGTATTGGTGTGCTTGAGCACTCTCCCACATCATCATCACCAGTACTGATGACTGGAAGATGACGTCGAAGCATTTGACAAAACTGGTCCTTCTGAGAAGAGCCCAGTTCGTCGGAGATAGACAGATTGTCTATCTCTTCCAATACGCTCGGTTCAGGAGTCAGGTCACACTCCTGTGCTATCAGGCAGGATAGAGGAGCATCCACCATTGCTATGGTGAACACCTTCCCCAAGAGATCGCCCTTCTTGATCTTGGCAGTTTCTTCAGATGAACCCTTGACTAAAACTGAGGCTTTTTTGTCTTTCAGTTCAAGGATGCCAGGAATTGCTGTAACTTTCCTTGACAGACCAGGGGTTATGATGTCGCCATCATAATACATTTCCGGCCAACAGTTGGTCGGACAAGCTGGGCACCTAAAAGACGTGTCTAGTCCCTTAGGAAAGTTAACACTAACTGGAACAAGTACTGGCTCAATACTGGCAATCCTCATTGAATCGGCTGCGTGGACCTCAAGTGCATAAAGCACTTGCTGACAACAGGCTCCACGTATCGGGACATAATACTCCCAAAGAGGCTCTTGGGGAGTATTGCCAACGCTCAGCCGATTTCGGGAACCGTCAACTATCACCCCATTTGCTCTCAAGAACTGGTAACCAAGCACTACATGCTCAGCCATAGTCCCTGAAGGCACTACATGGAACATACCCGGGGCGAATGTCATTCCATGCAGTATAGGGGTCAACAGTACAATACCTAGGGTCTTGGGTCCTGTTTGCCCTAAACCCTTCAGACCAATGGTGTTGGGTACCATCTGCAGCTGGTAATCCTGTACTACTCTCAATGACAGGAGGTTGACCTCAGCTCCGGAGTCAATGAGAGCATCCAACGCTCCCGATGGAAACTCAGACATGGTCACTGGGACAACCATGAGTGGTACAGGAGCCAACTGCGCCAGGTTAACTCTACGAAGGGTTTTCAATACTGCCTCAGTTTCGGCTTTCTCCCTGAAGGAGTCAGTTGGAGATGCTCTGGACTGTGTCGAGGACAGGTTATCACAGGCCAATCCTGAAATAGCCATTGGAGGTGCAATAACTTTTTCAGGTTGAGGGGTAACCTTGGAAATCGAGATTTCCGAGGCTGCCGTCGAAATACTAGGAGCATGCACCCTAGCACTCACACCCTCCTTCGATGTAGCCCCATCTTCTACATCGAAGGCCTGGTGTTTAAAGCCCTATGATACTCCTCAGTTCTTGACTTCCTGGGCTTTGCCTTCTTGCTCTTCTTCTTTTTCCCCACAGTCCGAGAAGGAGCACTGGACTCGCTCCCACTTCGGGTCTCCCGGCTACTGGTTGATCCAGAATAGGACGACAGGGTCGGAGTAGCATTCACTGGTACTGCTCTCCACCTTGAAGGAGTCTGGACAGAGGTAGTCTCCCTCTCAGGGCTGCGGGCATTAGCTGTGTTCTGGACAGGTGATCTGCTTATAACCGGCGCCTGTCGTCCACACTGTGCCACATGATGGTTGGACAAGCCACAACGTAGGCAGAGGTTGAGGCGTCTGCGACACTCGTCCACAAAGTGCCCTGGTTTTCGGCACCAGGCACAGTACCTCCTCTGGAATTGGGGAGATCTATCCGGGGTGCGCGATGGTGGCAGGCGCACTTCCACAGGTGCAGGTTTGGGGACCGGTCGAGGAGGAGTGCGTAAATACGCTCTGTCAGGTCCAGGTGAACGGCTGGGGGCAGCCATGGCAACCCTGTCAGCATATGAACCGTGCCATGACTGTCCCACACGACTGATGGCCAAATCCTCTGCCTTCTGGCTTCGCTGACAGGATGCCTCGTCGAGAACACTCAACAGGTGTAGAACATCCTCCCAAGTGGCCTGACGGCCAGCGGAGACATTAATGGTGGCCAGAGACTGTTCCAGCCAACTCGCAGCTCTGCTCGGAACAGTTCTTAGGAGCTTTCGCCTAAGCTCCCTCCGGTCCAAACTACGGCGAGGATAGGCCGACTTGTACAGGGAGGCTAACCGGACGGCGTAGATTTTCAGCAGTTCGCCCTCGCCCCAGGTGGCACTGCTGAACCGTACCTTTCTACCAGCATCACGCCTCTCTTGGGCTTCTCGGCACCAGTCGAGAAGGCGTTTCTTCATGACGGGGTATGAGATCTCGGGACCCACCATAGCTGAGAACGCCTCATGAATTTCTCCCTTCAGAAATCTTCCAAGATCAACAGTCCACCAGCCAGAGCTTCCTGCTGTATATTTACTGGCACAGTAGGCCTCGAAATCCCTCAGGAATCGGGCAAAACTCTGGCCAGTTTCCAGCTGGAAGATTCCAGGCTTGGGGTTCCTCCTGGAGTCGAGGACCTTAAGCAGATCAGAGAGACTGCGTTCTGTCTGGAGGGACTGGACGTGGTCGGTGGAGACTGTGTCAGCTGAGCTGACACTGAGACAGGAACTGGAAGTATCTCCAGAAGTCTCGCTGCCAGAATCATCGCTGGTTGACTCCTGGGACATGGTCATTTCGGGTATGGCTGGTCTGGCTCTTTCCTCTGCCTGGCGTCTCCGCTTTGGGATGGCCCCTGTCTGAGTAAGAACTGCCTCAGCGGTGGCTGCTGGAGCTTTCTAAGAGCCTACTGGATTCAGCCGGGTTGTCCAAGAACTGCTCCCCCAGTCCACTGGCTGCAGGCTCTGGTGGACTAACAGAGTTAGTTGCCAGAACAGGCGAGGAAGCTAGCAGTCCACTTGGGACAGGAGACTCCCAGAAGCATGGTACAGGGGGGATTAACGTTGTGAACCCTGGAGGGGGCTGGAGACCTCCAATCAGTGGCTCTGCTCCAGTCACTGGAATTGCCAGACCATTGTAATTTGGCCAAGCAAGGGACGTAGATGGAGCACTGGTGGTCACTGTGGTTGTGACCCCAGTGGCAACGTGGCACATTGGTGACGGCTCAACGGTCTTCAGGGCCGCCACTTGAAGTGTCAGGGACTTGACCTGAGTTGTCAGGTCACTGACAATCCTGACAAGACTCTCTACATCCTGGCTCAGGCTCTTCTTAGCCTTTCGGCGTTTACTGGATGATGATGCCATCACTAAAGGTTGGTGTTTCCCGGGTCTGGGCACCAAAAATTATGTAGTGGTTTGCGGACTGTGGCCAGAGGTAGCACCCGAACTGCCTAGTGTCCGAATGCCGACCACAACCCGACGTTCACTACACAACAAATATACAATGGTGTAATACCCAAAAAAACCTAAGTAACAGGTCAAGAGAACGGAGCTCTGGGCACCACCCCTTCACTTATACTGGGCAAGAGGACCCAGCTAGAATCTTACTTTTTATCTTACCTTTTATTGTGCTAGGTGGATTATAAATAAAAGTATAAGAACATTAGGTGAAAGGAAATATTGTTTTTTCTGATAACTGGACACTGTGGGAAAATGAATTATGATAAATTACTGTATTTATGAGAGCTTAAAAAAACAGTGGCGGAGGAAAAGAAACCGTGGTGAGAGGTTCTGAAATGAAATGCTGTATACATAAAACAGGCAAAAAAAAATATTTATTTGAAAATTAAACTATAAATACATTAATATATCAATTTAGATAGTCAAAGGCAAAATTAACATCCCTTTTGCATATTGTACCAGCAAGAGAAAAAATACTAGCTACATGCAAGATATACCACTTCAGTTACAAAACGGAACATTAAAATCCTAACAAAACATGACTGCAGAACCCTCAATGCCCGAATTCTTTACTGAAAACTTCCCCAATGTTAATAATCAATGGCCCTAATATTGACCAGTCATGTTCTGCCGTCAAATCTGCTTTGAAGAACGGCAGCTAAAACTGAAAAATGGCATGCCAAAATACAGCTGAGGGCCAGTGTCTGTCTTCCCTCATTACTTACAATCACATCACACAATTCATTCTTACACTAAAGTTTCTGTAAGCTTTCAGAAGTGTTGGCATCACATTGATGGGAAAGTATGAAAAATATTGCACTTTACTCAATACAACACCTCAATACAGTTTTTCCCTTGATTGCAGGACTCTAACATATCATAATTTAATTCTTGTCCCTCATATCACTCATATCATGAATATGGAAAACTCCGTCACCATAAACCTTTTTTATTTTCAGCAGGAGTCTCAGATCTCCAATCGGCAGGATTCCCTGTAATCCCAATATCTTTTCCAGGTTAGCCCTTATCAGTCTGACGATGAAGGTATCCATGAATCATTGCAGACCTTCAGTTATAACAGTTAAACAGACCACTACACACTAGCAACAGGCAATACTCAAATCTCTCTAGAGAATACCCTAATTCTCTCTCCCTTACACTCCCTACTGAGTGTAGGGGGCTGCTGTCAATGCCTTGATTATGTAGCTATCAATACCTGGAAATAAGATAATAACGAGTTAAAGCATTTTTTTTTTTATATGGGCACAGAGGGATATATATACAGTATATCTATACAGGTATAGAAAAAATGACTGTTTCATAAAATACAAATCCACTAAGCTTTCTTAAATACAAAACACATTTCATTCCAGCAAAGGGACAGGATAGTCCTTGGGGGAGATACCATGCCAGAGATTCCTCTCACCCCCTTCAGGGGGAGAGGAAGCTGCTACTGATTAGTGACCCCAGTCAGAAGGCACAGGCTCATCGCCTGCTTGAACATTCTGATGACGGCCCAACCCTCGCGCTGACAGGGAGTCCCTCTGGAGGGAAGAGGATCGTTCGATCCTCTGGGGGAGATGACACATGAGGGTTCGCCCGTAGAGAACCTGCAAAGAAGGGAGAAGAGACCTTCGACCTATCCGGAAACCTCCCCCCCCCCCCGGAGAGGGCGCTGCTCTGCGCTGCGGGGGAGGGAAACGCGGAGGTGGCCTGATCGCCATAAGCCCTGATGCAAACAGGGCGCGGTCGCATCGGAGAACAGCGCGCCGATTATGATGACGATCGCGCGAAAACCACAGATCTGGGTAGCGCTTGAATAAAGCATGCGTAGCAGTATAACCGCGCCCGCATGCCCGCGCGAGCGTGGGCGTATCGGTGTCCGCGTGAACGATCCCCGCACTTCCGCGCGTATGCAGATCGCTGGCGCTTGCGCGTGAAAGATCGTGGGCGATAGCGAGGGAAACCATCCCACGCGCGAACGATCTCGGCGAAAAAAGATTGCCGGTGCTAGCGCCGACGGCGATTGCGTGTGGGAAACCATCCCACGCGTGGAAGAATAACGCTGACGATCTTCGGCGCTTACGCGAGTACGAAGATCGTCGGCGCTAGTGCGAGAGAAGACCCTAGGACAGTGAGCGGGAAACCATGGTGCCCGCGTGCGTAAGATCTCCAACTATGAAAGATGATCGTCGGCGATTCGTGCGAGCATGGACGATCTTCGACGCTCACGCGTGAGCGAAGATTGTCGGCACTCGCGCGCGAGAGAAGATAGTCGGCGATCACGAGCGGGAAAACCTCTGTGCCCGAGCGCGGACGATCTACGACGATCGCGAGCGGGAAACCGCGCGCGGACGATCCGTGCGATGGATGCGTGAGCCTCAATGGTCGCGCGCGGGAAACCATCCCGCGAACGGAACGATCTTCGGCGCTTACGCGAACTGTAAAGATCGTCGGCGCTCGCACGCCTAGCGCCGAATCTGAAGATCGGCGGCTAACGACCGTCGACGATCGCGCGCGGAGAACCGCGCGCAGATGGCCTCGTTGCCGTGCGCGGGAAACCATCCCGCGCACAACACAATCATCGGAGCTTATGCATACTAAGAAGATTGTCGGTGCTTGTGCGCTTAGCGCCGGATCCGAAGATAGCCGGCTAACGGCCGTCGATGATCGCGTGAGGAGAACCGCGCGCGGACGGCCTCATTGTTGCGCGCGGGAAACCATCCCGTGCACAGACCGATCCTTGGCGCTTACGCTCACTAAGAAGATCATCAGCACTTGCGCGCCTAGCGCTGGATCCGAAGATCGCTGGCTAACGACCGTTGCCGGGTTAACAATCTTCGACGATCGCTCGCGGAAAAACCACGAGCGGAAGAGCCTTGGAGATCGCGTGCGGGAAACCATCCCGTGCGCGGGCGATCTACAGCATTTACACGTTAGCGCGTAACAGAAGATCGTCGGCTAACGATCCTAGACGATCGCGCGCAGGAAACCATCCCGCGCGCGGGCGATCATCAACGCTTACGCGTTAGCGCATACCATAAGATCGTCGGCTAACGATCCTGGACGATCGCGGGATCGCGCACGGGAAATAATCCCGCACGCGGGCGGTCTTCAGCGCTTATGCGCGAGTGAAGATCGTAGGCCCCTGTGTAACAGAAGATCGTCGGAAATGGTTGAAGGATCGGCTAACTCATAGATCAGGAACTGGGATGTGTCCCTATAAGGGAGGGCATCCCCTGAAGAGGACCAGGAGGTCTACAGTACTTCAGTGCCGACGATCAACTGAGGGACTGCTAAATACTCCGAGGAGTGGTCTCTGTGAGGTACCTTTCCCGCGAACGGGAGAGGTGTCCTTCGTAGAAGAGACTTAGAGACACCATAGGCTGAAACGCTGGTGAGCGCCAGTGCGCTATCTCAGGAACCCCAACGATGTGCGCAAATGCGCAGGGAACGTTGGTAGCAGCCTAACTGAATACTGTACTGGAACAGGGTGTCTCTGAAGGCAGAATCAGGAACAGCAGGAACAGCAGTCGAGCGCTAGCGCGTAAGGGAACGTTGGCGCGCAGGTGATACCTGGCACTTAAGGGACTTACTCAAGGTGTGAGAAAGTCTCTCCTGCCCCGAAGGGAGAAGCCCTTTAGATAACGGGGGCGTGGGCGCCCAAGGCGCGTCTGCAGTCAGGAACGGATACAGCAGGCAACAGGTACACTGAGGGACGAGAGACCAAGGGTCTAACGTAGCCTGAGTAGCGAGGCCCGAGGGGATTAGTTGCAAGACCCCGAAGGGTCAATGTAACGAGAAACCGAAGTTTCTCCGTCACTAATCACCGAAGTGTAGAAGTGAATAAAGTTACGAGAGCCCGAGGGAACTGCGTAACTAAAGCTCCGAGACCCCGAAGGGTCAGGGAAAAAGAGAAACTGAAGTTTCCCTGTCACTAAACACCGAAGTGCTAGTGACTGAACAGCAAGCTGTTGACAACAGGAACAAACCTCCGAAGAGGAGTCTCTATGAGTGGCCTCTCTCGCGAACGAGAGAGGTGAGCACTTCGTAGAAGAGACTGGTGATGGAGCCCCGTAAGGCCGTGAGATCAGCAGACGTAAACAAGAACAATCCTCCGAAGAGGAGTCTCTGTGAGTGTCCTCTCACGCGAACGGGAGGGGACACTACGTAGAAGAGACAAAAGGAGCAATCCTCCAAGGAGGAGCCCTTAGTGCGGCCTCCCTCGCGAACGAGAGAGGGCCAGACTGATCCTGCAGCTGCTCAGCCCCTTGAGCGTAGCTACAGAAGCGACCGCTCAGCCCCGAGAGCATAGTCGCTAGTACCATGGTCTAGCCTTGCAACCGCTCAGCCCCTTGAGCAAGTCACAAGGGCGGCCGCTCAGCCCCAAGAGCATAACCGCCTAAGGACCAAGGAAAAGTAAAAAGGGAAGTTAACTAATTACCCTGGAGGCGAACCTCCTTATCCCGCAGCTGGCAGTAGTCACGGGGGAACTTCTAAGAGAAGGGAACGCCCCTGACGAACGCCTTGAGAGACGGCGGCGCAGCCGACTCCCCAGGATAAACAGGACAGCTCTGCTTCGAAGGCACACAACAGGCACGAAGAAACAGCATCGTAAACTGGAAAATAAAACAGAATAATTATTTAACAGAAATTCCCCCGGGTGAAACTCCGAAGAGAAACCCCGAGGGAAAGAACATAAGAACGAAAGAAGGTATGTGCCCCCCCTCCCCCACCCGGCATGCCCAGATGAGGGGGGGGGGGGGACGAAGGTTAACAAAACAGAATTATAACATTATAATTATGCAACTGACTTTGAATGTTCCAAGGATCACCGACCCCCGAAGGGACGTGAGCCCTGAGCAGAAAAGTTAAAACACAGTTATATTCATAAAAATAATTGAGACAAATAAAACGAAATAGCAACTCGGTCCTAAGAGGCTATCGTAAGCCTAGTACGGAGTAAGAGGTGAACGACCTCAAGAGAAGGGCCGGTCTCCACGAAGGCAACCATGGTGGCCTAGGAGTGAAAGTCCGTGATCAAGAAAAGATCGTAGTGGCCTGCAAAGCCGGCGGTCACTCTCGTAGACATACACAACACACACCGCACAACACCGAAAGCAAAGGGAACTTACTATTTTCTATACACAAAAATATACATAAACATCAATAATGTTTAAATATATTAAGTATAAGAAAAGGCAAGTTAAAAGACAAAACAATAATGGCCGTCAAGACTTCCGATCGCTATCCGAGCCAAAAGTAAAGTGGAGTATTCTCCGGTGTGTGTGAGGGGGAGGAGTAGCTAGCTACCCCTCCCTACCCCCCGCTAACTAGCGGCGGGGTAGGAAACCCTCATTAAAACTTTTATGGCTCGTCGTTCAGCTACGCCGAAGTAATTACCCCATGTAAATAGCGTGGTTTGTATTTCAGTTACGGAACAAATTTATCTTATTATGAAAATATCATTTTTACACATTTAAACTTACCCGCTGGTTATACAATAATAGCTGATTGACACCCTTGGTGGTTGGTCAGAGACAGCAAGATTAATGGAATTTAACTTAAGAGTTTAAAAACAAAACTTAGCTTAAGGGTTCCTACCTATTCAGGAAGCTGACTTCAATGGTTCTCTGCATTAATAAGTCTGCTGTCCTTTGAGAACCAGCGATCCACCCAGGGGGCTGAAGAACTCTAAGAGCTGTCAAACGGTGAATAACCTAATGCTGACAGGACCTCAACTAATACCCTTGTTCCGGGCACTCTCAAGGAACAATTGACTACCTGACTAAATCAAAGATTGCGGAAGATTGTCTAACAATTTCCTCCAATCATAAAAATATATACAAGTTCCAAGAGGGGAAAAGGATACTAGGGATTAAGGGACTGTAGTGGTAGATCCTTCACCTACTACTGCATTCACTGCTACGAATGGACCCAAAGTGTAGCAGTACTCATAAAGAGTCTGGACACGTTTTAAATAATGTGATGCAAATACAGATTTACTTCTCCGAAACGTTGTATCCACTATACTTTGCACAGAAAGATTTTGTTTAAAAGCCACAGAAGTTGCCACAGCTCTAACTTCATGAGTCTTAACTTTTAAGAGCTTAAGATCTGCCTCACCACAATGTGTGTGAGCTTCTTTAATTAAAAGTCTTATGAAATTTGATAAGGCATTTTTAGACATAGGTAAAGCAGGCTTTTTGACTGCACACCAAAGAGCTTCTGAACTGCCTCTTAAACCTTTAGTCCTGTCTAAATAGAACCTTAGTGCTCTAACAGGACAAAGAACCTTCTCTAGTTCGTCACACACCAAATCAGAGAGGTTAGCAATTTCAAAAGATTTTGGCCATGGGTGAGGACGTTCGCTTTTGGCTAGAAAATGGTATTTTTATTATAAAATAAATTTTTAAATATTCTTACCTGGTAGTTACATATATATAGCTTAAATCCCGCGTTTCGACACGGCACGACAGAAATTCAAATTCGCGGTGACAGCCGCCATAACAGTAGGTGGTCATACATTGAGCGCCACCACTCGCAGGTTATCAGAACCATTACCCATTATCTTCAGAAATTCGATGTCTCTGTTTTCAGAGGAGAGGAGGGAGGGCCCTTTTATATATGTAACTACCAGGTAAGTATATTTAAAAATTTATTTTATAATAAAAATATGACAAATTTGAAGATAATTTGTATTTTTCCTAACCATGCAAACCTTAGCTATTTACATTGGGTTTACCTTTTAGCGTAGCTGAAATGACGAGCCAATAGTTTTTAAACGAGGGTTATTACCTCCGCGCTAGTTAGCGCGGGGTAGGGGAAGGGTAGCTTGCTACCCCTCCCCCCCACACACCGGTGATTTGCTTCACTTCACTTAGAGGTAGGACTTGACTTGGGGGCCAGGGATGGCGGGCAAATATGTGTAAATAGCTAAGGTTCGTATGGTTAGGAAAAATACAAATTATCTTCGAATTTGTCATTTGTTCCGTAACCGAAATACAAACCACGCTATTTACATTAGGTGACTTACCCCTTAGGAAGGTGGAAAGTCCCCAGCCTTACTGACTTCGGCTTTGCCCGGGGACTCAATCCCTCAGTGAGTAGCACTTGAGAGAAGGAGCCCCTGCACCTCACAAGTTCCTTGCTTCGCTAGGAACGAGTGGCCTACATAAGTTGTGTGTGGAGGAAGGTGTGACTCGTCCTATGAAGTTGACCTTGAGACCTTTAGATAGGAATCTAGGATAGGACGTTCCCAATACCACCTCGTCAGGGTATGGGGGACGCAACAGTATTAAGCTTCATACTAGGAGCACAAGGAAGCATGGGTTACCTGCAGAGGTCGAGGTCAGCTATGCGAGGACCAGGATGCTGCTTCCCCAAGAGAGGGGAGAATGAAGAAAGTAGTAAGGGTCAGACATACTCTTTCATCCACGCAGACTAAAACCGGGTAACAACGCCCTCAACCTACTGCTACTTGTCCATAAAGGAGCCTGAGGTTAGACCAGCTGTTGTGCAGCCACCACAGGGCCGATAGAAAACGTATCGAGGCTCCTGTGGGTCACGTCTTGAAGGTAGTGGGCTGTGAAGGTCGTCTGACGCTTCCAGACCCCAGCTTGAAGCACCTGCGTCACAGAGAAGTTTCTCTTGAAGGCCAGGGACGTAGCAACACCCCTGACATCGTGTGCCCTAGGGCGACGTGACGGAGGAGGGTCTGGATTCAAGGCATGGTGGATAACCCTTCGAATCCAAGCTGAGATGGTGTTCCTGGTGACCCTCCTCTTCGTCCTGCCTGTGCTCACAAACAATGCTCGCACTTGAGGACGGACTGAAGCCGTTCTCTTCAAGTAGTGCCTCAGACACCTCACTAGACATAGTAGCAGCTGATCTGGGTCGCTTGTTACAGAGCGGAGACTCGTGATCCTGAAAGAGTCGAACCGAGGATCCGGCACTCCAGGATTCTGCGTCTTGGCTACAAACTCAGGAACGAACCTGAACGTTACCTCCCCCCATCTCCTTGAATGGGCGATGTCGTACGAGAGACCATGAAGTTCACTAACCCGCTTGGCCAAAGCCAAAGCGAGCAGGAAAGCCGTCTTCCAAGACAGGTGGCGATCGGAGGCCTGGCGTAATGGTTCGAAGGGAGGTCTCTTAAGAGCCCTAAGGACCCGAACCACGTTCCAAGGAGGAGGTCTCACTTCCGACTGGGGGCAGGTAAGCTCATAGCTACGTATGAGTAGAGAGAGTTCTAGCGAGGAAGAAATATCCACGCATTTCAGCCTGAAGGCCAAGCTTAAGGCTGAGCGATAGCCTTTCACTGCCGAGACAGAAAGGCGCATTTCCTCCCGCAGATAAACGAGGAAGTCCGCTATTGCTGGAATAGTGGCATCGAGTGGAGAGATACCCCTCCCACGACACCAACCACAAAAGACTCCACTTCGCCTGGTAGACTCCCTCAGAGGACCTTCGTAGGTGACGAGACATTCTCTCCGCAACCTGTTGCGAAAAGCCTCTCTCCGTGAGGAGACGCTGGATAGTCTCCAGGCGTGAAGCCGAAGCGAGGCCACGGCCTTGTGAGGGACGTTGGAGTGGGGTTGTCTGAGAATCTCGTGTCGTGGAGGGAGTTCCCTCGGGAGCTCCGTCAGGAGCTGTAGAAGGTCTGGGAACCATTCCGCGTGATGCCATAGCGGAGCTACCAGAGTCATCGAACAGTTGACCGATAGTCTGGTCCTGTTGAGCACCCTTCTCATCAGACAGAACGGTGGGAAGGCGTACACGTCGATGTTGTCCCACCGTTGCTGGAAAACATCTTACCAGAGTGCCTTGGGGTCCGGGACTGGGGAGCAGTACAGAGGCAGCTTGAAATTCAACGCTGTCGCGAACAGGTCCACGGTCGGGGAACCCCACAAAGTCAGGACTTTGTTGACTATCTGAGGATCCAAAGACCACTCGGTACTCACTATCTGCGAGGCCCTGCTCAGACTGTCGGCGAGCACATTCCTCTTGCCAGGAATGAAGCGAGCTGATAGTGTTATCGAGTGGACTTCGGTCCACCTCAGAATCTCTACTACAAGATGGGATAGCTGCTGCGAAAAAGTGCCTCCCTGCTTGTTGATATAAGCCACTACCGTGGTTTTGTCGCTCATCACCACCACGGAGTGACCCGCCAGGGTCCGTTGGAACTGCTGAAGAGCCAGAAAGATGGCCTTCAATTCCAGCAGGTTGATGTGCAGGCACTTTTCTGATTCTGACCAAAGGCCTGAGGTCCTCTGGTTCAGAACGTGCGCCCCCAACCCTTCTTTTGACGCGTCCGAAAACAGAGACAATTCCGGGGGAGGACAAGAAGACTCACTCCCTTCCGCAGGTTCTCGTCGACCAGCCACCACTGCAAGTCCGTCCGTTCCAAAGATCCTATCGGGATCAGAATATCCGGGAAATCGGATCCTTGATTCCACCGGGACTTAAGCTGCCACTGCAGGGATCTCATCCTGAGGCGGCTGTTTGGAACCAGACGAGCCAGGGAGGACAGGTGACCTAAGAGACACAACCACGACTGGGCGGGGAGCTCTTCTCGCCTGAGGAAGGGTTCTGCCACCCTCCTCATCCTTGCTATCCTGTCGTCTGATGGAAAGGCTTTGTGGAGATCGGTGTCTATCAGCATGCCTAGATAAACCAGTCGTTGGGACGGCTGCAGAGAGGACTTCTCGAGGTTTACCACGATCCCTAGATCCTGGCAAAGACCTAGAAGCCTGTCTCGGTGCCGAAGAAGGGTCTACTCCGAGTCTGCTAGGATCAGCCAGTCGTCCAGATAACGAAGGAGACGAATGCCGTTCCTGTGCGCCCAAGATGAAATCAGGGTGAACACTCTGGTGAACACCTGAGGAGCTGTGGAGAGACCGAAACACAGCACCTTGAACTGGTAGATCTTGTCGTCTAGGCAGAATCTTAAGTACTTCCTGGAAGACGGATGGATTAGGATCTGGAAGTACGCGTCCTTTAGATCCAGTGTGCACATGAAGTCTTGTGGTCTCACTGCAAGTCTAACCGTGTCCGCTGTCTCCATGCTGAACCGGGTTTGCTTGACAAACCCGTTCAGAGCTGAGAGGTCGATGACAGGTCTCCAGCCTCCAGACGCCTTCTTTACAAGAAAGAGTCGACTGAAGAAGCCTGGGGAGCCGTTGACGACCTCCTGGAGAGCACCCTTCTTGAGCATGGTCTCGACTTCGGCCCGAAGGGCCAGCCCCTTTGCCGATCCCGAGGCATAGGAGCTCAACGACACTGGATTCGCAGTCAGGGGAGGTTGAGATGTAGTGAACGGGACGCGATAGCCTTGGCCGATCACTGAAACCGTCCAAGCATAGGGCCGGTGTTGCTGCCACCTGCGGACGCAACGCTGAAGGCATCCCCCTACAGGTGGACACACAGGGGGACTACCACCCCTAGGGTTTGCGGCCGCGGCCGCTACCCCTAAGAGTATTGCCTCCCCTGGAGGACTTGCCACCCCTCTTGACCTTGGCTGGAAAGGGCTGGGGCTTAGACACCACTTTCTTAACTGCCGGTGCCTGCTTCGGAGCCTTACGAGGCTGCTGCTGCTGTTGCGGAGGAGCTGGAGGCTTATAGGGCCGAGCTGTAAGGGCCCTATGGAGGAGGGAGTCCGTGCTAGATTTCCTCCACCTCTTAGCCGTTCGCTCCATATCCTGTGGCTCGAACAGATTCTCCCCAAGAAGGGAGGCATGTCTGAGCCTACACACATCCACGGCGGGGACCTTCGGGTGGAATCTCTCGGTCACCGCATCGCGCCGCTTCAAAACCGAGTTGGCCCACAGGGTGGTGACCTGGTGCGCCAGGAACTCGATGAAGCGGGTGCTCGAGAGTAAGGTCTCCAGGGCCTTCCTATTGGTCTCCTTAGACAAGTCCTCGGAGCGCAATAGGATGCCCAGAGTACCTAGCCATATATCCAACCACGAAGTGGCCTGCATGGTGCACTTTGCGACCTTCTCATGGCTCAGGATCTCCGACGCCGAGAACGACACCTGCCGGGCAGAAAGCTTCTCGAGGGGAACTCCCTTAGCCAGCTCCTCCACGGAGTGATGGAGAGGAAGAGCGAGACTGGACTCACCCAAGATCTCAAAATACCTCCTCTGCTGGAGACGAGGAGGAGGGATGAGTTTGTTCCCGGCAGAGGAACGTCTGGAGGAGGCAAGAATCGCAAGCTGGGCGTTGGCCCTGGCTCTGGCAATCTTCAGACCCCGAGACCAGGGCAGAGCTGCACTGGACTTAGGGGCTCTCTGAACGTCGAACACTTCGTCCAAGACTGTGTCCTTGCCTACTCGGGGGGCGATCACGGGGTCCATAAAACCGTTGAGTTGCCTCATCAGGCTCAGGACCTGCCAGAAGGCATGTTCAGATTCCTGCTGATCTCCTCCTTGCGGGCTGGCAGCTAAGTCTCCTGTCCCCGGAATCTCTTCCTGGGGCGAAGCGTGGACGTTCCCCCGGGGAGCCGCGGGTTCCTGGCGAATCCTTAGAGACGATTTCGGGATGGTCTTGGAGTCCTTGGGTTCCCTCCTGGGAGGGATACAGGATTCCAACAAAGAGGTTCGAAGAGCCCCTTCCGCACGAGACGATTCTCCTCCATGAAGAGAAGGCTCCCCCCTTGGTGCTGAGGGGAAGACTATCGCTTCACTGGACTCACCCGAGGACGGAAAAGCCTCGTCCACGGGAGAAGGAGAAAACGCTTGGGCAGGGGAAGGGGCCTTCCCGACAGACCTCTTAAGAACCAACTTCTCCCTGGGGGAAGTCACCACGAAGTCCACTCCTCTCTTCCTCTTCAGCGTAGGTGAGGCAGCCGTTGGTTTGTTGCCCTGATCGGCGAGTGCTGGCTTCATTACCCTCACTAACGCCCACATCAGAGGACCAAACCAAGTCTGTTGTTCCACGGACACAGAGTCCGAAATCCTCGCTGGAGGAAAAGGGATCGGGCGATCGTTCGGAGTGGACACCACTGGACCTGCCTGAAAAGGAAAGGGGGAAGAAAGACGCACTGACCTCTCTGAAGTGTCTTCCCTGTCCTGCACAACAGTCCTGCGTTTTGATGGAGGCAATCCAGAGCGCTGTCTGGGAACACGCGTTCCTGCTGCTATCACTGGCTGTGAAATTCGGCGCGAACGGTGGTCGCGCGGGCGCGCAGGCGAGTGGGCGCGAGGGCGTATAGGCGAACGAGCGCGTGGGCGAGCCGGTGAACGAATGCGTTGGCGCGATGGCGAGGGAACGCGTTGCCGCGTGGGCGAGTGAGAACGTTCCGAAGATCTCTGGCGACGTTGGTCAGGAGACCTGTAGCGCGAGGGAGAGCGATTGCGAGCAGGCGATCGGTGGTGCGCTGGCGAACGCTGGTGCGCAGGCGAGCGATGGCGCGTTGGCGCGTTGGCGCGTTGGCGCATGGTGACGCGTTGGCGAGCGATAGCGCATAGGTCGCGCAGGCGAACGATCGCGCGAGGGCAAGCTAGCAGAGGGCGAACCATGTCCTTCCAGAACCTCTGGGCGACGGCGCGTTGGAGAACGCATGCGCGCAGGCGATAAGTCACGCAGGCGATCCGGAGATTGCCGATGTTCAGGTGATCGCTGACGCGTAGGTGAATGCTGACGAGCAGGCGATTGTTGAATCGTCTGTGATCGCTGGCGAGCAAGAGGGGGACGCGTGGAATCCTGTGAAGGAACAGTCAGCGTGGCGCGTTCACGAACAGGAACAGGAAGCGCGTAGGCGCGTGGGCGAACATGTGCTTTAGAAACACGCGCTGGAGAACGTGGGCGATGTTGTGCAGGAACAAGCTGAGGATCGCGAGAGCGCTCAGGAGACTGATGGCGCGCAGGGCGCCCAACAGGAACTGCAAGATATTCGGAGACCACGGGGGAGCGCTGGCGAACAGAAGGGCGCTGATCCTCAGAAGAGAGCTGACGATCAGAAGAGCGCTGACGAGCAGGAGAGCGCCTGTGCGCTAACACTGCAGAAGGGTGAGCAGGGGAACGCTGGCGTGCTGGGCGCTCTTCATGAACAACAGGTTGAAGGATGTCCTCAGGAGAGCGCTGGCGAGAAGAGGGGCGAACATCAGGAGAGCGCCGGCGAACAGGTGAGCGCTGACGAGCAGGAGAGCGCTGACGAGCAGGAGAGCGCCTGTGCGCTAACACTGCACGTGTAAGGGAAGAATCCCTTTGCCCCGAAGGGACCGTTGCCCGTCGGGTGACGAGGTCAGGTTGCTGAACATCTGCCCCAGAAGGTGAAGTTCTAGCAGGCGTAGGAGACCGATCCCCAGATAGGTCTAACGAAGCTGGAGCTGCAGGCTGTTTACGGCGAGGAGAGTCCCCTTCGGAGGAAGAAGATCCAAAAAGGCACCTCTTAACACCCTTATAAGGAGACGGGAGGCCCTTGCGACGCAGCGGACGGTGAGCCTTACGGCGAAGGCGGCCACGAGGAAGATCGTCAGGACCATCCGTCCTCCGAAGGGGAGTCTCAGTCAAGGAACTCCCCTTAGAGGGAAGCTGGACAGCAGAAGAGCCCGTAGGACTCCCTTCCCCCTTCGAAGGATGTACTGTACGGAAGGGGGAGGAGAGCCGTCAGCACCAACATCCCCAACTGCACCTGCAGAGGATTGCCCCGCCCCGTCGGAGGCCTCTGCCACCACGACGTCGACGATAGACAGAGGGTCTACCTCTGCTATCACCGGCGACTGCTTAACGGCGGCCCCCAACTGAACAAGGTCAATCAGGGCAACCCTGGAGGGCAAGCCCTTAAGCCCCAGGGAAGCCCAAATCTGTAAAAGATCATCATTAGACAGAGATTCATCAATAACCTCCCCCGGAGGAGGAGGAGGAACCGCCCCGCTATGGGAGGCGACGCCCTCTCCCCCCACCCAAGGTCGGGAAACAGAACTAGGGCCTGCGCTACCACTCGGCCGACTCTCCTTAGGAGCCGAACGAGAGGGAGCTTCGGAGGAGGTTTGGGCGGCGAAAGAAGAGTCCCGAGAGCCTTCCTCCTTCAAGGCAACCCCGGAAGGAGAACGGTTTCTCTTGGACTTCTTCTTACGCCGGCGGCCAAACCTCTCCCACTGGGAGGCAGACCACTCCCTGCACTCACTACACATTTTCCTGATCACACCGTCGGCCTCGACACTGCGGGCAAAGGGCGTGAGGATCCGTGTCCATGGCCGATATAAAGGTACCGCAAGGGCGGCCGGCAATTCCAGGGCACGTACGCATAGTAATAATAAAGGTGGTCAACTTCTAACACACACACACACTGTAAAGAAAAAGCAGAAAAAAGATTAAAGGCTGTCAACGAGGACGATGGACAGACACGTCTGTTCATCGCCGGAGCCAAAAGTGAAGTGAAGCAAATCACCGGTGTGTGGGGGGGGGAGGGGTAGCAAGCTACCCTTCCCCTACCCCCCCGCTAACTAGCGCGGGGGTAATAACCCTCGTTAAAAACTATTGGCTCGTCATTTCAGCTACGCTAAAAGGTAAACCCAATGTAAATAGTGTGGTTTGTATTTTGGTTACGAAACAAACCATTTTTAAATATGTAACTTCCCTGGTAGTTACATATATATAGCTGATTCACACAGTTGGAGGTGGGTTGAAAACCTCGTCCCATTGGGAAATTCATATAATTATCAATAACAACAACTAGTAGTACTAACAATTTGGTTCTTACCTGACAAAGAAGCTGGCTTCATAATTACTCTCCCCGCATTCCTTGAGAGACTCAGCGATCCACTAAGGGGGCTGTAAAAGTCTCTTGGGGCTGCCACAAAGTCCTCGACCTTCACGTGGCTAGACCTCCACCCTTGCAAACTTGGCATAGCCAAGGATACTGAATCTGACCACCTACTCTAAAGTTTAAAAACACACAAAACTAACTTGACTTGCGTCCCAGACTGTGAAAAGTTGCGACCAACTCACAGACAACCTGAGAACACAAATACAAAAGGCAAGGGTATAAAAGATTATAGGGAAGAGGCAGTAGACCCTTCTCCAACTACGATGCCGGAGGTAACGTACGGACCCAGGGAACAGCAATCCTCATACTGAGTTTGTACATCTTTAAGATAGTGGTTTGCAAAGACTGAATTACTTCGCCAAAACGTGGCTGCTAGGATGGACTTCATAGATTTATTATGTTTATAAGCCATAGAGGTTGCCACAGCTCTAACCTCATGGGGTTTCACTTTAAGAATTGGGAAACTCCTTTCTTCACAATTCTGGTGAGCTTCTCTTATCACGTCCTTGATAAAGAAAGCTAGAGCATTTTTTGATAATGGTAGAGAGGGTTTTTTAACAGAACACCAGAGATTGTCTGATTGCCCTCTCAGGTTCTTGGACACGTGTAGATAAAATTTAAGGGCTCTTACTGGACAAAGGCCTCTCTTTCTCTCGCCCAACTAGGTGAGATAGACCTAGATGTTAAAAGTTCTAGGCCAGGGTCGAGAAGGATTCTCGTTTTTTGCAAGAAAACCAAGATGGAGGGAGCAAATGGCATTGTCTCCATTAAAGCCCACCTTCTTACTGATGGCTTGTACCTCCCCTACCCTTTTTTGCTGTGACCAAAGCGACTAAGAACAGAGTATTCTTGGAAAGATCCTTCCAGGAAGCCTTGTCTAAGGGTTCAAACCTACTCGAGGTTAAAAAGGCTAAAACTACATCCAGATTCCAAGAGGGGTTAGGATTGTCCTTTCTCTTAGATGTCTCGAAAGATCTAATGAGATCAGAAAGATCCTCATTACTTGACACGTCAATGTTACAGTGACGGAAGACGGAAGCTAGCATGCAGCGGTAACCCTTGATGGTAGGTACAGCTAGCTTCTCTTTATTATGCAGATACAATAGAAAATCTGCTATATTTGCTACAGAGGTATTGGTGGAGGAAATTTTGTTACTCCAACACCATCCTCTAAAGATGTTCCACTTGGACTGATAAACTTTGTTAGTGGATGTTCTTCTAGCCCTGGAGATAGCTCGAGCAGCCTCTCTAGAAAAACCTTTCGCTCTTGCAAGTTTTTCGATAGTCGAAAGGCAGTCAGATTGAGAGTGAAGAGATTTTGGTGGTACCTCTCTAAGTGCGGTTGTTTGAGTACATCTCTCCGAACTGGTAGTATTCTGGGGATATCTATACGAGCCACTCCATCAACTCTGCAAACCAAGGTCTCGTGGGCCAAAATGGAGCTATTAGTGTCATGCGGACATTGGTTGACTCCCTGAATTTTTTTAGGACTGTCTAGGATCTTGAACGGCGGAAAAGCGTATACATCTAGGTTCTGCCAATTCAGAAGAAAAGCGTCCACTGCGGCTGCTTCCTGGTCTGGGACTGGAGAGCAAAAAGCCGGTAGTCTCTTTGTCATTTGAGTGGCGAAGAGGTCTATTGAGGGTTGGCCCCACAACATCCAAAGGTTGGTGCACACTTCGAGATGCAGGGTCCATTCTGAGGATAGAACTTGCTCCCTCCTGCTGAGCATATCCGCCATGACGTTCTTCTCGCCTTGAATGAAGCGAGTAATCAATGTTATGTTTCTCGCTTTCGTCCAGAGGAGGAGGTCTCTTGCCGCTTCGTAAAGAGAGGTCGAATGAATGCCTCCCTGTTTCTTGATATACGCCAACGCAGTGGTTTTGTCTGGGTTTATCTGAATCAGTTTTCCTCAGACTTCCTTTTGGAAATGAATTAGGGATAGATGAATGGCCACTAGTTCCTTGAGATTTATATGCCATTTCATTTGTGACTTTGTCCAAAGACCTGATATCTCGGCCTTCCCGAGAGTTGCACCCCAACCTAAGTTTGAGGCGTCGGAGTACAACACTAGGTCGGGGATCTTTTGGTACAGATCGAGATACTCTTGGAAATTGTTGACATTGTCCCACCATTCCAAGTGATTCCTGATCACTAGAGGAATTGGCATCCACTTTTCCAAACTCTGATCTTTCGACCAGAACTTTGCTAGATGAAACTGTAGAGGACGTAGATGAAGTCTTCCCAGAGACACAAACTGTTCGATTGATGACAGGGTGCCTATGAGACTCATCCAATCCCTCACCAGGCATGATCGTAAGTTTAGGAAGTGACGTACTTTCACCAGGCAGTCTAGAATACGTTTCGGGGCTGGAAAAGCCTGAAAAACTGCTGATTGAATCCTCATCCCCAAATAGATAATATTTTGTGAGGGTGTTAGCTGAGACTTGGGTAAGTTTAAAATCAGACCTAACTGTTGAGTCAATGAGATTGTTATTTGGAGAGACTCCAGACACTTCACTTGCGATTCTGCTCTGAGTAGCCAGTCGTCTAGGTAAAAAGAGATCCTTACTCCCTTTAGGTGAAGCCAGCGAGCTACATTGGCCATTACTCGGGTGAAAACGTAAGGAGCCGTGCTTAGACATAAACAGAGTGCTCTGAATTGATACGTGGTTTTGAGGAACACGAATCTTAGAAATTTCCTGAGGTCCGGTACTGGGATGTGAAAATACGCGTCCTGCAGATCTAATGACACCATTCAGTGTCCCTGTCTGGTGCCTGCAAGGACTGACGCTGAAGTCTCCATGGAGAACTTCACTTTGCTGATAAACTTGTTCAATGGGCTGACGTCCAGAACAGGTCTCCATCCCCCTGAGCTTTTCGGAACTAGGAAAAGCCTGTTGTAAAATCCCTCCGAAGAGGTGTCCTCTACCACTTCTAAGGCTGATTTTGACAGCATCAGGTTCACTTGTTCTTGAAGAACCGCTGTCTTGTTCCCTGAGTGGGATTTTGATAACTCCAAGGGTGTCGACGACATGGGAGGCATTTTCAGGAAGGGGATTTTGTATCCCTCCTTTAGAACATTGATCGACCAGGAGTCCGCCCCCCTTTGGCTCTAGTTCTGCCAAAAGTGTGAAAGTCTGGCTCCCACTAGTGTCTGGAGAGAACATGTCTCACTTCTTTGATTTATTTTGCTGTTTAGGGAATTTGCGAGTCTGACCTCCAGCAGCAATTCTTTGAGGTCCCCTCGAGGGGGCTCTGCCACGAAAGGGCTGACGAATGGGGGAAGTCTCCTTTTGTAATCTTGTAGGAAAGGAAACTTGAAGAACCTTTCTAGCCATCCTAGAGATCAGATCTTGGGTGTCTTGTTGTGACAGTGTTGCAGACAAATCTTTTACCAACTCAAGAGGGAAAAGATGTTTGCCCAAAGGAGCAAATAAGAGCTCAGATTTTTGAACAGAGGACAAACCAGAAGAAAGAAAGGAACAAAGTGTGGACCTCTTCTTAAGGATTCCTGCTGTAAAAAGGGCGGAAAGTTCAATGGAGCCATCTCTAACAGCCTTATCTAAACAAGCTATCAAATGCATCTGAGCCTCGTTGTTAGAGTCTGATGCCTCTGCGAGAGCTCCTAGAATCCAATCCATAAGGCTTAGGACTTCTATTGACCTAAAGATGCCCTTCAGTAGATGGTCCATTTCTGAATTAGAACACATAATTTTGGCCTTACTCATGGCTGACCTTCGTGAGGAGTCCACGAGTCTGGAAAAGTCACCTTGGGAGGAGGCAGGGACTCCCAAACCAAGAACTTCCCCAGTTGAGTACCAAACACTAGATCTGGAGGCTAGTCGGGTTGGAGGAAAGGAAAAAGAAGGCTTGCCTTGATCCTTTCTTTTAGCTGTCCATTGATTAAGAGTATGGAAAGCTCTTTTAACTGACCGTGCCAGAACCATCTTCTTATAGGAGGATGTTTTCTGTGGTCTGCTCTTCAAAAATTGAGAGGGTGGACTTTGAGGCATAGGCTTTGTAAAATCCTCTGGATATAAAGCTGAGAGAACTGACAAAAGTCTTTTAAAATCAGCTGCCTGTATCGGATCCTGCGATTCCTCTTCTCCTTTAGCTAAGGGAACATCAGTTCCTTGATTCACATTGTCAGAAGTCAAGACCGTATCATTCTGTTGGTTATTGTCTTCTATAAAAACTTCAGATTGACCTGAAGGAATATCATGAAGTATATCCTCCAATTGTGAAGAAGCATCACGATTAAGCACTGAGAGCTTTGATGGAGAAACGGTTTCCAAAGTTTCCAGCATAAGGGAAGACTGTTGTATGGCTTCCGAATGCCGTGCGTCTGCCGCGATCGGTGCGGTATCGACAGTATCGCGTCCGGTCAGCTGACTAGGAGACAAGACTTGACTGCATGCGTCTAGCATAAGAACAGACTGTCTCATGCCTCCATGTTGCCGTGGGCTTTCAGACTTTTGTATGCGTCCAGAATGCCGTGTGTTATTGAAAGTCACGTGTTCCGAAGATCGCAAGGGTGAAGTAACTGATTGTCTATCCTGTTGAGTAGACACAACCTTACGTGCGTCAGGCATGAATTCAGATTGGCGTCTATGGCCAGAATGCTGTGAGGAAGAGACCAGATTGCCGCATACGTAAGATTTATCGCTTGCGGCCACCCGAAACGACGGACACGATGGTGCGTTGCTGAGTATCGGAAGACTACGCTATCCGATAGTATCGGAAGAACGCTTACTTGGCCTATTGCTGTCCTTCGATTCTTTTGGACGCGAACTCCCTGTTCGAGAGTCATAAACGTCAAACAGAGACGAAATGGACCTCTTTAATGCAGATAAATCAGGAATAGAACGGACGCCGTGTGCGTCAACAAAACTATGTAATGATCGCTGCGAGGTATCGTCAACTGTCGATACTTCCAGCGCGCCTTGTGCGCGATCTAAACCGAGTATCGAATGACTTACGGGAGCGTCAATAGACTTAGGGAAAACAACAGGGGGAATTTCCCAATCTGGGGGAAAAGAAGGAGCGTAAACTGAAGTCAGCTGAGCACCTTCTCCCTCTGACGAACTATGCGTCTTACGTGCCTGTTTCGGTGCTGACATATCATCTTCGTCCGAAAGGAAAACCTCCGGTAAACACCAGGCAATACAAGATGGTTTATTAGGAGACATATGTCTCTTGAGCGGTCTTGACTTAAGAGGTTGACGCCAACCACGTCGCCACTTTACGTCATTGGAAGAAGTCGCAGACAAATTAACCTCACCTTTACTGTGGTAAGGGGGAGTGAAATGGGAATCAACAACAATATCACTCGAGGGGACGTTCGTTCGCTGATTAAAGTCTTCCATATCCTTTTGCCTTTCGACATTCCTTCTCCCAGGGGTTGGGGAGCATGGAAGAGGTCCCCGGCTGGGATTATGACGGACACGAACGGACGCACCCTCCACTTCACTATCACTATTCACTATTTTACTTTGTAAACCACGCACTGCACCCCACATAACTTCTTTTTCGGTAGTTAGAGAGCGAACTTGGGCGCCTAAGGCTGAAATAGCAGCCATTATATCCTTCAATCAAGGTTCACTTACCTCCGACACCGTATTGGGGTCTGGGAGTGCTGGAATAGGAACAGGAATATTAGTATGAATATCGGAAGGAATATCACCATCCGAAGATTTATTAGAAACAATACTAGCTGATCTAGACCTTCTAATTTTATCTTTTTCCAAACGCTTAACATAGCGTTCAAAAGCAATCCCCTCCGAATCAGACAAAGACTTGCATTCGTTACATCTGTTATTATAAGTACAAAATTGACCTCTACAACCACAGCATATTGAATGAGGATCAATAAAGGCTTTAGGCATACGTGTCTTGCAACCTTTCACACACTTCCTGATAGAGTCAGCCATTTTGAAAAAACAGAAAAAGTCCAAGTCAAACCAACAAAGTCTAATAAATCAAAGCGAAAAGTAAAGAGAATATCCAAAACAAGTGGCAAAAGTCGTTAACAATAATCAACAAAAGGTACTTCACCAAATTGTAGAACAAAGTTATTAGCAAGCGAAAGAATTTCCTGAGGTGTTCACACGATCAACGACAGAGAATTTCTGAAGATGATGGGTAATGGTTCTGATAACCTGCGAGTGGTGGCGCTCATGTATGACCACCTATTGTCATGGCGGCTGTCGCCGCGAATTTGAATTTCTGTCGTGCCGTGTCGAAATGCGGGATTTAAGCTATATATATGTAACTACCAGGGAAGTTACATATTTAAAAATCAAGCTGCAGGGAGCATATAGCTTTCCCGTTTCTAAAGCCAATGTTTTTGCTAAAAGCATGAACCTCACTGACCCTTTTAACTGTTGCTAAGCTTACTAAAAATAAAGTCTTGAAAGTCAGATCTTTAAAAGAAGCAGAGTTCAAGGGTTCGAATCTGTCACTCATAAGAAATTTTAAAACTACGTCTAAATTCCAGGCTAGTGAATCCTGTTGACGTTTCTTAGAGGTTTCAAAGGATCTAAGGAGATCCTGAAGGTCCTTGTTATTCGAGAGGTCTAAATGTCAATGCCTAAAGACTGCTGCCAACATACTTCTGTACCCTTTAATGGTTAAGGAGGAGAAATTATGCTTTCTTCTAAGCACTAAATAGAAATCAGCAATTTGAGCTATAGAGGTACTGGATGAAGAAACTGAGTTTGTTTTACACCATGCTCTAAAAACTTCCCACTTGGATTGGTACACCTTGATAGTTGAAGTTCTCCTTGCTTTAGCAATAGCCTTGGCCGCCTCATTCGAAAATCCTCTAGATCTTGCGAGTTTTTCGATAGTCTGAAGGCAGTCAGACGTAGAGCTGGGAGGTTCAGATGATTCCTTGCCAAATGGGGTTGTCTGAGAAGATCTATTCTCAATGGCAAGCTTCTTGGAACATCCACCATCCATTCCAGTACCTCTGTGAACCAACCTCTTGACGTCCAGAAGGGGGCTATTAACGTCAATCTGGTTCCCTCGTGAGACACAAACTTTTGTAGTACCTTGTGCAGCACATTGAATGGAGGAAAGGCGTACACATCTAGGTGTGACCAGTCCATCAGGAACGCGTCTATGTGTGATGCTTCGAGATCTGGAACTGGGGAGCAATACTTCTCTAGTCTTTTGGTTTTTGAGGTTGCGAATAGATCTATAAGGGGGCGACCCCAAATCCGCCAAAGTTTCTTGCATACATCTAGATGCAGTGTCCACTCTGTGGGGAGAACTTGATTCCTCCTGCTGAGGCTGTCTGCCCTCACATTCTTTTCCCCTTGAATGAATCTTGTTAATGGGATATCTTTCTTTGATGTGCCCAAACAAGATTGAGTTTTTGCTAACTCGGAAAGAGGCCAGGAATGCGTTCCCCCTTGCTTCACTATGTATGCCAAAGCTGTGGTATTGTCCGCATTGATTTGGATAACTTTGTTCAGTACTAGCTTCTTGAACCCCTTAAGAGCCAACAGGACTGCTAACAGTACCTTTTGGTTGATGTGGAGACACAGCTGTTGTTTTGTCCACAGATCCAAAATCTCTGACTTTCCTAGTGTTGCTCCCCACCCTGAGTCTGAGGCGTCGAAAAACAACACAAGGTCTGAGCTCTTTAGTTCCAAAGAGAGACCTTCCTGGAGCCTGTTTATGTTGTTCCACCAACAAAGGCACTCTTTTATCGGTTCCGTAAGAGGAATGCTCTCCTTGTCGAGACTGTCCTCTTTGCTCTAATGGCAATTGAGATGGAACTGAAGGGGTCGTAAATTTAGCTTCCCCAGACATACAAATTGTTCTAGTGAAGAGAGGGTTCCCAGGAGACTCATCCATTCCCTCACTGAACAAAACTCCTCTTTAGAAAGGCACAAAGCCTTAGGAGAGCTAACTGTATTCTTACGGGCGATGAAAAAACCTGAAAAGTCAGACTGTGAATCTCCATCCCCAAATAAAGGATCTTCTGTGAAGGGATCAATTGAGACTTCTCTACATTCACCAGAAGTCCTAGCTCCTCTGACAGACTCATTGTCAGACGCAAATCCTCCAGACAGCGATTGAGTGATGGGGCTCTTAGTAGCCAATCGTCCAAGTACTAGGAGGCTCTGATGCCTCTTGAGTGGAGCATGCTTGCCACATTCATCATGATCTTTGTGAAGACCAGAGGGGCGGTAGTGAGGCCGAAGCATAAGGCCCGAAATTGGAATACTTCCTTCCTGTAAACAAACCTTAGGTAACATTTGCAACTCGGGTGAATCGGAACATGAAAATAAGCATCCTGGAGGTCTAATGAGACCATTTAGTCGCCTTTCCTTACTGCCACAAGAACTGAACTTTGGGATTCCATCGTAAACTTTGTCTTCTGGACGTAGTTGTTGAGGGCATTTACGTCCAGGACTGGCCTCCATCCTCCCGAGTTCTTGGGAACCAGGAGCAACCTGTTGTAGAAGCCTGGTGATTTTAAGTCCCGTACCCTCTCTACCGCCTTCTTCTCTAGGAAGAGAGACATTTGAAGCTGCATGGCCTGCTTCTTTGATTCTTCCTTGTATTTGGGAGAAAGATCCACCGGGTTTGAAATTAACGGGGGGGTTTCGAGATAAAATAAAAAATTTGGAAATAATTTGTATTTTTCCTAACATACAAACCTGGAGCTATTTATACAGTAATAGGGTATTACTTTCAGTGCAGCTGAAAGACGAACCATGATAATTTTAGTGAGGGATAACTACCCCATCCGCTAGTTAGCGGGTGGGGGGTGGGGTAGACTGGCTACCCCGCTCACTCACACCTCTCAGCTGAGTAACCACTTTGCTTTATGGCAGGACTTCTCGGGGGACAGGGTGGCAGGCCAATTTGTATAAATAGCTCCAGGTTTGTATATTAGGAAAAATACAAATTATTTCAAGATTTGTTATTTGTTCCAACACAGATACAAACCTTCGCTATTTATAATAGGGAGACTTACTCTTAGGAGGGAGGAAGACCTCACCAACTGGCCTTGGTCATGACCCGGGGTCCTCTCTATTTCGATCTGTGATTGAAAGTAGAAGGGACCCTACCCTTGCTAAAATCAAGTGCCGATATGAGGTAATGCACTGATAGCGACCTGCAGAAGCTTGTGTGTGAGTGGAACTAACAGTGTGGCTTGTCTTAAAGACTTATCCAATACCCTCCCTCTAAAAGGTATTGGGGACGTAACAAAGTATTCTTCTATACTTAGGAGGCACAAGGAAAATGGGTCTTACCTGCAGCGAGGTGAGGTCAGCTATGCTGAGGCTTGCGGAACTGTTTTCCTCAGAGGGGAGAAGGTGAAAGGAAGAAAGGAGCCAGACATTCTTACTCATTCACCCCAGACTAATCTGGGTAGCCTCCGCCCTCCGCTACTTGTCAATCAAGGAGCCTGAGGTGTTTAGACAATTTGTTGTGCGACCACCACAGGACCAATGGAAAAGGTCTCCATATTCTTGTGGGTTATGTCTTTGCAGGTAGTGGGCCATGAAGGTCGATTGACGCTTCCACATGCCCACTTAAAAGTATCTGCACCACAGAGTAGTTTCTTGAACGCCAGGGACGTAGCAATGCCAGTGACGTTACGAGCTCTGGGTCTTGGGATGGAGGAGAGTCTAGATTAGTTGTAAACTCAATTGCCTTCCGATCCCAGAGGGGAAGGAAATCCATGAGGTCCTCCTCTTGACCTTCCCCGTGCTGGTCAACAGTGCCGACACACGGGGGCGAGCTGGTATCGATCTTTTAAGGTAACCCCGCAGACTCCTTACTGGGTAAAATGCCAGTTGATGGGCTTCCGGTTACCGAACGAAGACTCTTTATTCAAAATGGGCTGCACCTAGGGTACAGCATACTCGGATTTGAGTCTTGGCAATCACTCAGGGACGCCGCTGAGGATTACTTCTCCCCGTCTCCTAGGGTAGGAGACATCAGAGGTTGGATCATACAACACACTAACTCTCTTGGTCAAAAGCCCAAGTGAGTAAAAAAGGCATCTTCCGTGTAAGGAAGCGATCTGCTGCTGGGCCTTCGGTTCGTAGAGAGCGGCCTCCAGAGATTGAAGAACCCGAACCGCGTTCCCAGGAGGAGGTTGAGATCCGACGGGGGACAAGTTATCTCACACTTGCATAAGTAAAGGCATTGATGGGAGAGAATCCCCTTCCACGACATCAGTCACCAAGGACCGAACACTTCGCCTGGAAGACCGACGCTGAAAAGTGTCCGAGGTGCGTAGACATCTTTTCCGTGACCTGATGCGAAAGGCCTCTTTGAGAGGGGTGGTGTAGGGTCGTCCCAGGCGAGAAGTCGAAACAAAGCTACGGCTTAGGAAAGTGTTAGCATGTGGCTGCTTGGAAGATCGTGCCGTTGAGGAAGATCCCTCGGAACTCCGTCAGGAGCTGTAGAAGGTCCGGGAAACATTCTGCGGGTTGCCATAGCAAAGCTATTGGAGCTCCATTAGGGGCTGCAAAAAGTTGGGAACCATTCTGCGGGATGCTATAGCGAAGCTATAGGAGTCATTGATAAGATCCTGCTTATCCTGACTTGGCTGAGGACTTTTTCACCAGACCGAATGGGGGGGAAAAAACAAGGCGCACCTCTAGGCCGTCCAACTGATCTTCGAATACATCTTGTTTGAGGGCCTGGGGAATGGTCGAGTGGGAGCCTGAAGATCAGGGCCGCTTCGAGTATAACCACAGTCGAGGACCCCACAAAGTTAAGACTTTGTTGAATACAAGATGATTCCAAGACACTAGGAGCCCGCTATCTGGGTGGTTTTGCAAGCACATTCCTATACCAGGAATGACGTGAGCAGATGGGGGCAACTAGTTATCCTCTGTCCATCTAAGGCTTCGTACTGCTAGATGGTTCTCTAAAGACAGGTGAATGCTGGTACCTTTCTGAATCGGGCCAACAGACGAGGATGGAATGGTATGGCATATGACCCCCTCTCTCTTTTGATGCATAATAGAGAGCATCAGGTCCAGAGGGAAGACGAGAAGACAGGCCTCTTTGCAGAAGCTCTCGTCTGCCACCCATCGTCCGCGGATTGCCCAGTGGTGAGGGGGGGGGGGGAGTGCATAGCAATAAACACACCTCGAGATGATGTCGAGACGTGTAACCAATTGCACGTTCTTGCAACGAAGGGGAACAGCCTATTCTCCCTCCAACTGCCACTAATTCAGTGTGGTTGGCCGAATAAGACCGATACCAAATGGTAAACCAGTTAATCAGTACAGTTTATGTTATAATAGCGAATCTCCATAGAGATCGCTTTCCAGACAAGAGACTGTACGGTAATCACCGAACGCCTCCAACCAAACCCAAGAGGGGATTGAGACGTATCTTCAATCTATTGTTGGGTTGGTAAAGAGCATAAGTCTACTACGGAGTAGTAACACCGAACCGTACGCATGACAAGCATACATGCGTAGTTCGACTTAAAAGTCGTATCCGGAACTGTTGGAGAACGTTCGTGAAGGAGGTTTCTCCTTCTTTGGACAAAAAAATGTTCGTACTTCTCCGTCTCCGATCGGTAAACTAGCATTTATATTAAATGTTCCCTACTAGGGAACAAATATGCTATGAGAAGTTTCCAGCCAAAGCTTTTGTAGGAGACTAAGACTTCCGATCGAGGAAAAGGAAAAAACGCCTTTAAGGAGACAGAACGTAAATGCCGTATGTCTGGTTACAGGAAAGTAGCCAAGTAATGTACTGAATAACATGGTTTCAGTAAGGGATATAAATATACAACTTAATAGAACGGAGATCTAATTGGAAGATGTATATAGCCCTTATTGGCAGAAAGATCGCTTGCACGCATATATGTACTTGTCGATTTGAGCTAGCGCAGGCGTATTCTCTGCCTCCAGGAAACGTTTGCAACGAATTCGGTTGCAGGAATAAAGTACTGTATATGCGACGAATCGCAACATTATTGCCGAAAGAATTTTGATCATTTTCTTGAATGAGAGCGAACATGTTCTCAAACAAAATATACAGTTAAAGAGGCGATCATTTCCCCTTTGGTTTACCCCTCCTCTTTATGTGAGGGGCTAGCCAGGGTTCATTACACAGAAACGGATGTCTGTTTACCCGTGGGTGGGGTTTGAAACGTTCGTAATGTAATGAAAAGATGCCCACGCTGTTGCTATCGTTCTTTAACGTTAGCTAACAATGTTCCTTCGGGAATAATTGTTCGAAACAATAACCCTGTAAGGATAGAATAAAAAGTCTCAGAAGACCATCGTGTAAAAAGGCAAGTCGTTATACCCACGGTACAATGACGAGGGAGGCTGCCTTCTTCAAACGGTAGAACCGAGTTTAAGACAATAGCCTCGCGGTTTTTGTCTTGGCTAGAGTGCCTGCTCCGGGAAGGCTTACGGCCTTCATGAAATTTTAACACCCATTGAAGTTTTGTAAAGACTTCTCAGGAACGAGTCTCCCGGAAAAGGGTGAAGTCTCGTATGTGGGGGTTTGCTTCAAGAAGGCCAGACATAGTTGCCATCGACCGCTTACCTAAAGGGGTTGCCATCGAACGCTTTCTCGATAGTGAGAAAACTACTGTCTAAATCAGGCAAGGCCTGCCAGGGGAAATGAACTGCAATGTAAAGAATTTTTCATTTCCCGCTCATTTCCATCTGCTAATCAAACCACTCGAAGTGGGAAGGTGGAGGAAAGATGACGGTGGTTCGTTCGAAAACGAAAGGATCGGTGCAGGGGAAACCAGACTAGCTGATGTAGTAATCAGCTGGGAGTGTAGAGTGACGTATCAAGTCACACCTTTGGAAGACCCATCCCGTAGAGTTTTCAGAAAACTCTGAATCGTGGAAACAGACAGATTCGGATGAGAACCTAGGGATTCAGAATCTATTTGTGAATTCCTTTCTCACGACCTTAAGGGATGTTGTGCCAAGAACCCGCAGGAATTCTGCCGTTGATTCCTGATGGAATTTCCAGGAATCGTGTTGCGTGACCAGGACCCAAAGGAACTGTCATAGTTACCTGTAGAGATTCGTAAACCCTTAGGCAGCAGGCATCTCTCTGTCATCAGAGTAAAACTCTTGATGATGATGGGCGCGCGCGAACAATTCACAGGACGAGAGTTCGAAAACTATCATGAGAGTAAACCTCTTGTGCACTCGTGAACACTTCACGCAACGAGAGTCTGAAAAACTCTGTCATATAAGTATGGCTATGGTCACGAGAACCCAAAGGTTCAGCGTGAACTGCATTGTGAGACCCAGAAGCGTCATAGGAGTTGTTCGTGCACTTCAACCGATTGCGTGCGCGCTCCAATCCGATCGTGTGCGCGCGCTCAAATTCGATCGTGTGCGCGCGCTCCAATCCGATCATGTGCGCGCGCTCCTATCCGATCGTGTGCGCCAAAATGGTCGTGTACGCGTGCCAATTTGGTCGTGCGCTCTTGCGCCGAACTGTTGGTAGGTGGAAGGGAGATCGTGTGCGCACCTTTTTCTCGCTCGTGGAGTGCATGAGGTTATTCACGCACCTGGCGCGCATAAGGTTGCTTGCGCGTAGTGTGTTGTTCGCGCGCATGGCGTGCCACAGGATGTTCGAGCGCATGGCGAGCAACAGGATGTTCGCACATATGGCGCCAAAGGATGAACTCGCGCGCCATGATCGCCATTTTGCTTGCGCGCCAAGACGGTGGTGCGCACTAAGTCGGTCATGCACGCCGATTCGTCGTGCGCACTAAGTCGGTCATGCACGCCGATTCGGTCGTGCGCGCCAATTTGGCCGTGTGCGCCAGAGCTCTCAGGTTGGTTAGAGAACTCACTGCTACGCTCATCCGAAGGTTCACGATAGCTTGTGTTGTGTGAGCGTGAACGATCAACACAACGAGAGTTTGGAAACTCTTGTCATAAAAGAATGACTCAGGTCGCGAAAACCCGAAAGTTCAGCGTGAACCCGAAGGGTCAGCGCAACAAGAAACCAAAGTTTCCCTGTCACTAAACACCGAAGTGTTGGAGTGATTAAAGTTACGAGAGCCCAAGGGTTCTGCGTAACTAATATTACAAGACCCCAAAGGGTCAGCGTAACGAGAATCCGAAGTTTCCTTGTTACTAAACACCGAAGTGTCAGTGACTAAAGTTACGAGAGCCCTAGGGTTCCTGATGTTATGAGACCCTGAAGGGTCAGCGCAACGAGAAACCGAAGTTTCCCTGTCACAAAACACCGAAGTGTCAGAGTGACTAAAGTTTCGAGAGCCCAAGGGTTCTGCATAACTAATGTTACTAGACCCCAAAGGATCAGCGTAACGAGGAACCGAGGTTCCTGTCACGAGACCCGGAAAGGTCAGCGTGATTGATGGCACTATTTCCCGAAGGTTAAACGTTACCATCGTTACAAGAGCCCGAAGGTTCAGCGTAACTGAAACCTGAAGGCTTCGAGCGGAGTCCCGAAGGACTCCTATAACACCTCCACATAAGAGGTTTGTTCTCCCGAAGGAGAATGTCGCTTAAGAGAAGGCTCTCGCTCCGCCCCCGAAGGAGAACCATAAGCGTAATGGGGGACCGCCGATGCCCAGATGTGGTCTTCTCTCGTGGACGAGAGACTTGTTCCCCCGAAGGGATAACCTGCTTCGGAGAAAGCTCTGCCACCGCCCCTGGTGGATCAGCAAGCTCCTATAAGTTATTTCTCGTGAACGAGAGGGAAGTTCTTCCGACGGAGATCACCTAAGACAAGCTTTCTCCCAGCTCTATGGGAATAAAGCGTAGGCGTAAAATATCTCTCTCGCGAACGAGGGAGAAGTCCTCCCAAAGGAGGACATCGCCAAAGACAAGCTTTCTCCAAGCTCTATGGGAAAAAAGCATAGGCTTAATAATCTCTCTCTCGCAAACGAGAGTGAAGTCCTCCCGAAGAAGGACATCGCTTAAAACAAGCTTCCTCCCAGCTGTATGGGAAAAAAACGTAGGCGTAAGAACTCTCTCTCGCGAACAAGAAAGAAGTCCTCCCGAAGGAGGGCATCGCTTAAGGCAAGCTTTCTCCCAGCTCTATGGGAAAAAAGAGTAGGCGTAAAAATCTCTCTCGTGAACGAAAGACAAGTCCTCCCGCAAGAGGACATAGCCTAAGTAAAGCTTTCTCCCAGCTCTATGGGAAAAAAGCATAGGCTTAAACAAAAATCTCTCTTTCTCTCTCTCTCTCTCACTCACTCTCTCATGAGAGAGAGAGAGAGAAGTTCCCCTCAGAGGAGGAACATCAAGTTGAAGGTTGACAGCGAATGCTACCTCGTAATGAGGGCAGCTCACGATCTACCACATGAAGCGCTGGATAATGAACAGGACGGCCGTAGCACTCGGCCTTGTGTTCTACGTCGCTGTTACATTTGAAAAAAAAAGGAAGTTGTTATCAATTACAATTCATGCTCCGTTGCACAAAATACCCTATTCGGGGAATAAGTCACCTTCCTTGTAAGATAATTCCTCAAAAGGGAGCTGAACTGTTATACACTTTAATTTTGTAATGAAAACAAACACACGGCAGTGTTGAGAACCTGCCGACCATCAGTCCCAAGGAAAGGGCGGCAATGACAACTCCCTTACGGCGGAGGCAGTTGGATACGATGTCAACAGTAATTAAAGTTACACGTATCTAACAACGTATATTTCTATTTATACACATATACAATCAAATATATGTAAGATAAATGAAAACACACAAGAAAAAAAAAATAAAAATAAAGAATCATCACGGCAAGTCTTTGCGGGAGAGAGGGCAGCATGTCCATCCTCTACCGAGCCAAAAAGTAAAAGTGGTTACTCAGCTGAGAGGTGTGAGTGAGCGGGGTAGCCAGTCTACCCCACCCCCCATCCACTAACTAGCGGATGTGGTAGTTATCTCTCACTAAAATTATCATGGCTCGTCTTTCGGCTGCGCCGAAAGTAATACCCTACTATAAATAGCGAAGGTTTGTATGTGTCGGAACAAAGGGATTTTGTAGCCCTTCTTTAAAACTAGGACGGACCATGGGTCCGCTCCCTTTTCTCCCAGGTCTGCCAAAATTTGGTTAACCTGGACCCCATTGCTGTCTGAAGATGCAGGCAGTCAGACTCTGCTTCTGCCTGACCTAGAACCTCTCTTTGCTCTGGTCCTTCTACTATCGGATCTGAAGCTGCCTCTACCAACTGTCTTTCCACGAAAAAACTTTGTTGTTTGGAGGAAGGTAGAATCCTCCTTGAACCCACGGGTGGAGAAGGACGTTGGAAGAACCTTCCTTGCCGATTTTGAGACCAGGTCGTGAGTAGCCTTTTGAGTAAGGGCAGCAGCCACCTCCTTTACTAGTTCCTGAGGGAAAAGGGAAGGAGAAAGAGGAGCATAGAGCAATTCTGACCTCTGGAAAGGAGTGACTCCCATGGAGAGAAAAGAGCACATAGTTTCTCTCTTCTTAACAACTCCGGCTGTGAATAGGGCTGCCAATTCATTTGAGCCATCTCTTACAGTTTTGTCCATACAGGACATTATATGAACAAGGTTAGGAGTCTCAGGGTTCTTTAAAGCAGAGACTTTCTTTCTCAAGGTACCCAGAGACCAGTCAAGGAAGTTAAAAACTTCAAAAGCTTTATATATGCCCTTGAGAAGATGGTCAAACTTAGATATGGACCATATGATCTTTGTTCTTCTCATAGCTAAGCGGCGAGAAGAGTCCACCAAACTTGAGAAGTCACCCTGAGCAGATGCAGGAACTCCCAAGCCTAGGACACCTCCTGTTTCATACCATACGCTAGACTTGGAAGCTAACTTGGCTGGAGGAAAAGAGAAGTTCGTCTTTCCTGAAACTCTCTTAGATTGCATCCAATTCTCCATCAACTTTAATGCTCTCTTAGAAGAGCGTGAGAGAACCATCTTAGTGAACCTTGACGTTTTCGATGATAATCCCACTGTAAACTCTGATGGAGGAGAGTGAGGAGTTACAGGAGTAAAGCTGTCAGGAAATAATTCTGAGAAAATCAATATAATTTTCCGGAGATCAACAGAATGTTGTGGTGTTTTATTTCCTTCCTCCTCTGAGGCAATGTCCAATGGCTCATCCAGGGAGGAATGACCATCATGATCCTCTTCAGAAATAATAGCAGCTGGTGTAATCGCTTCTAGTTCTGAAAGGTGGCGCTCACGAGCGCAAGCGTCAGGCGCGCGATCAAGTCATTCAGTTTGTTTACTTACTTGGCGCTCAATAATGTTACGCTTGGCGTCACATTCGTGCGCATGCTGAACTGAACTCGACTGACGTTTGGCGTCATGGTCTACTTGACATGCGACGTCACGTTCTTTTTGTTTTAGGTCACACTTTGTTAGGTGCGCCATGTCACGTTCAGGCACCTGGCGCGTGACTTCGCGCTCAGCTGACTGGCGCTTGTTGTCGCACCTGGAACGATGGCTTTCGACGTCACGCTCACTCGCTTGACGTTTGCTGTCAAGGGAAATAGGTACTCTATGAGCACTAGCAGACTTAGTAGCAGCAGTTCAATCACCCCGATCAACATCGCGTGTAAAGGTAGGCCGCCTGTACGACATCGCATCATGATCGGAATCATGACAAACCAACGCTTTGTTGACTGCGGACTGATAAGAATGCATAAAAATTGATAGTTGCCGCTTCATGTCAAGCAGCATAGACCGGGATCAAGTTTCGGCGAAACAGGAGTCGAAACTTCCATAGCGAATTCGCCCTCTTCATCGCTCTCATAACGCTCCACATAAGCGGGAGATGGAATCCAGTCCGATGGAAGCGGTGGTGCATGCACTGAAACACCAGTCTCATGAATAATCTCTGACTCAGTCTGAATTATCCTGTCAATTTCCGACATTTTGTTAGAACGTTTAGGAGGAGAGCATTGAGTAGGTAATTGAAAGCGCTCTGACGAATCCCAATGGCTACAGCCAGGCGCTTGCGGTGATGGATCGCGTTGCTGTGCGCCTTCATCCGCCTTTCTTTTAAGGGGTCTGGAAGCTTGACGCCAGACTTTGCCATGCGTGGTTTCATCCGAGGAGAGATTCACCTGGCGCACAGTAGAAGCCTGTGCTGCTCGTGGGCGCGCGTCAGAATGGTGGCGCGCAACTAAAGGAGAAGATGGGCGAGGGCACGCGCGCGTATCCTCATGGATGTGTGCAGGAGACTGCGCGTGTCGGCACGATCGCGAGCGCTGGAGAAAGCTGGCGCGTTGTGTGAGGATTTGGCAAAGTAAGGGGGGAGGAATGTGGAGGATTAATTTTATTTCAATTTATTTTTTATGTTTGCCAAATCGAGAGAGAGAGAGAGAGAGAGAGAGAGAGAGAGAGAGAGAGAGAGAGAGAGAGAGAGAGAGAGAGAGAGAGAGAGAGAGAGAGAGAGAGAGAGAGTGAGTTTATTTACTTAAGTTTTGTCAAACCGCAAGAGAAAGAGTGTTTATTTGCTTTAGTTTTGTGAGAGAGAGAGAGAGAGAGAGAGAGAGAGAGAGAGAGAGAGAGAGAGAGAGAGAGAGAGAGAGAGAGAGAAAGAGAGAGAGAGAGAGAGAATTTCATTTGCTTTAGTTTTGCTAGATCGCGCGTGCGCGGGAGAGTATGTGTGTATGTGCGTTTGTGTGTGCGTGTTTGTGTGTCCGCGGTACGCGCCAAAGAACAAGGGTAGTTAGCGAATGATTGTTTGTAGTGGGAAAGACTGTCGGTATATTTGAGGTTGTTTGTTTACCTTTTTAGCTAGGTTAGGGCGGTAATGAATGTCTTGGGCGAAAGCATTGGATATTTGACTGTAGCAGGAGTCGGTTATGTTATTTTTGTTCTTTGGAAGCCGGCTGTGAAGTGATTTTTTTTATATTCTGAGTAAGTACAGTTTTGTTTATCTTTGCTTGTTGTGATTGTGAATGATAGGAACAATTTATTATTTATCTTTGATTATAGTGCAATAGTTAAGTTAGTTAGGAGTGTTCGTAAGTGTTTTTCTTTTTTATTTTGGCAGGCCGTGATTCCTCCTTTGGAGAGACTTAAATTTTTGGAAAGTGGATATATTGTTGATGACCTGGCCTGTATTAGATTGTATTAAGACTGCTCTTGGATTACGCAACCGTTGATGACCTGGACTACGATTAGGATTAGGATTTGATTGCACTGAACGATTTTCTTGATTTTGATGCCATAATGACCCAGCCCGTTTGAAGGATTTTCCGTTTGGATCACTGATAATAAGGATTGTGATGATGATGATGATGATTAATGCAATTATGTAATAAAATTTGTCAGTGTTACGGTAGCTAGAGAGCTGTGGTTGGGCTGTAAAAGGACTGTCGGCCCTTGTGTGGACAAAGACGTCCACACATAAACAAATATTGGTTTTGGTGTATGGGATAATTTTAAGTCTGTTAGGGTTTTTGCGGGTTATATAAATGGTGCTTTGGTTATTATATATTATGTTATTTTGTGTTGAGTTTTTGATTAGTTTTAAGTGTTGATAATTTGAATGTGGATGGTTATTGATTTAGTTTTAAGTTTTGAGAAATATAGTTTTAAGGTCATGTTTTGTTTTTGTTGCCCTTCAGTCTAAGAGTCCAGTTTATGATAACATCAGGGGAAAGTTTGTGTTGCGGAGACAATTGTCAGAAGTAAGATTCAAGGGTGTGGGGGTTGTTTTTGTTTACATCCCACCACAGCGTAGGCGAGTGATGGCGTGTTGGCGAGCGCTGGCGCGAGGGAGAAGTCAAGATAGACTTCCCCACAGCGCCCCGATCAAAAGATCGTGGGCGTGCAGGAGAGATGACTGCTGGGCATGGGCGCTGGCGCGCAGGAGATCGCTGGCATGCAGGAGACAGCTGGTGCGCAGGAGATTGATGGCGCGCTGACGTGCAGGTGAGGGTTGGCGCGCAGCTGGGCGTGGGCGCGCTTGCTCAGGCAAAGCCTGGCGCGCAGGAGAACGTGGGTGCATACACTCAGCATAGCGCGTGAGGGAAGTATGCGCGTGTTGGCGCATACGCCCTTGATGCCCTGTATTAGGGTTAGCAGATGATGTCTGACGAGCGTGGAGGTCAGGTTTCGTGGGCGCATAGCGCGCATCCGCATCCAGGAACGGCGACGGCAGGTCAGCAGGTCTGTCGGTGGAAGGTCAACGTGTCCTTTGAAAGGACGACCTTCCAACGAAGGGGATCGCGAACGATCCGCAGAGAGGTCCAGGACCAAAGCAGGAACAGTCGGTGATCGATGACGAGGCTCCTCTGCCGGGGACTGCACCGAAAATGTAGAACCAAAGAGGCGCCTCCTCACAGCAGGTGAAGGAAGGCCTCTCTGGCGAAGAGGAAGGCGAGCCTTACGACAAATACGCCCTCTGAGGGCCGTTGGATCAGCAAGCTGACCTTCTGCAGTCCTCCGAAGAGGAGTCTCTGTAAGTGAACTCCCCCGAGGGGGAGAAACACTAACAGGAGAGACTGTTGGACTTAGTTTTTCCCTCGTTGGTTGAACAGGAATGGGAGAAACTAAGCCGTCAGCTACTGTAGGGTTTGAAGAGGCAGAGGTAATGGGAGATACCGCATTGGATACCTCTGACACCACAACGTCGACAATCGACAGAGGATCAACCTCAGACGGAGGCGGCGATTGCTTGACAGCGGCACCCAATCGGATATAGTCAAGTAAGACTTCTTTGGAGGGCGAACCCTTGAGCCCCAAGGAAGACCAAAGCTGAAAGAGATGGATTAGTGATACATCCTCCCCAGGGAGAGAGGTGGAGCTGCTTCGCTAGGGGAAGCAACGCCATCTCTCGAACCCCGAGCTTGGAAAACAGTACAACGGTCTACCCTACCACTTGAAAGTCTCTCGAAAGAGACCGACCGAGTGGGAGCTTCGGAGGAGCTTTGAGCAACGGAAGAAGAAGCCTTGGGTTTTTCTCCTTTCAAAGAAACCTTCGAAGGAGAAATATCCCGTCTGGACTTCTTCCGTCGCCGTGAAAACCTCTCCCACTGGAAGGTAGACCACTCCCTGCACTCACTACACTTATTACCGCTATCACACTGTTGACCTCTACAGTAAGGGCAGAGGGTGTGAGGGTCTGTCTCGACCGCCGACATGAATGTTTCACGGGCGGTCGGGTAATCCAGGGCAGGTGCGCATAATCGCAGAGGCCAACTTCACACACAACTGTCAAAAAGGAAAAGCAAAAGAGCATTAATGGCTGCCAATGAGCAGCGAGGATGACAGCGGACACGTCTAACTACCATCCGAGCCGAGAGCAAAGTGAGTTCAAGCACAGGCGTGTGAAGGGGGGGGGGGTAGCAAGCTACCCTCCCCTACCCTCGCTAACTAGCGGTGGGGGTAGTAAACCCTCGTTAAATTTTAATGGCTCATCATTTCAGCTACGTCGAAAATAATACTACTATTAAATAGCGTGGTTTGTATTTCAGTTACGGAATAAAAAAGCAATTAATGCCAGTCCAAAATAGACGAGGATGAAGAACGGCATCGACCATTCACCATCTGAGCCAATAGCAAAGTGAGCTAAATCACAGGTGTGTGAGTCGGAGCGGTAGCAAGCAACTAGCCCCCTACCCCCGCTAACTAACGGATTGGGTAGTTAACCCTCGCTAAAATTTCAATGGCTTGTCCTTTCAGCTTCGCTAAAAGTAATAACCCCTAATACATAGCGTAAGTTTAAATTCCAGTTACGGAACAAAGAGATTTCCACCAAGTAGTATACTGTACTGTATGGGATTCAAAATAGCGTAATTGCAAAGATCTATTCAATTATGAGAGTTCGGATGTCCTAAAGAATATTACACTGTTCTATAATGAAATCGAACAATATGGGTTCATTTTAATTAAGCCTTTTTGGTAAATTTCTTTCAGAACTTTGCTGAATTCTGTATTGAAGGAAATAAACACTAGAATATTTCTAGGCAATTTCAATATCAATCTTTGGTCGTCATCATTTTCACCAGATTTCACCAGACATTGACTGATTCCAAACTATTTTTATCTGGAGGCATGGTGAAATACTTTACCATCTGAAATGATGGAGAGGTATCCTTCAGGTCCTGACCATAGGCCTGAACCGGAACATGCCCCCCCCCCCCCTTTTCTTTGACGAGTCCGAGAACAGCATCAAAATGTGGGGAAAGGACGAGAATATCCACTCCCATCAAGAGGTTCCATAGGTCAACACCCATTGCAAGTCTAAACGTTCCGCTGGTCCCCTAGGGGCCAGAAAGTCCGGTTAATCGTTGCTTTGATAACTTACACTAAGTGAACTTTAACATAACTTAGCTAATTCATTTTTTTTATTTTTATATTTTATATTTTATTTTACATTTTCTTTTTATCTTTTTGAAGATTGATTTTAATCACTTTCACTCTCTCCACTTAAAATTGATTGAATTTCTTTCGCTTCACTCTTTGCCGTTTTCTTTGAACCATCCTCTTCATCACGAGTTCGCTTCGTAGTTTTTTTAAAGAAACTATCGATAGATAGTTGCTTGGTACGGCTTTTCAGAATGTTTCGAAAGTGAGTTAGGCAAACATCATCGAACTGCGCAACTACACGACAAACCTGCAATTTTTTTGGGTGGTATTTGTCGATGAAGTCGACCACGTCTTGATATTTTCCTAACACCTCTTTTATTTGCACCGAACCTAACACATGTTCTACCTCCTCGTCATCACTCATGTGCTCAGACAGCATGGAGTTCCTTGAACTCTTCTATGGTAAGTTCGTCGTGATGTTCGGCGACGAGTTCCGTGATGTCATCTGCGTCGACCTCCAGACCCATGGACTTGCCAAGGGAGACAATTTCCTCTACGTCTTCCGCTGCACCCACCACGGGATCAGGTTCGGGGTCAAAACCTTCGAAATCTCGGGGAGAAACTGCATCAGGCCACAGCTTCTTCCAGGCAGAATTGAGGGTCCGTCGAGTTAATCCCACCCAAGCCTGATTTATGATCTTCAAGCAGTGCACGATGTTGAAGTGGCCCCTCCAAAATTCACGCAAAGTTAAGTTTGTGCTTTGCGTGACATTAAAGCACTGCTTGAATAGGTGCTTGGTATAGAGCTTCTTGAAATTCGAGATGACTTGCTGGTCCATGGGCTGGAGGATAGAGGTGGTATTCGGTGGAAGATACAGCACCTTTATGAACTTGAATTCATCGAAGATATCATCTTCAAGTCCGGGGGGGTGAGCGGGTGCATTGTCAAGGCATAGCAGGCACTTTAAAGGCAATTTCTGCTCATGAAGATACTTCTTCACAGAAGGGCCGAAAACTTGGTTAACCCATTGCACAAAGAACTGCCTAGTGACCCAGGCCTTCGAGTTGGATCGCCAGAAAACATGAAGCTGGTCCTTATCCACGTTGTGTGCCTTAAAGGCCCTAGGGTTCTCAGAATGGTAAACCAGTAAGGGCTTGACTTTAAAGTCCCCGCTAGCGTTGGCACATAGGGCAAGAGTCAACAGATCCTTCATTGGCTTATGCCCAGGCAATTTCTTCTCTTCGGCGGTGATGTAGGTTCGACTGGGCATCTTCTTCCAAAACAGCCAAGTTTCATCACAATTAAACACTTGCTGCTCTACGTAGCCTTCTTCCAGCACGATCCTTTCAAAGTTCTTGACAAAGTCAGCTGCAGCCTTTGTGTCCGCACTTGCAGCCTCTCCGTGGCGAACAACTGAATGAATCCCGGACCGTTTCTTAAATTTCTCAAACCAGCCACGAGATGCCTTGAAATCATCTGAGGAAGGTTCAGTTGAACTCTCCCAAGCATCACCCCCAGAGTCCGTGAAGATGGCGTGCGCCTTCTCGCAGATGATGGTTTCGGTGTCGCCAACAATCTCTCTGTCTTTGATCCAAATTAGCAGAAGTCGTTCCATCTCTTCTATGATAGGGCTATGGCATTTTGAAATAATGGTGATCCCCTTAGAAGGTTTCACTGCTTTAATGGCTTCCTTCTGTTTCAGGATTGTCGAGATCGTCGACATATTACGGCCATATTGTTTAGCAAGTTCACCCACGCGGACGCCACGCTCATGTTTTTCAATAATTTCTTGCTTTACGTCTAAAGAAAGCATTTCCTTCTTCCTTTTCTTACCACTACCACTACCACTTGCAAAACTAAGCCTTTTAGGACCCATACTTTACGTAAATTACCTTAAAAGGGTGCACATATAAAATCACGATTAAAACAGTACAACAATAGCAGAACGCACAGGGCACAACCGCAAGAAGCCGACGAGAACAGAGGACTGACCCAAGCCACGCTAATTGAGGGTCCCTCCAAGGTCGAAGTGCTGCCTTCTATCGGCGGAAATAAAAAACACATCCGGCGCTATGAGTACGCGTACGGGTATTGTTTACTTCGGATGTCAAAAAAAAATTCGGGTGTAGAGGAGGAACGTGTTCGAATTGTACTTCGCGTGTCGAAAAATGTTATTTTGATTATAAAATAAATTTTTGAATATACTTACCCGGTGATTATATAGCTGCAACTCTGTTGCTCGACAGACAACTCTACGGTAAAAACTCGCCAGCGATCGCTACACAGGTTGCGGGTGTGCCCAACAGCGCCATCTGTCGACCAGATACCCAGTTCTCAATGTAAACAAAGACTCAATTTTCTCCTCGTCCCACTGCGTCTCTATTGGGGAGGAAGGGAGGGTCATTTAATTTATAATCACCGGGTAAGTATATTCAAAAATTTATTTTATAATCAAAATAACATTTTTCAATATTTAACTTAGCCGGTGATTATATAGCTGATTCACACCCAGGGGGGTGGGTAGAGACCAGCAATATATGTTTACACTTTTATGAGCTAAGAGTTTTTATTTCATTTAGAAGTTATCAAAATAACAAAAACAAAATAAATAGGTACCTGGTAAGGAAGTCGACTTGAACAATTACTCTGCCTTTTAAGTACGTCTTCCTTACGGAGCCTCGCGATCCTCTTAGGATGCTGATCGACCCCTAGGATCTGAAGTATCAAGGGTTGCAACCCATACAACAGGACCTCATCAAAACCCCTAATCTAGGCGCTCTCAAGAAATGACTTTGACCACCCGCCAACTCAACCAGGATGCGAAAGGCTTCTTAGCCTTCCGGACAACCCAAAAAACAACAATAAAAACATTTCAAGAGAAAGATTAAAAGGGTATGGAATTAGGGAATTGTAGTGGTTGAGCCCTCACCCACTACTGCACTCGCTGCTACGAATGGTCCCAGTGTGTAGCAGTCCTCGTAAAGAGACTGGACATCCTTTAGATAAAAAGACGCAAACACTGACTTGCTTCTCCAATAGGTTGCGTCCATTATACTTCGCAGAGATCTATTTTGCTTAAAGGCCACGGAAGTTGCGACAGCTCTAACTTCGTGTGTCCTCACCTTAAGCAATGCTTGGTCTTCCACACTCAGATGTGAATGAGCTTCTTGTATTAACAGTCTGATAAAGTAGGATAAAGCATTCTTTGACATAGGCAAAGATGGTTTCTTAACTGAACACCATAAAGCTTCAGATTGGCCTCGTAAAGGTTTACAGTAGTTCGCTTTAAATAGAACTTAAGAGCTCTCACAGGGCATAAGACTCTTTCTAGTTCATTGTCTACCATATTCGATAAGCTGGGAATATTGAACGATTTCGGCCAAGGTCGAGAAGGCAGCTCATTTTTGGCTAGAAAACCAAGTTGTAGCGAACATGTAGCTTTTTCTGACGAAAATCCGATGTTCTTGCTGAAGGCATGAATCTCACTGACTCTTTTAGCTGTGGCTAAGCATACCAGGAAAAGTGTCTTTAAAGTGAGATCTTTCAGGGAGGCTGATTGTAGCGGCTCAAATCTGTCTGACATGAGGAATCTTAGTACCACGTCTAAATTCCAACCAGGTGTAACCAAACGACGCTCCTTCGTGGTCTCAAAAGACTTAAGGAGGTCCTGAAGATCTTTATTGTTGGAAAGATCTAAGCCTCTATGCCGGAAGACCGATGCCAACATGCTTCTGTAGCCCTTGATAGTGGGAGCTGAAAGGGATCGTCCTTTTCTCAGGTATAAGAGAAAGTCAGCTATTTGAGCTACAGAGGTACTGGTCGAGGATACAGATACTGACTTGCACCAGTTTCGGAAGACTTCCCACTTCGATTGGTAGACTCTAAGGGTGGATGTTCTCCTTGCTCTAGCAATCGCACTGGCTGCCTCCTTCGAAAAGCCTCTAGCTCTCGAGAGTCTTTCGATAGTCTGAAGGCAGTCAGACGAAGAGCGTGGAGGCTTTGGTGTACCTTCTTTACGTGTGGCTGACGTAGAAGGTCCACCCTTAGAGGAAGACTTCTGGGAACGTCTACTAGCTATCGAAGTACCTCGGTGAACCATTCTCTCGCGGGCCAGAGGGGAGCAACTAGCGTCAACCTTGTCCCTTCGTGAGAGGCGAACTCCTGCAGTACCTTGTTGACAATCTTGAACGGTGGGAATGCGTATAGATCTAGATGCGACCAATCTAGGAGAAAGGCATCTATGTGTATTGCTGCTGGGTCCGGGACTGGTGAGCAATATATTGGGAGCCTCTTGGTCATCGAGGTTGCAAAGAGATCTATGGTTGGTTGGCCCCAAGTGGCCCAAAGTCTCTTGCATACATCTTTGTGGAGGGTCCATTCCGTTGGAATTGCTTGCCCTTTCCGACTGAGACAATCTGCCATGACATTCAAGTTGCCTTGGATGAACCTCGTTACTAGTGATATGTTTTGACCTTTTGACCAGATGAGCAAGTCCCTTGCGATCTCGTACAACGTCAGTGAGTGGGTCCCTCCTTGCTTGGAGATGTACGCCAAGGCAGTGGTGTTGTCCGAGTTCACTTCCACCACTTTGTCTCGAAGGAGAGACCTGAAGCTTTTCAAGGCCAGATGTACTGCCAGCAGCTCCTTGCAGTTGATATGCATGATCCTTTGACTCGAGTTCCACAGTCCTGAACATTCCCGACCGTCTAATGTCGCGCCCCAGCCTACGTCCGATGCGTCCGAGAAGAGAACGTGGTTGGGAGTCTGAACAGCCAGGGGAAGACCCTCTCTTAGGTTGATACTGTCCTTCCACCAAGTCAGGCAAGACTTCATCTTTTCGGAAATGGGGATCGAGACCGCTTCTAGCGTCTTGTCCTTTTTCCAGTGAAAAGCTAGATGGTATTGAAGAGGACGGAGGTGTAGTCTTCCTAATGACACAAATTGTTCCAGGGATGATAGCGTCCCTACCAGACTCATCCACTTCCTGACTGAGCATTGTTCCTTCTTCAGCATGTTCTGGATGCATAACTGGGCTTGGCTTATTCTGGGGGCCGACGGAAAAGCCCGAAAAGCTAGACTGTGAATCTCCATCCCTAAATACACTATAGTTTGGGATGGGACCAGTTGTGACTTTTCCATATTGACAAGGAGACCCAATTCCTTGGTCAGATCTAGAGTCCACTTTAGATCCTTCAGACAGCGACGACTGGAAGAAGCTCTGAGAAGCCAGTCGTCCAAATAGAGGGAGGCTCGGATGTCCGATAAATGAAGGAATTTGGCTACATTCCTCATCAGCCTCGTAAACACAAGAGGAGCTGTGCTTAGGCCAAAGCACAGGGCTTGAAACTGGTAGACAACCTTTTCGAAAACGAATCTCAGAAAAGGTTGGGAGTCCGGGTGGATGGGGACGTGGAAGTAGGCGTCCCTTAGGTCTAAGAGACCATCCAGTCTTCCCTTCTGACCGCTGCTAAGACTGACTTTGTGGTCTCCATGGAAAACGTCTGCTTTGTGACAAAGACATTCAGAGCACTGCCGTCTAGCACCGGCCTCCACCCTCCTGTCTTCTTTGACACCAAGAAGAGTCGGTTGTAGAATCCCGGAGATTGAAGGTCCAAGACTTTGACCACCGCTCCCTTCTCTAGTAAAAGAGACACTTCCCGTTTCAAGGCTCGTCTCTTGTCTTCCTCTCTGTACCTGGGAGAGAGATCGATGGGAGACGTTGCTAGAGGGGGTTTCCGTACAAAAGGGATCTTGTACCCCTCTCTGAGCAGCTTCACAGATTGTGCATCTGCGCCTCTCTTCTCCCAGGTCTGCCAGAAGTTCTTGAGTCTGGCTCCCACTGCTGTCTGAAGATGCGGGCAGTCAGACTCTGCCCTTTTAGGACTTGGATCCTTTCTTCTTTCCTCGTTTCCCTTCGGCACGAGCACCTCCTCTGCTGGAGGCTCTGCCACGAAAGGGCGGAATAAAACGGGACGCTGGAGTGTCCATCCTTGGTCTAGCTGACAAGGTAGGCAAAGGGGGAGCTTTGCGAGCGGAGGACGCAACAAGATCGTGAGTGTCCTTCTGCACCAATGAAGCGGCTATTTCCTTAATCAGGGCTTCTGGAAAAAGGCACTTGGAAAGAGGAGCAAAGAGAAGCTCAGATCTCTGGCACGGTGTAACTCCAGCTGAAAGGAATGAGTAGAGGTTTTCACGCTTTTTAAGGACTCCGGACACAAATGATGCAGCAAGCTCATTAGACCCATCACGTACGGCCTTGTCCATGCAGGACATAATGAGCAAGGAAGTCTCTTTCTCTGTCGGAGAGATCTTTCTGCTTAGGGCTCCTAGACACCAGTCTAAGAAGTTAAAAACTTCGAAGGCCCTAAAGATACCTTTCAAAAGGTGGTCCACGTCCGAAGATGACCAACATATCTTTGAGCGTCTCATGGCAAGGCGGCGGGGAGAGTCTACAAGACTTGAGAAGTCGCCCTGGGCAGAGGCAGGAACTCCCAAGCCGAGAACTTCTCCCGTGGCATACCAGACGCTCGATCTAGAAGAGAGTCTAGCAGGGGGAAACGCAAAGGCTGTCTTCCCTAAACTCTTCTTGGACTGCAACCATTCTCCTATCACCCGCAAAGCTCTCTTGGACGAGCGTGCGAGGACGAGTCTAGTAAAGGCAGGAGTGGTAGACGGCATGCCTAACACAAACTCTGACGGCGGAGAACGAGGAGCCACAGAAACAAACTGGTCCGGAAACAGCTCTTTGAAAATGGCCAAAACTTTTCTAAAGTCCAAAGAGGGTTGAGTAGACTTAGGCTCGTCCAAATCTGATTGTGGTTCATCTATGTGTGCAGCAACATCATCATCAGAAGGTTCCTCATCCGACAACTGATGAGGAAACGGCAACGGAGTGGGTAACGGCTGGTTCGCTGAGTCCGGTCGCACGGGTGCATGCGTGACTGAGCCGGACGCAACGTCATGGAACTGCTGCCCAGTCTGTGAGCTGGCAACAACCATGGCAGCGCGGGGACGCACAGCGTCTACTCCAGACTGTCTGGACTGATGTGGGTGCGCAGTGGAAACCACACTGGGTTGCGGAGGTTGACGCACCGCGTTAAAACAAAGCAACTCTGACGGTTGTTGAACCTCCAGAACGTCAACGGCAACCTACGTGCGTCGCTTAACGTCAACATGCGGCTGGCAGATCACACTGGAACGCATGGGTGGAGGAACTCTCTCAACTGGTGTGCGTGAGAAGGTTACCTCAGCGTCCACAGGACGCACAAACGATCGTGTGGAAGGTTGTAGGTTAGGTACTGCACTAGCTGGTGCGGCAGCAACCTTCTCCGCACGAAAGTCCTGCATTAGAGACGTCAGTTTAGACTGCATGTCTTGCAGTAGAGACCACTTAGGGTCTACGGGAGCAGGTGCGGCGACAGACGGTGTTACTGTCTGAAGCGGTACCGCTTTGCCTCTCTTAGGCGGTGAGCAGTCATCGGATGACGGCAGCGAGTCCGAACTGACCCAGTGGCTACAACCGGGCCGTTGGACTTGCGCTGAAGGGACCGACTTGCGTTTTAACGGTCGCGAGACCTTGGTCCAAGGTTTCTTGCGAGAAACACCTTCAGAAGACGAGGTATAAATGGGCTCTCTCGTCTCAGTTAGGTAGGAGCGATCTTGGGTAGATACGCCCGATACCACGGAGGGAACGTCTGTTCGCTGATTAAAGCCTCTCGAACCCATGTGTCGTACGACATTGCTTCTCCCCTGGACTTGGGAGCTTGCAAGAGGTCCCGGACTAGGAGGACGACAGGCACGAACAGACGAACCCTCAAGCGCAACACTATCCACAACACTATCACTCGGCACTTTAGCACTTCCCACTGCACTTTTGCACTTAAGCTCCTTCACATCCGCCATGAGCTGATTACGGTCACTAGCAAGGGACTCAACTCTCTCACCCAGAGCCTGGATGGCACGCATCATATCAGCCATCGATGGTTCCTTAGTGCCAGGAGGGGGGTTAGGAGCAACCACTACAGGGGAAGGAATAGGTTGTGGGGCATGCGTTTTAACGGTCGCGAGACCTTGGTCCAAGGTTTCTTGCGAGAAACACCTTCAGAAGACGAGGTATAAATGGGCTCTCTCGTCTTAGTTAGGTAGGAGCGATCTTGGGTAGATACGCCCGATACCACGGAGGGAACGTCTGTTCGCTGATTAAAGCCTCTCGAACCCATGTGTCGTACGACATTGCTTCTCCCCTGGACTTGGGAGCTTGCAAGAGGTCCCGGACTAGGAGGACGACAGGCACAAACAGACGAACCCTCAAGCGCAACACTATCCACAACACTATCACTCGGCACTTTAGCACTTCCCACTGCACTTTTGCACTTAAGCTCCTTCACATCCGCCATGAGCTGATTACGGTCACTAGCAAGGGACTCAACTCTCTCACCCAGAGCCTGGATGGCACGCATCATATCAGTCATCGATGGTTCCTGAGTGCCAGGAGGGGGGTTAGGAGCAACCACTACAGGGGAAGGAATAGGTTGTGGGGCATGAGGAGAGGATATATCAATAGAACGAGAAGAACTTCTCCTAACTCTATCTCTCTCTAGCCTACGTGTATACTTTTGAAATTCGATAAAATCGAATTCCGAAAGGCCAACGCACTCCTCACACCGATCTTCCAATTGACAGGTTTTATCCCGACAATTGGAACAAACAGTGTGAGGGTCGATAGAAGCCTTCGGAAGACGCCTTGAACAGTCCCTAGCATTGCACTTCCTAAATTTGGGGACTTGTGAAGGGTCAGCCATTTTGAATTGGTCAAAGGGAAATTCAAAAAACTATCAAAAAGTCATCAACAAAGAATCCGTTATCAAAAAGATTTCAAGGATTTGTGTGAAGAGAAACCCTGCACAGCGAAAGCTCAAAACTAGAATATAGTACTTCACCAATTAGATGTGAAAAAACTCCAGTTTAGCAACAGCGAGTAAGTACGTCTTGTCGACACCTCGACAGAGAGAAAATTGAGTCTTTGTTTACATTGAGAACTGGGTATCTGGTCGACAGATGGCGCTGTTGGGCACACCCGCAACCTGTGTAGCGATCGCTGGCGAGTTTTTACCGTAGAGTTGTCTGTCGAGCAACAGAGTTGCAGCTATATAATCACCGGCTAAGTTAAATATTGAAAAATTTGGATACAAGCGGTACGACGAAAATTGCTTACTTCGTGTGTCGAAATAAAATTTGGGTGTAGAGTCAAAAATTTGCTCAAACTTTACTTCGGATGTTGGAAAATTCGGATGTAGATACGTTGGTATGTAGAGGTTCCACTGTATTTCCAAATTTTTTATTTGTTCCGACACAGATACAAACCTTCGCTATTTATTAGGGTAACTTACTCTTAGGAGGGAGGAAGTCCTTACCAACTGGCCTTGGTCATGACCCGGGGTCCTCTCTATTTCGATCTGGGATCGATAGTAGAGGGGACCCTACCCTCGCTAAAATCAAAGTAGTTACAAGGTAACTCACTGATAGCGGCCTGCAGAAGCTTGTTTGAGAGAGACTCGTGGCTTGTCTTCACGTAGGAACTCGAGGATTCTAAGACATATCCAATACCCTCCCTCAAGAGGCATTGGTGACGTAACAAAGTATTCAATCATACCCAGGATGCACAAGGCAAATGACTCTTACCTGCAGAGGGGTGAGGTCAGCTATGCTTCGATCTTGCGGAGCTATTTCCCCAGGGGGGGAGAAGGAGAAAGAAAGAAGTGAGCCAGACATTCTTTTCATTCACCCTAGACTAACCCGGGTAACCTCAGCCCTCAACCCTCTGCTACTTGTCCATCAAGGAGCCTGAGGCATTAGATCACTTGTTGTGCGGCCACCACAAGACCAATGGAGAAGGCTTCCATGCTCCTGTGGGTTACGACTTTCAGGTAGTGGGCTGTGAAGGTTGTCTGACGCTTCCACACGCCCGCTTGCAATACCTGTGCCAAAGAAAAATTTTTCTTGAACGCCAGAGACGTTGCAATGCCTCTGACGTCATGAGCTCAGGGTCGGTTGGACAGAGGAGGATCTGGATATAGAGCGTATTCGATTACTTTCCTTATCCAGAAGGAAATAGTATTCCTCGTGACCCTCCTCTTGACCTTCCCCGTGCTGACAAAAAGTGCTCGTACACGATTGCGAGCTTTTGCTGTTCTTTTTAAGTAACACCTCAGACTCCTCACTGGACATAGTAACAGTTGGTCTGGATCTTCGGTTACAGAACGAAGACTCTCTATCCGAAATGGGCCGAACCTGGAGTCCGGCACACCTGGATTTTGAGTCTTACCTACAAACTCAGGGACGAAGTTGAGGATTACTTCCCCATCTCCTAGAATGGGAGACATCAGCAGATAGACCACGAAGTTCGCTGACTCTCTTGGCCGAAGCCAAAGCGAGCAGGAACACCGTCTTCCACGTGAGGTGGCGATCTGAGGCCTGGCGTAGTGGTTCATAGGGGAAGCCCTTCAGAGACCTGAGGACCCGAACCACGTTCCAAGGGGGAGGTCTTAACTCTGCCTGGGGGCAAGTAGCTCATAACTGCGTATGAGCAAAGAAAGTTCCAACGAGGAGGAAATATCGACTCCTTTCAGACTAAAGGCAAGACTCAAGGCTGAGCGGTAGCCTTTGACTGCCGAGACCGAGAGAAGCTTTTCTTCCCGAAGGTATACAAGAAACTCCGCTATAGTTGGAACAGAGGCATCGAGGATAGAGATACCCCTTCCACGACACCAACCACAGAAAACTGACCACTTCGCCTGTTAGACTGCCTCTGTGGATCTCCTGAGGTGTCCAGCCATTCTTTTCGCAACCGGTTGCGAAAAGCCTCTCTGTGTGAGTAGGTGCTGGATAGTCTCCAGGCGTGAAGTCAAATCGAGGCTACGGCTCTGTGAAAGATGTTGGCACGTGGTTGTTTGAGGAGGTCGTGTTGTGGAGGAAGCTCCCCCGGGATCTCCGTGAGGAGATGCAGAAGGTCAGGGAACCATTCTGCGTGATGCCATAGCGGAGCTATGAGGGTCATTTGCAAATTGTTGCTTGCTCGTACCTGGTTGAGGACTTTTCTCATCAGACAGAACAGGGGAAACGCGTAAGCGTCCAGGTTTATCCACCGTTGTTGAAAAGCATCTTGCCAAAGAGCTTGGGGATCCGGGACTGGGGAGCAGTACAACAGGAGCCTGAAATTCAGGGCCATTGCGAACAGATCCACAGTCAGGGAACCCCACAAAGTCAGGACTTTGTTGGCTATCAGAGGATTCAAAGACCACTCTGTGCCAACTATCTGGGTCACACTGCTCAGCTTGTCTGCTAGCACATTCCGCTAGCCCGGAATGAAGCGAGCTGATAGAGTCACCAAGTTGTCTTCTGCCCATCTGAGTATCTCTACTGCAAGATGGCACAGCTGCTGCGAAAAGGTACCACCCTGTTTGCTTAGATAAGCTACTACCGTGGTGTTGTCACTCATCAGCACCACGAAGTGCCCCGCTAGGACCTGGTGGAACTCTTTGAGGGCCAGAAAGGCTGCCCTCATCTCTAAAAGAGATTTATGTGCTGGTACCTTTCTGATGCAGACCATTGGCCAGAGATGTAATGGTGCAGCACGTGAGCCCGCCACCCTTCTTTTGATGCATCCGAAAATAGTATCAATTCCGGGAGAGAGATGAGAAGATCGACCCCTTTCCAGAGGTACGGCTCCGCCAGCCACCACCTGAGGTCCGACTGTTCCTCTAGCCCTATGTGGACTAGGTGTTCCCGGGAATCGGAATGCTGGTTCCACTGGGATTTTAGTCACCACTGGAGGGATCTTATCCTGAGGCGACTGTTGGGGACCAGTCGGGTCAGGGAAGAGAGGTGACCGAGAAGGCGAAGTCAATACTGCGCCGGGAGCTCTTCCCGACTGAGGATGACCTGTGCTATCTCTCTCAGTCTCTGGAGCCTTTCGTCTGATGGAAACGCTTTGTGGATTAGGGTGTCTAATCGCATGCCTAGGTATACCAGTTCTTGAGAGAGGAGCAGTTGAGACTTCTCGAGGTTTACCACAATCCCCAGATCCTGGCAAAACCTTAGAAGCTCGTCTCGGTGGCGGAGAATGGCCGCCTCCGAGTCTGCCAGAATCAGCCAGTCGTCCAAATATCTTAAGAGACGGATGCCGACTCTGTGAGCCCAAGATAATACTAGGGCGAATACCCTCGTGAATACCTGGGGTGGTGTAGAAAGACCGAAACACAGTACCCTGAACTGGTAATGCTTCCGATTGAACATGACTCTCAGATACTTCCTGGAAGACGGGTGAATTGGGATCTGGAAGTATCCGTCCTTCAGATCTAGAGTGCACATGAAGTCCTGGGGTCTTATCGCTTGTCTGACTGTGTCGGCCGTCTCCATCCTGAAAGGTGTCTTTTCGACAAACCTGTTCAGGGCCGAGAGGTCGATGACTGGTCTCCAGCCTCCAGACGCCTTTTTCACAAGAAAGAGTCGACTGTAGAAGCCTGGGGACCCGTCGAGGACCTCATGGAGAGCGTCCTTCTCCAACATGGACTGGACTTCTGCCCTGAGGGCAAACTCCTGTGCGGATCCCTTCGCACAGGAGTTCAATGGAATTAGCACTCGAGTCATTGGAGGGAGAGAGAGCGTGAACGGGATACGATACCCTGAACGAATCACCTCGACCGTCCAGGGTTCGGCCCGTGGTAAAGCCACCTCTGCCAGCGGCTTTGCAGGCATCCCCCCACAGGTGGACAAATGGGAGGATTGCCTGTCTTATTGGGACCGGCCTCGGCCAGATCCCTTCTTAGGCTTTCCTCCACGGAAGGACTTTTTGCTGTGAAAGGCCTGCTTTGTACCTTTTTTACCCTGCTGTTTTGAGTCTCTAGCCCTTTTTGGCTGCGGGTTCTGCTGTGCTTTCCGCTGTGGCTGAGAGGGGTAAGGTCTAGCTGTTAAGACCTATTGGATGAGGGAGTCTTGACTGGACTTCCTCCACCTCTCTGCCACCCGCTCGACATCCTCGGGATGGAACAAAGAATTGCCCTCGATAGGAGCATTTCTCAGACTCGCTACTTCGGCCTGAGGGAGATGTCTATAGAGCTTTCCTATTACGGCATCTCTACTCTTCAGGATAGTGTTGGCCCAAAGGTTCACTACCTGATGAGAGGGGAACTCGATGGCCCGAGTGCCAGACAAAAGGAAAGTCTCCAAAGACTTCCTGGAGGACTCCCGAGACAGGTCTTTAGACTGCATCAGTTGTCCTAAGGATCCTAACCAGAAATCGAGCCATGAAGTAGCCTGCATGGTGTACTTCGCCACCTTTTCCTGGTTTAGGATTTCAGGGGCCGAAAAGGAGACAGGAAGTCCCATAAGTTTCTCGAAGGGGGTAGCCTTCGAGAGTGCCTCTATAGAATGGTCGAGAGGCAGCGTTGGAAGAGATTCTCTGAGGATCTCATAGTACCTCCTCTGAAACACATACAGAGGAGGTAAGAGCTTGGAAGACGAGTTGGAGCGGAGAGAAGAGGTGGAACCAGTTGCCTGGGACACAGCCTTCTGTTTGGCACTCTTCAACCCCTTTGACCAGGGCAAAGCTGCACTGGTCCTATGAGGTTTCTGAGTGCCATAGAACTGGTCAAGGACCATTTCTTTTCCATCTAGAGGGGATGCCGATGGATCTGGAAGTCCATTGATGGAACGGATGCAGGCTAGGACCTGCTAGAAGGCGTGTTCCGACTCGTTTCTCTCATCCTCTGTAAGCTTAGGGCTAGTGGCTGCTAGCAGAGCGTCGTCCTCGAGATCGCTCTGCCCTTCCGCGTCCAAGCTTTCATCCATAAGAGCCCGGCGTGGGTCGAAGTCGTCAACTGTTTAGACTGGGGATAGGGAGACTACCGGGGAGGTGCTTGCTTCCGGCTACCTGGGAGGCAGTGAGGAAGGAAGCCTGGCCGAGGATTTGGGGATGGTGAACAAATCCTTCGGTTCCCTCCTACGAGGCCGGAGATTCTCTGTCCCCAAGGGCCTAGAGGACTCCGTTGGCTCACAGGTGGAATGTAAGTCCATTGCCGTACGGGGTGAATCCCGTCCAGTCGCAAGTCGTGCCTCATTAGACACTATCTTGACCGGTAAAGAAGGGAAGGAGTCTCCATAGTAAGTAACCCTATCCTCCTTGGGGGCTGAAGGATGAATCCTTTTCCTTTCCCCCTTTGGCCTGGCCTGTGGCATCTTGAACTGCGGGGGGATACCCTGAGGTTCATGCCTAATTTCCTCCAGAGGTCTTTTGCAAGGGGATGATCGTCTCCCTTGCCTGAGGGGCCCGCCTGTGTGAGAACTCCCAACCTCCTCCTAGGGTCGGAGGGAGGAGAGGACCCCGGGAAGAGAGGAGGCAACAAGGGAATCCTAGGTCGCAAGTCGTGCCTCATTAGACACTATCTTGACCGGTAAAGAAGGGAAGGAGTCTCCATAGTAAGTAACCCTATCCTCCTTGGGGGCTGAAGGATGAATCCTTTTCCTTTCCCCCTTTGGCCTGGCCTGTGGCATCTTGAACTGCGGGGGGATACCCTGAGGTTCATGCCTAATTTCCTCCAGAGGTCTTTTGCAAGGGGATGATCGTCTCCCTTGCCTGAGGGGCCCGCCTGTGTGAGAACTCCCAACCTCCTCCTAGGGTCGGAGGGAGGAGAGGACCCCGGGAAGAGAGGAGGCAACAAGGGAATCCTAGGTTTATCACCTAAGGACTGGGAGCGGGGAACGACTCCCTTCATGGCTTGGCGCATTACATTAAATAAGTTGCTAAGCCACGGGGGGTCACGGGCTCCTGTGGAACTAGGGGGAAGGTCCTTAAGAAAGGACTGCTCCATGGGTTTAGGAACCTGGGCAGGTTCCCTAACCCTCTTGTCTGATGGAGGCTTCCCTACAGGCAAGATAGGCACAGGCCTACCCTTAGGCATAGGATCTCGGCTCGGTTGCACAGGCGACCGTTGTCTCTGTTGAGGCCCAAGGGGCTCGAGAGACTGATTGAGAGCGCCAAGATGGTCGTGCGCTCTTGCGTCGAACTGTTGGTAGGCGGAAGGGAGCTCGCGCGTGCGCCTCTCCCGATTGTGCGCACCTGGAGCGCATGAGGTTGTTAGCGCACCTGGCGCGAAGTGTGTTGTTCGCGCATGGCGAGCAATAGGCTGTTCGTGCATATGGCGCGCCATAAGATGAACCTGCATGCCATGATCGCCATTTTATTTGCGTGCGCCAAGGCAGTCGTGCACACCGATTCAGTCGTGAGCGCGAGATCTCTCAGGTTGTTGAGAAAACTCACTGCTACGCTCACCCGAAGGTTCACAATAGCTTGTGTTGTGTGAGCGCGAACGATCAACACAACAAGAGTTTAAAAACTCTCTGTCATAATAAGAATGACTCTGGTCACGAGAACCCAAAAGTTCAGCGTGAACTGTGTTGCGCGAACTCAAAGGAGCAACGCAACGAGAAACCAGAGTTTCTCTGTCACGAAACACCGAAGTGTTAGCGCAACTAGAGTTACGAGAGCCCAAGGGTTCAGCGTAACTCAGGTTACGAGACCCTGAAAGGTCAGCGTAACGAGGAATCGAGGTTCCTCTATCACGAGATCCCGAAGGATCAGCGTGACTGACGGTACGAGAACCCGGAGGTTCAACGTTACTGTCGTTACGAGAGCCCGAGGGTTCAGCGTAACAGAAACCCAAAGGTTTCAAGTCGCGAGAGCCCGAAGGTTCAGCGACGGAGACCCGAAGGACTCCTGCTGTCATGAGAGCCCGCGGGATCAACATGACTAGAGTCCAAAGACTCACGATCACGCCAGCCCGAAGGGTGATCGTCACGAGACCCTGAAGGGTCAACGTGAGGAGAACTAGCAGTTTCAAAAAGACGTCTCCTCACAAGCCGAGGAGGAGAAAGCCAGGGGTGGAGAGGGGTTACCCACCCCTCCACTCTACGAACCTCTGGAGAGGAACGTACAACAGACTCCGCCCGAAGGGAGACTGATTAAGATCGACAGATAAATCCTCCGCAGGGGAGGAAAGTTCGCCCGAAGGAGAACTACGCTTATAACAAGGTTCTCTTTCCGCCCCTGGAGGAGACCCTAAAGCGTAAGGAGATTGCCGATGCACAGAGGCAACCTTCTCTCGTGAACGAGAGATATGTTCCCCCGAAGGGAAAGCCCACCTTGGAGAGAGCCCTGTCACCACCCCTCGAGGGTTAGCTAACTCCTCGGCGTTGGAACCAGACCCAAGATCTGGCAAGGAATAGGCACTCCCTGAGGGAAGAGAAGGAGCCGACTCACTAGGGGAGCCGTCATCCTCGTCTATCACCCAGGGTTGACCTGGAGTCACAAGCCCTGCGCTACTGCTTGACCGTACCCCAGAGAGGCCTGGTCGAGGATTAGCTTCGGGCAGAGATTTGAGATTTGGACGTAGATGAAGCAGAAGCCCGCGATTTCTTCGATTTCGAGGAAGACCCCGAGAGCGAAGTTTCGCATTTAGACTTCTTACGCGCAAACCTCTCCCACTGGGAGGCAGGCCACTCCTTACACTCGGAACAGGTGTTGTCCCGCGAACACTGAGTTCCCCGGCAAGCCGGGCATAAAGGATGTGGGTTTGTCTTCAAGGACAACATGAAGGTGATGCAGCGACGGCCCTCAATCCCAGGACATGTCTGCACAGCGGGACAATAACCATACACACACCGACACACACAAAAAAAAAAAAAAAAGTAATAAAGTCAAGGCAGTTTGTTAACAGGAGAGAGAGACAGCACGTCTACACTCTACCGAGCCAAAAGTAAAAGTGGTTACTCAACCGACAGGTGTGAGTGAGCGGGGTAGCTAGTCTACCCCAACCCCCTCCCGCTAACTAGCGGATGGGGTAATTATCCCTCACTAAAATTGTCTTGGCTGGTTTTCAGCGTTGCCGAAAGTAATAACCTAATAAATAGCGAAGGTTTGTATCTGTGTCGGAACAAAATACAAATTATCTACGAATTTGTCATTTGTTCCATAACTGGAATATAAACCACGTTATTTATTAGGGGTGACTCACCCATTAGGAAGGGTGGACATCCCTGCTAATCTGGCTTTTGGCTTTACCCGGGGGCTCCTCATCTGAGTATGTCAGCACTCAACAATAAGGAATCCCTGCACCTCGCTAAAACCTTGCTAGGCAAGGTTCGCGGCCTACGCAAGCTGTGTGTTGAGATATATAGAAGTGTGACCGTCCAGGTAAAGTTATTCCGAGTCTTTGGAAGGAAAAACTGTTGTAACCAAGACTTTCCCAATACCACCTCGCCAGGGTATGGGGACGCAACAGTATTAGTTTTAATACTAGGTACACAAGGGAACATGGTTTAAGGTCAGCTTGTGCAGAGAACCCAGGATGCTGTTTTCCCCCAAGAGATGGGAGGATGAAGAAGAGAATAAGAGCCAGTCAAACCTTTTCATTCATGCACACTAAAACCGGGTAACAATGCCCTCAACCTTCTGCTACTTGTCCAATAAGGAGCTTGTGGTATTAAACCAGTTGTAGTGCAGCCACCACAGGACCGATAGAAAACGTATCGAGTCTCCTGTGGGTTACGTCTTGCAGGTAGTGGGATGTGAACGTAGTTTGACGTTTCCACACCCCAGCCTGAAGAACCCGAAGGAAACACTGACAGGAGACAGACATCGGACTAAATTTCCCCCTCGAAGGATGATCAGGAACGGGAGAAACTAAGTCGGCAGCAACAGCTGGAGAGTCTGGAGGAGCAGGGGAGTCGGTCGAGATCACAGGCGACACCTCTGACACCACAACGTCAACCAGAGCCAGAGGATCTACCTCCGAAGGCGACGTTGACTGCTGCAGACTAGCACCCCAGCGGATGGGTTGCAGCAATGAGTCCTTTGAGGGCGGACCCGGAGCCCCAAGGACGACCAAACCTGAAACACAGAAGTCATTGACAAGGCCTCCCCCGGGGAGAGAGGTGGGGCCGCTTCGCTAGGGGAAGCAACACCATCTCTTGAGGACCGGGATTGGCCGATATTAAATTGGTCCCGCTACTACTCGGAGGTCTCTTGGAAGAAATCGAACGAGTAGGAGCTTCGGAGGAGTGTCAGGAGGCGGAAGAAGAGGCCTTGGGTTTTCCCCAGAAATATCCCCTTTAGACTTTTTCTTCCATCGTCACCCAAACCTCTCCCACTGGGAGGAAGACCAATCCCTACACTCACTACACTTGTTACAATTACACCGTTGACCTCTGCAGGCAGGACAAAGGGTGTGGGGGTCGGTCTCCACCGCCGACATAAAAGTTTCGCAGGGCCGGCCGGTGAGTCCTGGGCAGGTGCGCATGCTTGAAGAAGTCAACACACACACACAAGAACAAAGAAAAAGCAAAAGCAGATTAATGGCAGTCCAATAAAGGCAAAAGATAAAGAGCGGCAACATCCGTTCACCATCCGAGCCAAAAATAAAGTGAGCTAAATCACAGGTGAGCGAGTGGGAGCGGTAGCAAGCTACCTCTCCCTAGCGTTGCGGGCAGTTAACCCTCGCTAAATTTTAATGGCTCGTCATTTCAGCTACATCGATAGTAATACCCCTAATAAATAGCATGCTTTGTATTCCAGTTACGGAACAAATGGTGTATTTATAGGTGTTTTGAACATTTTTGATAATGATTTCTGGCAGAAATCGTTTTCAGGTGAGTCGACCACCATATCTGAAAAGGTATGATTTTGCACTAAATATCATCCTCAATTACTTTTGAAACACCTTAAAATATACCACGTACCAGTTTAATTGTATGATAAATCAAATTTTTAAAACTTTGTTGTTACCACCAGTAATCACCATAAAAAACGGTCATCGAAATAATAAATGTCACTGTAATCAAAATTATCTACGATTCACTTCACGTCCTTCTAATAGTTTTTGTTTAGCCGTGCGCTCGCTTCGCTTGCGGAAAAAGAAAAACTGCAAGCTCTATATGTACTGACAAGCGGTAATGTTGAGCTGCACTCGCAATCCCTGTGCCTCATTATTCCAGGGTTAATTTTTACTTTCTCATGGGTAACATCAGCTATACACTGAACGGAGAGCGTTTCCATCCTAATTATTTGCCGACATAAATGAAATTACACTAAATTTCGAAATAGATTGTAATTCCCTAAGTTCCTTCTTGGAGACGTCTTTATGGGATGGTGGGTTTACTCAAACAGAAGGAAAGGGTGGAAATAAAATGGCTGTTGTAGAACAACATCCGGGAACTTGTGCACAAATATTTGGAAGCTCCTAATTGGTTAAGAAAGCCAAGTAATCATTACGTCATACAAAAAACAGGAAAGCTGACGGAGCCTTTGTAGTTTATGGGGACAGGCCTTTGACCGGCCGAAAATCGAGTAAAAAAAGTCCGAAATCGGCTCTTTTTTACGGGAATGATGACGGAATGAAATAATATTAATTTCACTAGTTTTGTAATTGCTTGTCCCAACAATCTACCTACTAGGACCACTCTGGTCATGGATGTCGGAAACGTGCGAAAAAAAATTCAAAATCTGCTCTTTTTCGCGGGAATGATCACGGAATGAAATATTAAATTCACTAGTTTTGTAAATGCTTGTCCCAACAATCTACATACTACGACCACTCTGGTCATGGATGTCGGAAACGTGCGAGAAAAATGGACAACTAACCCAAAATTCCCCTCCTAACCTGACCTACAAGCCATGTCCTTACCTTCCTCGTGAACTAACCGGGGGGGTGGGGGGGGGGGGGCTAACGCCTCCCTGCGATCCCCCAAACACTGTCGCTAACATACAAACCCCACAAACCCAACCTAACCAAACCTAGTAGTTTCCAGGTCACTACCCCTACCCGGGGGCAAGCCCCCGGACCCCCTTCGTAAGTCTCTCTCCTACACAAAAAAATGTATGGGCAGCACTCAAAATTATATCTTAACCACATTGTCATAATAAAAAAGTACTCAGGCTTACCTTAACATTCGATGTCGCAACATCAATTGTACACTTCTCACATGGACCCCTAAAATCCTCTAAGAGGCCTTATCGAAATAAATAATGAAAGAATTTGAGGTAACTCGGGTAAAATCACGTAGGTGTATATACCTTAGAGTCTTAATCGAATCAATTTGATCAATATGAGTGATAAACTCAACAATATCGCTCACAGAGTAACTGTACGAAACACGTCTACCCATTACGGCGGTTAGAGTTAGAAAGGTCATGTGGGGGGGATTAAAAATTTGAAATCACGCGGCCAACGAAAGGTTTAGTTCGGTTGCTATGTTTGACACTGGCTTTATCTGCCGAAATATCTTAACTAGATGTTGGCTAGCCTAACCTTTGGTTGTATATAAAACAAAATAGTATTCTGCATAATTTTAGGACGTGTCCCAACGAAATAACAATCTTAACAAGAAGTTAAAAATGAAGATTGTTGGAATTAGCGAAAACATAAGTCCGAACATCGATAACTGTTCAAGATTGCGCCACCAGCTGATAGGCGAACCGAGCGCCGCCAAACGGGTGTTATTATAGTCAGGCAGGAAACAATGCTTGAGGGAAATTTTACGATCGAGTGTTGGCCATGGCTTCAGCGGACAACGCATTGTAACGACCTTTTCCTAACCTAACAATTCATGATAATTATCATAGCAGTATCAAATATCACTATAAATGACGTGTCCCTAAAAACTACAAACTTAACGAGGAGGTAAATATGTAGATTGACGGGACAGTATTAAATTGTAAAAACGAACGTTTCTTAGACTGGGATGACACGGGCTCTATCTATCGGGAAAGTTGGAAACTAAGCAGGAGCTACCCGTGACTTGCGTTCGGATCGTGCTGAACTTAGAAAATATTGCCGTGGTAAAGGTAAATTATATTATTCAAAATGATAAAATATGATAAAATAACATCATATTAAAGTATAATGGATCATTGTAAAGAACATCTTCCCCATAATGAAAAACGATTTGGCTAGTAATAAGAAAGATATTGCCCTGTCCCCAAAAGCTACAGACACCCCCAAACCTATAACTAGTAACCTTTCCTAAAGCGACCCTCTGCTTCATGATTAAAAAAAAAATATGCACAATAATTTCGAATGTATACCCGATTGTTAGGTGGGTAGAAGGTTAGGTTTGAGTTGCGACAGGCAAAGCATTGCCGAATCATGTAATCTTACCAACTTCCTAAAAGGTTAGATTAAGGAAAACATCTAATTCTAATCCATTAACCACCATTCACAATGATAAACTAATAATCATTGATCTACCTTAGTTATTAATACTTACCTCCCCAACTAGCCATGTTGGCACTCTAACGTGGAAGGACAAGTTCCTAAGACAGGATTGGCCAGAAAACTTTGTGACGTCATCGTTTGTTTTGGTACGAGTTGTTATTAGAAGATTTTACGGCATCACTATACAATGACTGGCCTCTGTGAATCTAATCATGTCAAAATCCCGTCACATTTGTCCCGAAATTTCATTTAAAAACGAAAGTACATTACCATGCCTATAATAATAAAGAAGTGTCGTTAGAGCCTAAGATGTTGAAATTAAAATGAATTTTTAATGTACATGCATCTACTCTAATTTTTGTTTGTGAAATTTCAAGGAAGTAGTTAGCTGGTCCCAACTCATAAGTTAGCCCGTCTAGAAGTAGGAAAATAGAAGAAAAAATCAGACATGACCAAACTGGTTTAAAAAAAAATGGCAGAAGAAATTACATAGAACTTAACACTAAGATAGCAGTAGTAATTATGAAAACAAGGTTGACTATGATAGAATTAAAAGAAAATTATAGGAACAGGAATCATAAGGATGTGCTTTGCGTGTTGTGTAGCGAGGTAGATGATACAATTAAGCATTATGTTTAGCTGTAATGAATTAAGAAAATTTAGAAGCTATGGCGTTGAATTAGGGAATTTGGAAACACCAACTTAGGATGTTGCCCGATATATTAGACAGGCACTGAAAGCTGGAAATAAAAGTATGCCTATGTACTTACTTTTAGGGGTTTATTTCTCGGCCTCCATCAGACACTAAAGGTCTGTTCAGGCGGGCCTTGGTGTGTGAAAAAAATAATTTCTTTCCAGTTAATATTTTGCTCTGTATCGTTATCAGTTATTTCGCTAGCATTTGTATTCAGGCTTAATAGTTTTCAGGTCACTATTATAACACTTTCTAAAAAGATAAGTCTTCAGGTTTTTCTTGAAAGCTGCCACATTTTTGCTATTCTTGACATCGAGTGGAAGGTCGTTAAAGAGTCTCGGTGCGGCATAACTGAACGTTCTTCCTCCTATTGCATGATTCACACTAATTTCGAATAGACTATGTGGGTCATCAGCATGTCTAACTCTTACAGCGGCGCTGGTAGCTTCAGGGTAGAGGACCAAGCAATCACGAAGATATTTAGGCTTATCACTTGTAAGTGCTTTGTGAGTCAACAAGCAAATTTTAAATTCAATTCTAGCCTTAACAGGTAACCAATGTAGATCGATCAGTGCAGGAGTTATTCTCTCCCGAAATTTAATGCCTTTTATCAGTCTAGCCGCCTGGTTTTGCACATTTTGAAGCTTTCTTAGTAGTGTATTGGGCAATTTGTAGTACAGAGAATTGCAATAATCAAGCCTTGATATTACACGACTCATCACTAAAATTTTGTACTGCCCTCTGTTAAATATTTTCTAATAAATGCTATGTTTCTCAGGTGATAGTTACACACTTTCACTGTGTTCACAATTTGGTCCCTCATTGACAAATTACAGTCTATCAGTACACCCAAATTTTTCACAACAGGCACAATCCCAACACTAGAGAGGTATTGGATCCTTTGACTGGCCAGACAGTAATGCATTGGATCCCTCTCTCTGGTCACGGCTTATTTTTTCTTTGCCTACACTTACACAGAATAGTTTGGCCTATTCTTTACATTTTCTCGTCTTTCCTCATACACCTGACAACAATGAGATACTTAACACTTCTTCACCCAAGGGGTTAATTACTGTACTGCAATTTGTTCAGTGTACTTCCCTCTTGGTAAGGGTAGAAGAGACTCTTTAGCTGTGGTAAGCAGCTCTTCTAGGAGAAGGACACTCCAAAATTAAATCACTGTTCTCTAGTCTTGGGCAGTGCCATAGCCTCTGTACCTTGGTCTTCCACTGTCTTGGGTTGGAGTTCTCTTGCTTGAGGGTACACTCAGGCACACTATTCTATCTTATTTTTTTTTCTTTTTTTTCTTCCTCTTGTTTTTTTGAAATGGTGTGTTGGGCAGGCTTAATAGAAGGGCTGTGGATGCCTGGTGGTTTATCAAGAGGTTGTCTTTTCCTTTTTCTGATTATTTTTCCTCTCAAAACCATCCTTACTGTCCTCCCTTCAGTTGAAGTGGCTATCCTGGAGGGTATTTACCCTTGCATGGTGTATCGGCTCCTCCATGTTGACCAGTTTTTCCGACTTTTTACTATAGTCTATGGGTATCATCAATCACTTTGTTTATAATTCTGTACGTATTGTTTTTGTTATAATTCTTGTTAATCTAGTTTTTAAGTATGATGTCTCTTTTTTATTTCTATTAATTCTCATGCTGTCTGGAGACATTGAGCGAAATCCGGGACCAGTACGTCCTAGATTTCGTCAATGTCGTCTTCTGTATTGCAATATTCGTGGTCTTCATGCAAATATCCAAGACCTTACAGTTGCGTCCAGACAGTATGATATTCTTTTGTGCTCAGAAACTTTGGTTTCTAATATGAGGCACTCATCTGAGCTCCTTATAACTGGTTTTAAGAAGCCAATAATGTTGAAACGTGATGCCATCCCTAGGGCCAGGGGAATGGCGGTGTATATTAGGACCGAGTACCCTGCTTCTCATAAGTCCTGCTATCAATGTGGATGTCATGAGATTCAGGTAATAAAAGTTTGTGGCAGGCATAACAACTTTTATTTGTGTTCGATCTACCGGAATCCACACATGGATGATTCTATCTTCGATTGTCTTCTTACCATTATGGCTAAGATACAAGAAGATGATAGAAAGGCTTCTTTTGTCTTTGTTGGTGATTTTAATGCTCACCATAGGGAGTGGTTAAGTTCTATCTCTCCTACCGACCACCATGGCTTAAGAGCTTTAGACTTTGCCTCTGAATCAGGCTGTGAGCAAATCATAAATGAAGCTACTCACAGGTCTGGTAATTGCTTAGACCTCGTATACACTTACTCCCCTGGCGTTATAACTAGTAGGGTTGGTTCTCCAGTCGGGACATCTGATCATGCCTTGATTTCATTAATAGTGAAGACTGAGCAGCCTGTCCCTGATATATCATATTCTTGTAAAATTTATATGAAATCCCAAGCAGACTGGAATGGTATTTTACATGATCTTTTGTGCTTGAATTGGTCACAATTATATAATAGTGTAGATCCTGTTGTCCCTTTGAATGAGAATCTGTTCAACATAATTGATAGGCGTTTCCCTTCTCGTGTGCTAAGGTACCGAGTGAAGGACAAACCGTGGTTCAATGATGATTGTAGACGTGCTTATTTGGAGAAACAGGAGGCCTATCATCTTTGGAAGGGTAACAGATCAGATTTGACCTGGAACAACTATACTCCGCTTCGAGCTTTTGCTCAGAGAGTTTATGCCTCAACTGAAAAGGAGTACAATTTAACCATAAAAGAAACACTTTCTGGTACAACTCAGGAACATAAATGGTGGTCTACCCTTAAATCTGCACTCTTTGGTGTAGATGCAACAGTTCCTCCTTTACTTAAACCAGATGGCTCAGTCACTCACTGTCCAAAGGAAAAGGCAACCCTTTTGGCTGATGTTTTTGACAGTAAACAGAGTAATGAAAAACTTGAACTTCCTCATTCCTGTTTTCCTGAGGCTAAACTAACTAGTTTAGCTTTTCGATCTCGTGAGATTAAAGCTCTGTTGGTGGACCTTGATGCTTATGGAGGTGTAGACCCAAATGGTATTTTTCCTTTGTTTTTTATAAAGACCAGATTTCTTAGCTCCAAAGTTATCTGTTATTTTGCGCAAGTTAGCAAGAAGAGGAGCTTTTAGCACTAATTGGAGAATTGGTAATGTTACTCCTCTATGTAAATGTGTTTGTGGTAGCTCAAGTCCCACTGATTACCGCCCAATTTCCATAACTCCTATATTATCTAAAGTTTTTGAACGTCTTCTGGCAAAACGTCTTAATAGGTTTGCTGAAGGTAATCATCTACTCCCTAGTTTGCAATTTGGTTTTCGTAAAGGCCTTGGAGCATGTGATGCCCTTCTTACAATCTCCAATGCAGTACAGAAATCCCTTGATTGTGGTCGGGAAGTTCGTATGATTGGCCTTGATTTTAGTGCTGCCTTTGACCGTGTTAATCATAAGGGCCTTGTTTTCAAACTGAAACAGTTGGGAGTGGGTGGGTCGTTTCTTAGCATTATTATTGATTTTTTAAGTAATAGATCTCAAAGAGTTGTTGTTGATGGGCACCATAGTGATTATAGGAATGTGATATCCGGTGTTCCACAGGGTAGTGTTCTTGGCCCATTACTTTTCATACTATATACACATGACATGTGGTTTGGCCTAGAAAACAAGCTTGTTGCATATGCAGATGATGCTACTCTTTTTGCATCAATTCCATCCCCTGAATGTAGATCTAGGGTTGGTGAATCCCTTAATAGAGATTTAGCTAGAATTAGTGCATGGTGCAAATTATGGGGTATGAAGTTGAATCCTAACAAAACTCAAAGTATGATTGTAAGTAGGTCAAGGACAGTGGCTCCTCAACATCCGGATCTCAGTATTGATAATGTTTCTTTAAATATGTATGACTTTCAAAATTTTAGGTGTGATTCTCGACAGTAAATTTACTTTTGAGAAACATATAAGGTCTGTGTCTTCTTCAATTGCACAAAAAATAGGCTTATTGAGAAAGTCTTTCAAGATTTTCGGTGATCAATCTATTCTGAAGAAGTGTTTTAATTCTTTCATTCTACCTTGTTTTGAGTATTGTTCTCCTGTCTGGTCTTCAGCTGCTGATTCTCATCTTAATTTGTTGGACAGAAACTTACGGTCTATTAAATTTCTTATTCCTGATCTAGATATTAATCTCTGGCACCATCGTTCAATTAGTTCATTATGCATGTTGCATAAGATTTTTCATAACTCTGACCATCCTTTACATTCAGATCTCCCTGGACAATTCTATCCTGTTCGTAATACTAGGCAGGCAGTTAATTCTAATAGCCAGGCCTTCTCCATCATGAGGCTCAATACTGCGCAGTACTCTAGAAGTTTTATTCTAGCTGTTACCAAGTTGTGGAATGATCTTCCTAATCGGGTGGTTGAATCAGTAGAACTTCAAAAGTTCAAAGTTGGAGCAAATGCTTTTTTGTTGACCAGGCGGACATGAGTCTTTTTATAGTTTATTTATGACATATTTGTTTTTGATGTTGTTAATAGTTTATATATGACATGTCTGTTTTGACGTTGTTACTTATTTTAGAATGATTTATTGTTAATTTGTTCTCTTCATTTATTTATTTCCTTATTTCCTTTCCTCACTGGGCTATTTTTCCCTGTTGGAGCCCTTGGGCTTATAGCATCTTGCTTTTCCAACTAGGGTTGTAGCCTGGATAGTAATAATAATAATAATAATAATCAGCATCACCAATTTTTATACTTTGAATTAACTGGTAATTCTTCAAAGCCACCTTTGTGCCAAAGAACATACATTCTGTTTTATCATCATTTAATTTGAGCTTTTCCTCTGCATCCATGTTTTTATTTCAGTCATTATCTCATCAATTTTCTTCCCTGTATCTTGTGTTGTTGAAATTGAGAGGTAAAACTGAGTATCATCTGCATATAGTTTAAAACCCACTTTTTGTTTTTTCAAGATGTGTGATAGCTCGATAGTATATATGTTAAACAAGATAGGGCCCAGAACACTACCCTGTGGTACACCCTTCATAAGAATTCTCTCATTGGATCGGTTTCCAGAAACTTCTACAATAGTCTTTCTGTTCACTAAGTAACTTCGCAAAAATTTCAGTGCTTCCTCAGTCACTCCAATAGACTTTAAGTCGTCAAGTAAGTACTCGTGCACAGCAGTGTCAAAAGCAGCACTAAGATCTAACATAATCAAAATTCCACACTTTCCCCCATCAAGAAGACCTATCATATCATTCATTATTGAGCACAAAGTAGTTTCTGTAGAATGATTAGCTCTGTAGGCCGATTGATTTTCCGGGAATACCTCTAACTCGTCAATATGCGCCCATAATTGCTCACTTATGACTTTTTCAATAAGCTTTGACATGTAGGATAAATTTGAAATGGGCCTATATGAAATTAGCTCGTTTATATCACCTTTCCCTTTGTAAATTGGTTTGATCAACGCAGTTTTTTCACAGCTAGGAAAACAGGATTGTGATATACTTAGGTTAATTATGTAAGAGGTAACTAATGACGATGAATTTTCTGCAGATTGCAGCGATTTGCTCCTACAATTCTACGCTTTTAGTAGTGTGCCCACAATCATCGTGTCGTGGAGAGAGCAACGAAGAACCTGTAACTTGGACCCTGTAATCGCGAAGTCAGTCAAGTTGCGATGTTAGATAATCCAAGAAAACCACAATGAGACGAGTAGATAAACAACTGAATTATGCGATTTCGCTAAGTTTGTCTTCATTGTATTTCTATAAGGATACGCAAGGAAAGCCTCTCCATAATATTTTCACGTCACAGCCTCCCGCTTAATATATTTTTTCTTACTCCTCTCGCAATCAGGCCAGGTTATATGCACAAGCGGTAGGCGACTTAGAAATGACTCACAGTTCTATGTTAATTATCAGGTGGTTTATTGTATCTTGGTAGACACAGTCATCATTAGTATATCAGCAAATATAAAGAGACCACTATGTTGAAACAACTAACTGGCTGATTGGTTGAATGACCAAACAGAACTGAACTGGAGGCATCCCGTCCGTTGAGATACTACAGGTAGAGAGTTATTTGGTCCTTTGAATGGCCTAACAGTGCTACATTGGATCTCTCTCTCTCTCTCTCTCTCTCTCTCTCTCTCTCTCTCTCTCTCTCTCTCTCTGGTTATGGCTCATTTTCACTTTGCCTATACGTACACTGAACAGTTTGGCATATTCTTTCCGCATTCTCTTCTGTTCTTATACACCTGAAATTACCAAATGCAATATATTTGTTCAGTGACTACTTTCCTCTTGGTAAGGGTAGAAGAGAATCTTTAGCTATGGTAAGCAGTTCTTCTGGGAGAAAGGGCCCTCTAAAATCAAGCCAATGTGAGTCTTGAGTAGTGCCATAGCCTCTGTACCATGGCCTTCCACTGTCTTGGATTAGAACTCTCTTGCTTGAGGGTACAATAGATGCCGCGAGAGTAGGGTGGCCAGACTTCCGGTTTATACCAATCTGTTCTTTGTCCTGCTTCACCATAAAAAGGACGCTAATTTGTCCTGCTTATTTGGTCTAAAATATATATTGATCCTAAAATATAAATAAAGGCAAATACATATACTGTTTTTTTGGGGGGTGGGGGGTGGGGAGCGGTAAATAGCAATCTTAGCCAACTTACACCAGATTTGTTAATGAATTATAAAACAGACTTCATTGCTTTCTATGAAAGAGTTATAAAGTACTTAAGTGAAAGGTATGACATCTCTGAAGACAAGTTTCATAAAAAAAAAGTGTCAAAATTAAGTATAACAGGAGCAATAGGCCTACCTGTCGAAGAATTTTGCGATGCAGTTAAGGCTTGTCACATCAAAAAAAATGACATGGATAAATTATAATATAATTATAATATAATATAATTATTATATGAAGAGTATGGGCTTGTGGAGGCATTTATCAAAACTCCTGATATGAGAGATAGCCACAGGGAAGAAGGTTATTTCAAGCTATTAAATAAATGTGAGGTCCCTTTAACAAATATGAAGAAGGTGAGTGCTTATATTTTCTCAATTCCAGGCAGCAATGGTTACACAGATCAGGTTTCTTCAATGATGACTTCAGCTTGGACAAATGTTCAAAAGACTTCTAGCCCACAGAAAATCTTAGAGATGACAAGGAAAGGGCCGAAATACAAACATCAAAATTCAGATTGCTAATTCCTCTAGTTTCTGAAATAATGTTAACCCCTTTCACCTCAGTTATGTACTAAATTGATCCATCATGGCTCAAATTGAACATATTAGTAAGTTAATGTTCTTTATTCATGCATTATTTGACATCTAAACACTCAAGTTATATATGTTTTTTATGTATATATATACTATATATATATATATATATATATATATATATATATATATATATATATATATATATGTAATAATTATAAATTACATAATAAAATCCATGACCCAAGGGATCAATGGAGAAGTTAGGAGGAGTGTGAGAACACCAAGTCAGTCATAAACAGGATGCGAAAGTCAAGACCAAGCTAAACCTTTGCAATGTAACATTTTTGTATGAAGAGTAAACATAATACAAGCATCCTGTGAGAAACAGTTGAGTGTCTCACCGGAACAAGATGGCTTCCTGTACTAATGTTGCGTTTACATATTTGTATAAATGCTGAGATAACTAGGTATACGTTATCATCAAACATGATATTTTTGTTAGTTCTTTTCAACATGTCATCCGACTAAACCATCTATACTCCTGTGATGGAGCTGCTAATAAACTGTTTTAAAAGTTAACTTACATAGACTTATTCAGAAGTAACCTACAAGTCTAAACTATACATATCACATTTGAAGAGACATGAGATGGAACTCTAATGTGTGTTTATAACAGTACCACACCAACAATTGGTGGCAGCGAATCAACTTTAAGAACCAGCAATTTAAATTGTAATACTTAGCAGTTACAGTAGTAATGAATCTACAATTTCGACGAAGTATCTACGTCTACTGAAGAAATGAACGCATCGAACATCAACTATAAATATTATACAAACTGAGGAACTGTATCTTCAATCAACATCTTAAGAAGACGAAGGAATGGCATTCAACTTTATCAACGTTTATTAAACATTCAAGAATCATATCCAGGAAACAACACATTCAACAATAGACAGGATATCAAACCGAAAACATTCACCCAAACAGCTAATCTCTTGCAAACCAGAGAGAGAGATAGAGGAAATGATGTCATCGCCCTTTGCCCATATATACAGAAGCTAAGTACATTTCTTTATTCATTCAGTTTTAGGCAGTGAAGTGTTGTTATCACGAGTCGATCGGCCATTATTGCTGGGGTGAGTTGTTTGCAAATCTTCATTTTTCCTTCATTAAAGGAAACTGTATTCAACTTCAAATTCTCATCTAGAATTTTTTTTTTCTCTCTGTGCTAATTCCGTTTTCTTTCAGAAGTTCTCGGGAAATATCTTTACATTAGTACCATTGTTTTTGGGGATTGTGTTATAATCTGCAACATATCTTTATTATATAGTGCTTATGCGTTTACGCAGTGGACATCTGTATTTATATAGAGATATTGATAGGATTGCAAGGAATCGTAGAGATAAAAAAAAAGTAAAGTAAACATGACACCTCCTGTAAATCCCGGACCAAGTAACCCCACCCCCGGACCGAATAACCCCATCTCCGCTCCCGTAGTTACCCTAGTAAGTGCTCGTTCAGCTATCCTTCCTTTTCAAGGTCGGGTCAATGGGTTCTTACCTCAGAATGTCGAGTCTTGGATTTCTTCCGTTGACGCTCACTTAAATGCTAAACATATCATAGACCCATTTGTACAATTGCAAGAAGCTAAAAGTTTTATAGACTTTTCTAAAGGGGATGCAAGTGCGTATCTGAGGGGAGTTTCTTTTCAAGAGGCAGTTACATGGGATGATTTCAAAGTTAGGCTACATGCGATCTATGGCGGTGAGGAAGCCTTAGATGTAGTTTTAACATTAAGAAATACACTTAATCAAGCCACTATGACTCGGCTTAATGTTATAGAGAGAGCAGCTCTCATTGCCGATAGGCTAAACGAGTATCAAGATATTTTAGGTAATTCCACTTGGGTTACTGGAGATAACATCGCCGTGAAAGATTTCTTACGATTAATGTATTTAACCTGCATGACACTTGTGTTGCTAGAAGCTTTAGTGCAGTGTTTTGATAAAAAGTTAACGCCCAAAAGTACAGAATTGGATTTGTATAAACAGATAAAGAAACACATGTCTAAGTGTACTGATCTAGATCCCTTGTTTACACAAGTTTTTGCAAAAAATGAAACTAAGCCACAACATGTAAACGTAGTTAATAATAGTCAGGTTGCAGGAATGACGTGTTATAATTGCAAATGTCAAGGTCACTTGATCGCAGACTGCAGAATGCGATTCTGTTCTATACATAATAGTTCAACTCATTCATATAGTCGATGTTACTCGCGTAATCAACAACAGAATCCTAGAAACACACAGTCAATTCCACAGTCAATTCCCTATGGAAATGAAAAAAAAATCCTCAGTTCAATAAGAAGAAACAGTCAAACGTCAATGCAGTTCAAAATCAAAAACAAACAAATAGTGCTTTAAATAACACTGATCCTGGGCCGTCTAGCCAGAACTCGCAAGGTCAGACTAATTTTCAGGATGTGCAGAGCAAAGCAAATACCACATAATTAACTCCAATGGGGAAGAGAGTGATGTTGGGTCATTCGTATCAACATCATTAGTATCAAATAATCCATTTAATGTTTCATCAGATCATTGTGAGGCAATAGATTTTCTTATGAAACACACAACTGAATCAAATAAATCAGTGTATGCTCCCGTAGATTTGCAACAAATTCACACAATAATAAGCCAAAATGAGTTACAACTAACATTATATGTTGTAAATTTAGAACACCAATCCTTTACATTATTTTTTGACTCTGGTAGTCCACGTAATATCATGGATTTGAGGACACATCATTTGTTGTTTTCGAACTTCCCTATAGAGAAGTCCGGAGTAAGGCTCTCGGGTATAGGAAATAATGAATTAAATGTAATAGGCGTAACTCATGTTCAGTACAAGGTCGGTAAGCGCACGTTTGCCGATACCTTTGTTGTTGTACAAAACATTAATATGTATCCAGCTGTAATTATAGGATACCCGTCTATGGGTAATCAAAACATTATCTTAGCGCCTGCCAAACACGGCGTGTATATCAAAGGAAAATTCTATAAGTCTTCTAATACCTTAAAATCAGTTTTGGATAAAAAGGAGACGACAAATAAAACAGTGACGTACGTTGAAGAACCAATCATTTGTCTCATTAATAAAGAAATAATATGCGCGACCTAACAGAATTCTCGTTCACCCGTAATATCATCTTGCACGCAATCTATCGAGCCGAACGTAACTTCGAATTTAACAGTGCGAGTAAAGAAAATGTTGCCGGGATTTGAAATATTAATCCTTTCCGACACTTTGAAAACTAACGGATTGTCCGTCACACAAGCCATTTATACAGTCGGCTCACAACAACAATGTAATATTGAAGTCTGTAATCATTTAAATACCACTTTAGTAATTCACAAAAATCAACATATCTTGGATGTAGAAGTTTATAAACATCGTATTCTTACCGTCGCTGAAATCAATCACGCTCAATCAGTTGTGGATGAATCCCTTTGCAATCTATTAAAAATAAAATCAATAAAGACATCCAAGAAGAGGAAATTCAGCAGAAATTTTTTGGACTTTTAACTGAATATCATGATGTTTTTTCCACTACAGATGGATCCTTAGGAAAAACAGATGTTATCGAACATCAAATAAGGTTAAAGGACAAGCAGAAAATTATCTATGTACCCTCGTACAGACTCCCTATGAAATTCCAGAATGAAATAAATGATGAAGTACGTAAAATGCTAGAAGAAGGAGTCATTAGGAAATCGAACAGCCCTTATAATTTTCCATTAATAGTTGTACCGAAAAAAGATCGAACATGGCGTATCTGCGTAGATTTCCGTCGCCTAAATGAGGAAACGATCCCTGATCAATTCCCAATGCCATGTACTGAAGATATTTTATCTTTGTTAGGTCAGAATAAATATTTTACCAGTTTGGACTTACTTAAAGGCTTTCACCAGATATCATTAGAAGAAGATAGTATCCCATACACTGCCTTAAGCACAGCTAGGGGACATTATGAATTTTTGCGTATGCCTTTTGGTTTACGTTGTGCTCCCATAACATTTGCTAGAATGATTAACATAGTGTTTGGAGACTTGCTAGGGGATATATTGCATGCCTATATGGACAACCTTGTAATCTTTTCTAATACCTTAGAAGAACATTTACGTAAACTGGAACTAGTACTACAGAGACTAAGACAGCATAAATTAAGGGTAAAGATTAGTAAGTGTGAATTCTTCAAGACAGAATTAGTCTATTTAGGTTTTACGGTGTCTAGCCAAGGTCTTAAAGTAGTCCACGATAAGGTGTCGGCTATCCGTAACTTTACGATACCTACTAATGTCAAGGGAATACAGCAATTTCTTGGGTGTAGTGGATATTACAGGCATTTTAATACGCAATTATTCAATAATAGCCGCTCCCCTAACTGATCTTACGAAGAAGGGCATAGATTTCATATGGTCTGAGCAGCATCAACAGGCGTTTAATACCTTAAAAGATGAACTGTGTAGTTCTCCTATCTTAAAATTTCCTGACTTCGGTAAGGAATTCTTCATTGCAACAGACGCCTTAGACTTAGGAGTAGGTGGGGTATTGCTTCAGCAATATGACAAATAGTTTTTCCCGATAGCTTTTTATTCACGAAAACTGAGAATTTCCGAAAGTAAGTATGCAGTAATAGACAAGGAAGGGCTTGCTATTGTTAATTCACGAGTGCATTTTAAGTTCATAATATACGGTTATCCCGTCAAGGTTCTTACTGATCATAAACCCCTAACCGACTTCATTAAAGACTTTAGCCACAGCCCCAAACGAACTCGGTGGCATTTGATCATCCAAGACTTTGGTGCGAGAATCGGGTATTTACCAGGGAAAGCAAATATAATTGCTGATGCATTATCACGCAACCCCGTGTCATCTTGTACGGAGCCATTAGCTGAATTAATAGATATATCAACATTCATGCCTATTGTTAAAACTGTATCTGAACAGGAAGATCTGGGCTGGAGCGCTGAATTATTAGACTGAGCAAAGGAAAGATCAGAAATTAGAAAAAATCATAAATGCTTTGGAAGGAAATTGTAAGGAGAAGGAATATATAAAGTATACACAGCAGAATTATATAATCAAGGACCATATAATACACCACATGTGACTAACGACCAGGTAGTAGTACCAATCTCACTTATATCCACTGTCCTAAATTGGTTGCATGCAAATCCATTGCATGGACACCCGGGGTTCTCCATAATGTCACAGAAAGCCAAATCATTGTTTTATTGGCATACGATGCTTACAGATATAAAAAACACATAGCTAATTATTGCACTTGTCAGGAAAACAAAGGGCACACGAAAACACCTGTTGGCGTAGGGGCTTATCCCGTGCCCAATTAACCCTTTGAAAGAATACATTTAGATTTATTAACAGTATTTTACGAGTCAGACAGAGGAAATAAGCACCTCTTAGTAATTGTAGATGCTTTGACTCGATATACAGAACTGATAGCGCTTAAAACTAAAACTGCGATTGAATGCGCTAGGAAGTTTTACGAGTGTTACATTTGTAAACATGGAATTCCACACATGATAATCTTAGACTCGGGTGGAGAATTTAATAATAATTTCCTTAGCTCATTGTGTGAATTCCTTAGCATAAAGAAAATCAATATCATGATCTATCACCCAGAGTCAAATGGGCTAGTGGAAAGAGCGAATAGGAAGGTTTTAAACATATTAAGATTAACACTAGGGGGATCAGACCCCAACTGGGATATTGCAATACCTGCGGTACTAAGTACTCTGGATCACTCATATCATGTATCAATTAGAATGTCGCCGCACGAGGCATTGTATGGTACCCCAGCTAGAACGCCTACAACTAATTTATCAAATCCTTTAAAGGAAGTTATAAATGCAAGCAAAAGTCGTTTTGATATCCTTCGAAAGAATTTAGAAGAATCACAAATCATAACGAAAAGAAATCTTGATAAAATAGCGAAGCCAACTAAAACATATACCGTGGGTGATAATGTATACATACAGGTAAATGTACGTAAAGGACTCAATTACAAACTAACACCTAAGTTTGAAGGCCCATTTAACGTTTTGGAAACATTAACGGCCAATAGATTTAGAGTTCAAAATGTATCCCAACCCACTGATGAGAGAATTGTACCATTGGCTCACATAAGAAATTAAAATAAGAGAGAAGGATGTGAGGGATTTTTTTTTTTTATCTATGAAACTTATATTTGTATGTTAAAATTTTTTTTCTTCTTAAATACAGGAGTAATTACATATATTTTTCTCATTGCAGGTTTCCAAGATGAAGTTTTTATTGTTAGGAGCGATATTGTTCGCTCAGACATTTTTCTCGTGTGGGAAGAGCTCTAAAACTAAAAGTATAGATTTTAAATATGGCACTATAGTAGAGAGAACAGAAGACGCTTTTATTACCGCAAGTAATATAGTTATAGAAGTACGCATGCAAGCTATTTTTCTCCCAGAGAATGACGTCACTAGCTTAAAGAGCGACATTTCAAGGTTTGCTGCTTCATTAAATGAAATGCATAAAAGACATTTTCCTTTTAATACAGAGAGTTCGCTTGCACCGACAATGAGAGTGGCAGAAATGCTTTCACAAGACTTGCAAAATAAGACTTATGAGGCAGAATCTTTGGATCGTGACCTTCTGATGTGGACAGTAAACACACTAACCTTGAAAGACATAACCCGTTTATTTTTGCTGCACTAAACATCTTTGGATCTGTTGCAAGTTTAGGCTTAGGGATTTAAAATCGTCTTAAAATTAGTAATCAAAATAAGAAAATTGAGTTTTAACACATGAAAACGAATTAATTTTGTCAGCACTAAGGAATCAGTTAACTTCAATCAATCAAATTATGAGTTTGGTGAACGAACATTCTAGTAATATCAGTCAGATTATGGAAGTACAAGACTTGTTGGCAATGTTAACGTATTATAATTCAAAAATAGATCATATCCATAATAAAATTGCACATTTCATTGAGAAATCAAAAGACTATGTGGAAGCTATTACGTTAGTAACTAAAGGTGTTCTCTCACCGCATTTGTTGCCAATAAAAGACTTAACATTAATTCTGGGGAACGGACGGAAGAAAATAGGTTATATTCCTTTGTTAGATGCACGTAGGTTAGAATTTTATTATAGCCTAATTACAGTAAGCGTTGAAAATTACAGGATTATGATTATAGTTCCCTTTGATTCTTCCGATGCCTGGCAATCATACAAGATATCACCATTCCCGATTTTCATGACAAATAACTCAAGCCCAGTAATATCCAGTTTGACAGGACACGTCTTGATTTCCCCTGATAAGGAAACATATACGGTCATTGAAGACTTAGATAAATTAACTCACTGTTCAAAAGCAATGAATAATAACGTATGTACAGCTGACTCCTTTGATTTCCATAAAAAATCAATGGATTCATGCGAGTTAGGTATAGTGCTAAACAGTGCTCTCTCCCATACATATGAAAATTGTCTGAAAAAACTTTATCCCTTTGACGATAATAAGTTCAATTGCAGACTGAACAACGGCTCGTGGATACGATACGACAAGGCCGGCTTCAATGTATCATGCCCGGACGGAACCACGTCCTATTCCCAAATCTTCGTTGCAAGAGATGGTTGCATCGGTACGTCCACGAATTACAAGGTCCAAGGAATAAACGCTATCATCAGAGAACGGGTCTACTTCGCGAATTTCACGTGGACCACTACAATCCCATCTTTACCTCTCCCATACAATGCACGAGTGGCTAAGCGGTTGATGAAATTAACCGAGATGGACCACCCGTCACCGACTTATGCAGATCTTCGTTTCTACGTGTTACTAGCAGCAATCAGCGTTACGTTGATGATATTTATCGCCGTTAACATCTTTGTTTGGCGTAGGTTAAGGCAAAGACAGATGGAGCTCTAAAGGAACGTTTTGCCATGTCCAGACAACACTCCTTATTTGCTTTTGAAAAAAATTCAATTTAGAGCTGTTTGAAATTGGCGCTTTCATTCGCTCGAAGGAGTAAAATTGTTTGGAATAGTGTTGTGCACGAAAAGCGGTCAGTACGCTAGTAATATGTAGTTGAAGAGACTCTAGAACATTTGCATTTTAAAAACATTTTTTTGGGCACTAAATACAATATATAAGCCCTATATGTTAAAATGAAATATCTATGGGCATCTAATAAAATATATAAGCCCTATATATATATATATATATATATATATATATATATATATATATATATATATATATACATATATATATATATATATATATATATATATATATATATATATATATATATATATATATATATATATATATATATATATATATATATATACAGTGGAACCTCTACACACGAACGTATCTAATCTGAATTTTCCAACATCCGAAGTAAAATTCAAGCAAATTTTTGACTCTACACCCGAATTTTATTTCGACACACGAAGTAAACATTACGCCATTGAGCGTCGAGTGCTCAGTTCTCTATTCTTTCGGTGTATCGTGTGGTTGTCCTCTGTTTGGTCTGTTATTAACAGTGCTTATTTTCTTCCTTTTCTCATATTTCCTTTTTGATTTTACCTATAATCATGGTGCCTAAGAAGCTAAGTTTCAGTACAGGAAGAAGGCAATTCTTTCATTAGAATTGAAGCAAGAAATTATAGAAAAACATGAGAGCAATGTGCATGTGAGTGATACTCTATGGCTAAACAATATGGCCGGAATAGGCCTATGATCTCGATGATCATCAAGCTGAAGGCAGCCATTAAAGCAAATAACCATCGAAGGGGATCACCATTATTACAAGACATCATAGCAATACCCTAGAAGAGATAGAACGCCTTTTGTTGATAGGGATAAAGGACAAAGAGATTGTTTGCAACGATCATTTGTGAGAAGGGCCAGCGTGATGAACAGAAAGAAAGAAAAAAGCGAAGCAAAGAAAACCATGATAGCATTAACAAGCTCTTTTAAATAAGACTTCTCTCTTTTTTTGTTTCTCTAAACATAGCATTAACATGTTCTTTAAATAAAATCTCTCTCTCTCTCTCTCTCTCTCTCTCTCTCTCTCTCTCTCTCTCTCTCATTCTTCTTCGCTGTTATAGTGTTAGATACGTCTATTATTTTTTTTCCGAGAGAGAGAGAGAGAGAGAGAGAGAGAGAGAGAGAGAGAGAGAGAGAGATTAAACAAAAATGTGTTTAGAGTACATATGATTTTTAGCAGCATCAACGAGTTTAAAAACAATTAAATGTAACTAAGAAAGTAATAACAGCTAATCTGAATTCCTTTATTAACTAAAACAAACATTGATACAAACACACTCGTGTGCGTATGCACAAACACACACACAGGTGCAAAAATTGCTATGCAGTAAGAGAGACGGTCGGGGAGGAGGTAGAGATGGTGACTGCGATAACATACCGTAACTCGTCACTGAAAGTGATGAAAATCAAAAATCAAAAGAAAAAAAATGTAAAAAATATGAAATATAAAATTAAAAAAAAAAATAAATAAGCTAAGTTAGATTAAAATTTCTGTAGTGTAAGTTACGGTATGTTATCGCAGTCACCATCTCTACCTCCTCGCCGCTCGTGTCTCCTCGTGCGTGTGTGTGTGTTAGCGCATAAGCACACGAGTGTGTTTGTATCAATATTTGTTTTAGTTAATAAAGAAATTCAGATTCGCTGATATTGTTTTTTTAGTTACATTTAACTGTCTTTCAACTCGTTAACGCTGTTAAAAATCATATGTACACAACACATTTTTGTTTAATCTCTCTCTCTCTCTCTCTCTCTCTCTCTCTCTCTCTCTCTCTCAGAAAAAATTAATAGACGTCTCTAACACTAACAGTGAAGAAGAACAAGAGAGAGAGAGAGAGAGAGAGAGAGAGAGAGAGTATTTATTTAAAGAACATGTTAACACTATGTCTGCCTTCTCGCCGATTGTCCGCCTCCTCGTGGCGTAGCAAATCCTACACCTACGTTGGCCTGTCTCGAAGGTAAAGTGGCAATAAAACACATTTTTTATTTATTATTTCTTTATAATTATCTTTTTTACATGCTTCTTTCATATTATACAGTTATGTTATTGTTATGTGTAATTACGTGTAGCCATTTATTAAGGATTTATTATGGGTTTTTAGGCTGAGGAACGAATTAAATGAATTACCATGTACTCTTATGGGAAAATTCGTTTCTACATCCGAACATTTTCTACATCCGAAGTTGGTTGTGGAACGAATTAAATTCGTATGTAGAGGTACCACTGTATATATATATATATATATATATATATATATATATATATATATATATATATATATATATATATATATATATATATATATATATATATATATATATATATATATATATATATATATATATATATAAATATATATTTACGAAACCGTAGTGCGTGTACGTACCAGGAATTTTTGTTTGTGCACTGAAATTATATCTTTTCTAAGGTAAGAAATATTCTTTATTAGTTACCGTATTATAATAATCTGTATTTTTGACAAAGGTGACAACTATTCTTTAACAAGTTACAGAATCATATGTACATCAGTATTTTTTTTGGGTACCATATAATCATTTGCTAGCAATGTACCATATAATAATTTGTATTTTCCAGGCATTTTTCTTTGTTTTTGACAATATCTGTTAGGTATGTATTTTTTTTTTTAATGTACTTATTTGAACATTCATTCTTAATCACTTGTTTATGGCTAAAGTTAAAAAAAAAATATATATATCCAGTCACACTCCTTGTAAACATATTTTTAACGTTTTTTTTTTGTTCAATTAATTGAAGGTAGCTGTCCAAGCTAATGTAATAATTATAAATTACATAATAAAATCCATGACCCAAGGGATCAATGGAGAAGTTAGGAGGAGTGTGAGAACGCCAAATCAGTCATAAACAGGATGCGAAAGTCAAGACCAAGCTAAACCTTTGCGATGTAACATTTTTGTATGAAGAGTAAACACAATACAAGCATCCTGTGAGAAACAGTTGAGTGTCTCACCGGAACAAGATGGCTTCCTGTACTAATGTTGTGTTTACATATTTGTATAAATGCTGAGATAACTAAGTATACGTTATCATCAAACATGATATTTTTGTTAGTTCTTTTCAACATGTCATACGGAATGGTCATCCGACCAAACCATCTATACTCCTGTGATGGAGCTGCTAATAAACTGTTTTAAAAGTTAACTTACATAGACTTATTCAGAAGAAGTAACCTACAAGTCTAAACTATACATATCACATTTGAAGAGACATGAGATGGAACTCTAATGTGTTTATAACAGCACCACACCAACACACACACACATATATATATATATATATATATATATATATATATATATATATATATATATATAATACATATATATATATATATATATATATATATATATATATATATATATATATATATATATATATATATATATATATATATATACATCATACATATACCAAAGGCACTTCCCCCAATTTTGGGGGGTAGCTGACATCAACAAATGAAACAAAACAAAAAAGGGGACCTCTACTCTCTACGTTCCTCCAGCCTAACAAGGGACTCAACCGAGTTCAGCTGGTACTGCTAGGGTGCCACAGCCCAACCTCCCACATTATCCACCACAGATGAAGCTTCATAATGCTGAATCCCCTACTGCTGCTACCTCCGCGGTCATCTAAGGCACCGGAGGAAGCAGCAGGGCCTACCGGAACTGCGTCACAATCGCTCGCCATTCATTCCTATTTCTAGCACGCTCTCTTGCCTCTCTCACATCTATCCTCCTATCACCCAGAGCTTTCTTCAAACCATCCATCCACCCAAACCTTGGCCTTCCTCTTGTACTTCTCCCATCAACTCTTGCATTCATCACCTTCTTTAGCAGACAGCCATTTTCCATTCTCTCAACATGGCCAAACCACCTCAACACATTCATATCCACTCTAGCCGCTAACTCATTTCTTACACCCGTTCTCACTCTCACCACTTCGTTCCTAACCCTATCTACTCGAGATACACCAGCCATACTCCTTAGACACTTCATCTCAAACACATTCAATTTCTGTCTCTCCATCACTTTCATTCCCCACGACTCCGATCCATACATCACAGTTGGTACAATCACTTTCTCATATAGAACTCTCTTTACATTCATGCCCAACCCTCTATTTTTTACTACTCCCTTAACTGCCCCCAACACTTTGCAACCTTCATTCACTCTCTGACGTACATCTGCTTCCACTCCACCATTTGCTGCAACAATAGACCCCAAGTACTTAAACTGATCCACCTCCTCAAGTAACTCTCCATTCAACATGACATTCAACCTTGCACCACCTTCCCTTCTCGTACATCTCATAACCTTACTCTTACCCACATTAACTCTCAACTTCCTTCTCTCACACACCCTTCCAAATTCTGTCACTAGTCGGTCAAGCTTCTCTTCTGTGTCTGCTACCAGTACAGTATCATCCGCAAACAACAACTGATTTACCTCCCAGTCATGGTCATTCTCGCCTACCAGTTTTAATCCTCGTCCAAGCACTCGAGCATTCACCTCTCTCACCACTCCATCAACATACAAGTTAAACAACCACGGCGACATCACACATCCCTGTCTCAGCCCCACTCTCACCGGAAACCAATCACTCACTTCATTTCCTATTCTAACACATGCTTTACTACCTTTGTAGAAACTTTTCACTGCTTGCAACAACCTTCCACCAACTCCATATAACCTCATCACATTCCACATTGCTTCCCTATCAACTCTATCATATGCTTTCTCCAGATCCATAAACGCAACATACACCTCCTTACCTTTTGCTAAATATTTCTCGCATATCTGCCTAACTGTAAAAATCTGATTCATACAACCCCTACCTCTTCTAAAACCACCCTGTACTTCCAAGATTGCATTCTCTGTTTTATCCTTAATCCTATTAATCATTACTCTACCATACACTTTTCCAACTACACTCAACAAACTAATACCTCTTAAATTATAACACTCATGCACATCTCCCTTACCCTTATATAGTGGTACAATACATGCACAAACCCAATCTACTGGTACCATTGACAACACAAAACACATATTAAACAATCTCACCAACCATTCAAGTACAGTCACACCCCCTTCCTTCAACATCTCAGCTTTCACACCATCCATACCAGATGCTTTTCCTACTCTCGCTTCATCTAGTGCTCTCCTCACTTCCTCTATTGTAATCTCTCTCTCATTCTCATCTCCCATCACTGGCACCTCAACACCTGGAACAGCAATTATATCTGCCTCCCTATTATCCTCTACATTCAGCAAACTTTCAAAATATTCCGCCCACCTTTTCCTTGCCTCCTCTCCTTTTAACAACCTTCCATTTCCATCTTTCACTGTCTCTTCAATTCTTGCGCCAGCCTTCCTTACTCTCTTCACTTCTTTCCAAAACTTCTTCTTATTCTCTTCATATGACTGACCCAATCCCTGACCCCACCTCAGGTCAGCTGCCCTCTTTGCCTCACGTACCTTGCGCTTTACTTCCACCTTTTGCTCTCTATATTTTTCATACTTCTCTATACTATTACTCTGCAGCCATTCTTCAAAAGCCCTCTTTTTCTCTTCCACTTTTACCTTCACTCCTTCATTCCACCATTCACTGCCCTTCCTCATGCTGCCTCCAACAACCTTCTTGCCACATACATCACTTGCAATCCTAACAAAATTTTCTTTAACTAACTTCCACTCCTCTAAATTACCAGTTTCTCTTACTCTCACCTCGTCATATGCCATTTTCAACCTTTCCTGATATTTACTTTTTACCCCCCGGTTTTATTAGCTCTTCAACCCTCACTAGCTCCCTTTTACATCCACCTACTCTATTCCCCATCTCATTTGCTACAACTAATTTTCTTTCCACCAAAAAATGATCACACATACCGTTAGCCATACCCCTAAACACATGCACGTCTTTCAATCTTCCAAACATTCTTTTAGTTATCAACACATAATCCATTAATGCCCTTTCTACTATTCCATTTACCACTCTTACCCATGTATACTTATTTTTATCTTTCTTTTTAAAAAAGCTAGCACTTATTACCATCTCTTGTTCAACACACATATCTACTAGTCTCTCACCACTCTCATTTTCACCTGGTACGCCATACTTCCCAATGACACCTTCTACCTCTCCAGCACCCACTCTAGCATTTAAGTCACCCATGACAACTACATAATTCCTTCTACCCAGTCCTTCTACACACCTAGTTAATTCATTCCAGAACTCATTCCGCTCTTCTTCACTTTTCTCACTACCTGGCCCATACGCACTGACAAACGCCCAACATTCCCTACCCGACCTAACCCTTACCTACATTAACCTAGATGATATCTCCTTCCATTCCACTACTTTACCTGTCATCCATTCACTCAGCAATAGAGCCACACCCTCTCTCGCTCTTCCCCTTTCAATCCCAGACACTCTACCAGACATTTCACCAAACATCACTTCACCCTTTCCTTTCATCTTTGTCTCACACAAGGCCAATACATCCATCCTTCTACTTCTAAACATACTTCCAATCTCACATCTTTTACTCTCTATCGTACTACATCCACGCACATTCAAACACCCCAAAACTAGAGTGCGGGGAGCAGTCACTCTCCCCCCAGCTCCATCTCTTTGTTGATGTCTCGTAGGATTTTTATACAGGAGAGGGGGTTCCCAGCCCCCTCGTCCCGTCCCTTTTAGTCACCTCTTACGACACGCAGGGATAACGTTGGCGCTATTCTAATTGTTTTTATGCCCCCGCGGCCACAGGGCGCATATATATATATATAATATATATATATATAATATATATATATATATATATATATATATATATATATATATATATATATATATATATATATATATATATATATATATATATATATATATATATATATATATATTTCACCTATTCAATAATCATGTTTCTGGGTTAAAAATTAGTGTTGGAAAAAAATGTTCTTTTTGGGAATTTAGAAATGGCCATCCTACGCGAGACCCATATCAGCCAATGGTAGCACATGCATGAAGACCGTAGCCACCTTCCCCCAGGAGAGATGGGTGGTGGCTAGCATGGTATTCAAAGTATATTAATGTCACACAGTTTATTATGAAATATGTACACACCAGTTTGAGATATATCTAGTTTTTATTTTGATATGTTACACTGAATGAATATACATCTAAATACCTATAATGCAGTGCGAGTTTTCTGATAGAAAAAGTATCTGGGACATATTACATCTTTTCTGTTCATGAAGTCTAGCCAATCCGAAAGAAAGTATTCAGAAACCCTTTCCTTCTCTGATTAAGAGAAACTATCAGGAGAGCCTATACATCCACAGGAAAAGTGTTACTAAGGACCCCCCTCGAGCACATGATACATCCTCAGGGGAAGTGTCGTAAGGAACACTCCCTCGAGGACATGATACATCCTTAGGGGAAGTGTCACTAGGGACACCCCTCGAGCACATGATACATCCTTAGGGGAGATGTTGCTAAGGATACACTCACCCACCTTGAGCACATGACACATCATCAGGGGAAGTGTCGCAAGGGACACTCCCTCGAGGACATGATACATCTTTAGGGGAAGTGTCACTATGGACCCCCCTCGAGCACATGATACATCTTAAGGGGAAATATTGCTAGGGACAACCCCGCCCCCTTAAAGCACATGATACATTCTCAGGGCAAGTGTCGCAAGGGAAACTCCCTCGAGGATATGATACAGCTTTAGGGGAAGTGTAACTAGGAACCCCCTTCAAGCACATGATACATCCTCAGGGGAATTGTTGCTAGGGACAACCTCTTGAGCACATGATGCATTCTCAGAAGAAGCATCGCTGAGGACCCTCCCTTAAGCACATGATACATGTAGGCTTGCAGCAACCTTAGCATTAGATGGGCGTCATGTGTGTCATTCGGCCCGCCACCAATCACAAACATATGAGTCGCCGACGGACCATGTCCCTGTCCTAGCCGCCCTGAGGCCTCCTTCGCTTTGCGGGAATGTCCTGAATTCCTCGGACTGGCACTGAGCACTTGGTCAAGCACCGACCTCATGCTTTTCAGATCCCCCAGTGAGACTTGTTGCCGTTCTGGCCACCCTCAGAGAGATCGTCGTTTGAAGAGGAACAGGGATTTTACTTGTCATAGTAGGAGGTGCCGGTGCACCCATGGGGCCCCATCCTGCCTGTAAGTATTCCTTACCCCATGTGGCTGTAGCCCAGCGGAAGCGACATGGACCCCGCTGCCTCGGCTTTGCCCCCTACAGCGGGCTCTTCTCCTCTTCCATGACCGCCAGAGCCTGGGGGAGTTGAAGCCAGTACCTACGACAAGGCTCCCGTCACCTCAGCTCTGCCCACTACTGCAGGCTCCACTATTCTTCTCGTGACCGCTGGGGCCTGGCAGAAGTAAAGCGGTACCATACTGCAACACAGTTCTTGCCGCCTCGGCTCTGCCCGCTATGGTGGGCTTTGCTATGATCAACCCTGCCTGACCCAAGGGCCATACTAGGGAGCACCTCTCATCTCTGCCGAAGCCCCCACGGAGGACAAGGCTTCACCAGACAAGTCTTCCATCTTCTGCAGAATCATCACCTTGATTCAATGGTGCAATGGTTTGGCCCAGCCTGTGTGTTCCCCCATCTCAAAGGGCTCCTCAGCTGTGGAGATTTGGTTGGCCACCCACAACAAATCCTGTTGCCCCTTTTCCTGCCTAGGTCGTAGGTCCTATCTTAACCATCTCCAGTCTGAACGGGGCCTTTCCAGGGCCAGAGGACTCCCAACTGTCCTAATAGTTGGCCCGCAGACCCCACGGTCTGAGCTGCTACCTCACCCTTCTCTGGGAGTGGTAAGGTGCTGCTACCTCCTTATCCTCTGGGAGTGGGATGGAGCCACTTCCCTTCTCTGGTTGGACCCTGGAACCCACGGAGCAAGCCGCTACCTTCCCCTCCTCCAGGAGTGGACAGAGCCACTTTCCTTTTCCGGTTCCTTCTTCACCTCCTCCTCCAGAGAAAGTAGTGGCCCTAGACTCCGAGGGTGACCATCACCCCAGAGACCTGCACCTCAGACCTGCTCGCCTGCCTCCGTTGGTGCCTCTGACCTTCGAACCATTGTCAGGAGAGTGATCCTCAGCAACACGGCCCTCCTCCAGGTTCACCTCTGCTCCCTACTCGCGTGACCTACCGCCAACCGTTATCCCACTGCACCTGAAGGATGCATATTTCTAGTCCCACTATATCCATCAAGCAGGAAAGCTCCTCTGGGTCAAGTGGGGGAAGGATGTCCACCAGTTTCGAGGCCTCTGCATCAGATGTCCACCAGTGTCCCTCGTGGACTGGCAGCACCTAGTGGGGCACCTGGTGTCTCTGGAGAAGTTGGTGTCTCAGGGCAGGAGCAAGCTCTGACAGGTCTAATGGGACATCTGCAGCAAATCAATGGCAGACAGACTCAGCAGGAGGGGCCGGATGTTAGGCACAAAATGGTCCTTACAACTCGACAGTGGCAAGTCAATAGATATCCACCTGGGATTCCCCCTACCTGGACTTTGCAACAAAGCTCACTGTGAACTTCACAGTGTTCTGTTTGACAGCCCCAGGACCGACAACAGTCATGGAGGACGACTTCCAGCATCAGGGGGACGGTCTGGATGCATACACCTTTGATCCCTTCAGTCTGCTGTGACAAGTTCTGAAAAGACTCCGGGAAGCAAAGGGTACAAATCTCACATTGGTAGCTCCACGGTGACCAGGCAAGCCGTGGTGGACAGACAAGGAATGGTTCCCGAACCCAAGGGAGTTGAGGTACAAGAACCATGGCCCCTCTTGTTACGGGAAGATATTATGACACAGCCCCACTTTAGAAGGTCCCACCTCGACCTGAAAAACCTCTCCCTTCGTAAGTGAAGGTTATCCAGAATCCCCAGAGTCGGGAAGGCCTTCCCAGGAGAGCAGCCACACAGATGACTGCTTCCCTGAGGAGTTCGTCGGCAGCCATCTACCAGGCAAATGAGTAATGCTTGGGAGATGGTACCAGTAGATGACTTCTTACTGCACCTCAGGATGGATGAAGGCCTCTCTATTCTGGCGGTGGAAGGGTAATGAGCGGCACTGGGCCAAGTGTTCTCATTTAAGGGATTGACCCTGGGAGCCTCTAAGCAGATGGCTAGGCTTCTGAAGAGCTTCAAGATGTCTGGTCCCACCAAGCACCTACAGGGTCTAGAGCGGGACTCAGGCAAAGTCTAGTGCTTCCTGAAGGAACCACACTTTCGAGCCCTGGAGGGATGTCCTGGACTAAGTTCTGATGTTGAAGACAGTCATTCTCCTAGCCTTAGTCTCATCCAAAGGGTTAGCGGGATACACAGCCTGTCCTACTAAGTGTGCCACTCTAGAGGGTGGAAGGAGCTAACGTTTCGGTTTGTCCCCTCATTCTTGGGAAAACCCAGAACTTCACTGTAGGAAACCCCAGGTTTTGAGGAGTTTTCAGTCCCAGCCAGTACCAAGGTCCATCGACAATAAGGACCTTCTCCTGGGCCCTGTCTGAGCCGTGAGGGAGAACCTGGCTAGGACAGTGAGACTGTGACCAACCATCAAGAGCCTCTTTGTATCTACTGCTAGAGTGGAAAAGCCGGTGTCGAGGAATACTGTCTCGTTTTAGCTGAGTGAAATGATCAGAGGAGCCTACAGAAGATGCCCCTCCTAAGTCTATGAAGCCCCACAAGGTCAGGAGGATCGGGACTTCTCTGGTGTTCGCCAAGGATATGGCAGTCAGTCAAGTCTGGAAGGTGCAGTCCAACTGTACTTCACACAGTCTGAGAGACTTCTGTCAGGTCCATCGATGCATTTAAGTCCTTGATGTACAGCAGCGGATCTAACTACGAAAGAAAAACCCCCGTGCTTTATGCTAAATGGTACAGTGCTAGCATTTCCTTTCCCTTCCACTCTCCCCGTTTCACAAGCATTTTCCTATGGAGTACCAGACAAAGCATTAAACAGCCTTGGTGAGTGTGATTCAGCCTTGTCTTCAACCCTGTGGGTGTGTTTCCCTTGATGAGATGTTAGTAATTTCATTATCCAAATGGCTTCCTCAGTGCAGCTGCCCTCCTTTATGCCACCTAGATCCCTTGATCCTGCCTCCTAAGGAGGAGTTGCCAAAGAGGCAAGTTCGTAGTAAGTGCATTGCATCGGAACATATAGCAAATTTCAAGTAATTTGTATTTTTCCTAGTCATACTTACGACAAACTTCCTTCGAGTTACATTCCTGCAGGGTTCTGTAGGTGAGTGTTGAATTTTTTGCCAATGGGAACTGTAATGAGGATCTACCCAAGTATGACCTGACCTGGGGCATGCTGGGAACTACCACATGCGTGATGCTTAGGGAAGTTGGAGAGGCCTATCAGATTTTTCTGGTCATGACAGGAAAGATATCCAGATCTCCTAAGAAGAAAGTTAGTCATAAGAATAGCTGGGATAAATAAAGATTACTTAAAATTTGCTATATATACCATATATACACGTGTGTAAGTACATATATGCATTTATATATATACATATATATATATATATATATATATATATATATATATATATATATATATATATATATACATATATATACATAAAATTATATATGTATATATATATATATATATATATATATATATGATACATATATATATATATATATATATATATATATATATATATATATATATATATATATATATATATATATATATATATATATATATATATATATATATATATATATATATATATATATATATATATATATATGTGTGTGTGTGTGTGTATATATGTGGCCTTTTTTTCATTTACATTTCCCATTATACCATTTAAGAGACGATGTAACTTATTTATGTCTATTGCTGCTTCGCGGGTCTTTCTCTTATAGTATTCGTTTTTTTACCTTCTCAGAAGGTAACTACAGTATATAGTCACATTGCAGTTTTGTATTCTACCCATGTACTTCCAGTTTTTAACCGATTCCACTTTCTTTCTTGGTGTCTTTTTTCCCCCTCTTTTTTCACTAAAGTCTCTCCGTCAAACCAAAGAGATCGGTCTTTAACAGTTATAGTCTTTTCCACCAGTGGATACATGGTATCATATTCACTTTTACTCACTTAGTTATAAGTGGTCGTAAGACAGTTAGCACACATAGAGCTCAACAAACGTTGATTATCATGATCACAGGGAATGTTGATAACATCATCTATTTTCTTTGTAACTTCTTTAATAAACACAAAAGGAGAGAAGTTTGAATTATGTCTAAAGTTTATTTTCTTTACCACCGCGTGTTTCTGTAGAGGTAGTTTAAACATAAGTTTGTGCACTGGAGAAATAGTACACTTCTCTTATGCATTTATATCAGATACAATGTTATTCATTCCATCACTTAAAACTAGGCCCAACGTATGCCCAGTCAAAGTAGTTGCACAGTCAACATTATTTGCCAATTGCTGTAACTCCAAAAACTTACTAAATGCTGAGGCATCAAAATTTTGTGTCATCCATCCAAAGATTGAAGTCTCCACAAATAACTATTAAATTTTTTTTCTATGATAATCATTTCAATGAATAAACTGAATTCTTTAAAGAAGATATTGGTATTTGTTCTCGGAGGTTTGTAAACTGTTACAATGGATATTTTGTTTTTGTTTTTGTGCATAAAATTTATTTCTTTATATTCAAAGCTTGCTACGCTAGTTCTTTTAAACATCTTGAGATTTGAGTAATCCTTATGAATGAAGAGCCGAACACCCCAAGCAGACCTACCCTCTCTCGGAATATGAATGAAAGGATGTGTGTGGGGGGTCAAAGTTATTTAACACTGTTTCAGATAATGCTAGCATGTCCAAATATTTGTCATTTATCAATCCTTGAATTTGAATAGTTTTATTACCAACAGATTGTATATTTACATAGCCACAGTTTATGACATCCTTAGTATCCTTGGTTAGTATTTTCTGCTAGTCTTTTCAATTCCAAATTATAAGCTTTGCAATGTCGTGAATTCACTGTGTGGTTATTTGGTTTGTTAAACTTAGTGCAGTTTATACATTTTACCTGTTGCGAATTACATTCTTTGTGGAGTGTTTTTCTGAACATTTCCCGCAGATTTTGTCATCAGTCTTAAACTTTTCAAAATGTCCATACTTCTGACAAGTGGTAGCTGCGCAGGTGATCACATAGTACCGATCACTTGTGTTGTAAGTGTCGAATCGCAACACAACTTTGTCACCATTATCATAAATAGCCCTCTGAACTTCAGGATCACATTTCAACAAGTGGTGGGTAGTCCCACCTGCAGCACTTTTCTTGAATACCATACTTATCTTCTCTTCTATGTTTTATATAGAGGCCAGGCAACGATTCCTTTGAATCAAAGCCTTTACTACTTCATCTTCATCATCATATACATTGCATATCATTATTTTATGTTTTAATTTCCCAATTTTCCTCGTCTCGGTGTCAGCATCCATGGTTTGAATCTTGTTTGCTGCTTCCTCTCCGATCTTTTCTTCAGCAAAGTTTACAACATTTGCTTTGAAATTGACCTCGTATTAAAAATTGGAATGTCTCTAAGTGCCTATTTGACCTCATTTTTTTCTGACAGTGATTTTAATTGATGCTTTAGCCGATTTAAGTACCAGTAGATTTTTCTTCCCTTAACTTTGTTAGCATATGTCATCTTCTCTGGTTTTGGGTCCATCAGTGTTTGAAGTGTTAACCTAATTGATTCCATATTCATTGCTAGATTATCAACTTTCTCAGTAAGATCAGTGGTCTGGGTAGAATTTGCTTCGTCTGCGGTAAGCTCCGCAACTTGGTTTTCTAATTCAGCGATTTTCTCTTCACCTTCATCTATATCAATCTTTCATTTACAATTCCTCCTCCATTCTCAATATAAGTATCTTGGCTATTCTGGCTTCATCTACGCAATATATACAAAGCTTTCTCAAGTTTCAAAATAGGATTACTTAAACAGATCAAGTATATGATTGAAATGGACTGGCAAACGGATGCTAACCTGGATAATCAGAAAAGAAGAATCGTTGACTTAAAAATATTTAAAGAAGAGACTGAAGCTGCGGGACTATTGAAAATCATCAAAGAGAGGGGGACGATAAAAGAAAGGTTTAAACTATGGCAAAAAAAGGTTAATCGGATAAAGGAGAAATGCAACAGGAAAGTCAGTAGAAAAGTTCAACACAAAACAAGAAGAATGCGAACTTTAATGAAGATGAAAAGGTTAAATCAAATATCAGATTGAAGGAAAATAATTTAGAAAATTGACAACTCCACGAAGTTCAATAAAAACTGATAGATAAGATTATGATTAAAGAAACTGCCTGAGAAAATGCAAAGAATGCAAACAGCAGATGAAGTTAAAAAAAAAAAATGTAGGGTTAATAGAGCAGAATTTTGGGATTTCAAAAAAATGATAGATGGACATAAGACAAGTCCTATGACTGCCATCAAAAATAAAGATGGAGTAGGAATAAAAAATGTTGAGAATATTAAGAAAATAAATTGAACTTTATTATACAGACCTATTTAAGTTGGAAAAGAGTAATACAGAAGTGGAAAAACAAGTTAATGAATTGGCTTTTAGGTGGGTAATGGGAAAAAGTCAAATAGAAATAGGTACAGTAATGAAGGAAACTTAACAAGAGGTACAAGCTGTAATACTATATCTGAAAAATAAGAATACACGAGGCAGACAAGAAATTTACAATAAAATATTGAAAAACATGTGCTTAGATATGAAGAGTAGCATGAGATGAATTATAAATGAAACTGAAGAGAGAATAGATATACCAGATGAATGGGATGAACTACTAATATTATCAAGTGGTCTAAAGGTAGCAGATTGAATATAGACAATAGAAGAGGATAATTTATTACGATCACGTTTAGTAAAATGTTCGAGAAAGTAAGGCCAATAAAAATTAAGGATGCAATTAATGATAAGATTAGCAGATTCCAATTGGCGGGATAGAGGGTAGATCAACTGCAGATCACCTTATCATATTGAATGCTGTAGATTATAGTAATTACTTAGGAACCTCAACATACATATGGTTTGGGGATGCAGTAAAGAGGTTCAATAAACTTTGCCTGAAATACTGTTTCAAAGGATTGAGTAAGATGGTATGGAAAGATGATATTAAGATGATATATAAACAAAATGACAAAGCTACGGAAGATATTAAGAGTCCTGTTGGATATACTGAAGAAATTAACATAGAAGGAAATGTAAGACAGAGAATAATTTTTGGAAAAAAAATTATGCTAAATTGTCACAGACAAATTTAGTATTATGAATAAAAAGATAATAAACCCGATTAGAAACATTAGAATAGACCTGATTTATGTAGATGACATATTGTTTCCGAGCAACTATAAATGCAAAGTAAAAAGAGCTATAAGCATCTGCCACAGTTTAGAACAACTAAAGAAATTTACTTTTAGCATCAATCCATAGAAGGCAGTGGTGTTTGTAATAAGACACAAAACCAAAGAGGTTAAAAAGGTTACTGGAGCAGTTAGAAATGGAAGATAAAAACAGTTAAGGAATATAAATACTTGGGAGAATGGTACTGTGAGAGTGAGCCACTGAGGTTGTAAACGAGAGTCAAGGTGAATGCAACTAACTTTATTTCCACAGACAGCCAGCTTATATACAAGAGTTTCAAAGTAAGAATGTCACAAAATTTCAAACAATTATTCCTGAAAAGACAGACTTAAACAGGTTCTATTAATATTGAGGTGGAGAGCAAGATATACAATAAAAAGAAAATACCGTTATGGTGTACGAGCGTGTGTGAAACACATGTGGTACATGGCTCCCCCTAAAAAAGACATACATGTGAAATGGGGCGCCCTACTCTTGAGAGGAGTACTATAGGTGGATCATCTTGCAGGAGATATGCAGGTTTTAGGCGATCAATGGAGACCCAGTCTTCTTTGCCCCGAATGTTGATTAAGAATGCCTTCGGATTGCAACGGATCACATGGAGAGGGCCTATGTAAGGGGGCGTTAGCAGTGGCTAGCTAGTGTCATTGGGCAGGAAAATGTGCACAGTGCAAATCTATCGGTATATGTTGCTTAGCAGGGGACTTGTAAGTCTGTCAGCATGTGGTAAATTTTCCCACAACGTGACGTAGGTGTAAGATATTGTTGGAGGAGGTTACAGACGGAGAAAATTTGGCAGGAACGACCAACGGGCCGCCATACACCATTTCAGCTGTTGAGACATCCAGGGCATCTTTAGGAGTACTTGTAACGGGACATCAAAGCTGATTTGAGGGTGTGATAAAAACGCTCAACCATCCCGTTGGCTGCAGGGTTGTAGGGAGTTGTCTGATGTAGGGTAATGTCCGAGAGATTCGCTAATGATGTCCACAATTGAGAGGTGAAAGTGGTACCTCACGTCAGAAGTAATATGCTCATTGATACCAAATCTCGCTATCTATCCAGAGAGTAAGGCAGATGTACACAAGCCAAACTATGCCTGCATGGGAATGGCTTTAGTCCAATGATTGGAGCAGTCGACGATGGTAAACAGGTTACAATATCCTTGTGATGTGGGTAGGGGACCTACTAAGTCGATGTGAATGTAGGCAAAACAAAGCTGAGGTTGAGGAAAGGTGCCCACTTCTGAATCCATGTGTCAATGTACTTTTGAAGTTTGGCATGAAATAGGCCTACAGGCACAGACCCAATCCTTAGCATCTTTAAAAATGCCATGCCAAATGAACTTCGTCGTCTTCAGTAGCTATGCATTAGATCAGCGCAAGAGGAGTGAGAGACCATGAATGAAATCAAACACCTATCGGCGCATGGGAGAAGGTATCCATGGTCATGGTCTACCAATACTGATGTCACAGAGGAGGGTGGTGTTGGAGTCATCAAGAATAACATCTACACAATGGAGTGATATACAGGATGTCCTACATGCTTGGTACTCTGGAACTTTTCGTTGGGCTCTTACCAAGGCGTTGTAATCCAATCCCAGGTGAATGGCGGCCAATGTGTTTCTTGACAGAGCATCGACTACAGGATTCATTTTCTCAGTGATGCGTTGAAGGGTGCAATTGTATCCAGACACAGTGGAAAAATCTTTGTGTTTTTGGGCTAACCAAGCATCAGACTGTTGAGTAAAGGCGTGCACCAGGAGCATATGGTCTGTGAAAGACAGCCAAATGCACCAGCAGTAATTCGTGGTTGAAGGTATAGTAGCCGGATTCTGCCTTGGACAGCTTTCTACTGAAGAAGGCCAACGGGCAGGGCGAGCTGTTGACCACTTGCTCGAGTACTGCACCAATAGTGATGTTGTTGGCATTGTTGGAGAGAAGGAGAAGGGCATGGGGCACGGGAAAAGTGAGAGCAGCAGCGGTTGATAGGGCATTCTTTGTGTTGCCAGAGGCTGCTTCTTGAAGGGGACCCACTTCAGGTCTTTTGGCTTTCCCTAGAGGGAGGCGTAGAGGTGGGTAAGAGTGGTGGCGATGGCTGGCACGAAACGGTAATAATAGTTGATCATGCCCAGGAATTCTTGCAGTGCTTTGACAGTCGTGAGCATGGGAAGTTCTGAACAGCAACTACCTTCTCAGGGAGGGGGTGGACTCCTTCAGGAGTGATGCAGTGCCCTAAGAACGATACTTCATTGGCGCCATAGGTGGACATAGGCTTCTGTGGGTGCGCTGATGTGAAGAGCAAGTTCAGAGGCGACGGGTTGAAGAGGTGTCAATGAGTAAGAGTCTGCATTAACTAACCGTCAATGAGCAACATTAACCAGGAGGTGGGAATGGGAGAGGAAATCAGCACTGAGGATTGGCAATGTGACGTCAGCAACGAGAAACTTCCAATTATATTTGGAGCTTGCAAATAACAATGTGATGGTTTCGTAACCATTGGTGGGTATCGTAGATCCGTTGGCAGCTACCAGGCGAACGTCAGCAGACTTAGACAGACTATGTAGTGTCCTGGAGAGTGGGCTTGGCTGGTACCTACATTATGTAGAAAGAAAAGATTAGTGACAGGGGAGGCCACCACCACAAGTGAGGGCCTATTTACACGTTTTTTTTTTTTTTTTTCTTTTGGCCACTGACAACCGTTTGCACATTTCTTCACAACAGCACCGAATCTGGAGTGGTATTAGCATAACTACAGTTGATGGACATCAGTAAGTGGCTGTAGAGGTCGCTGGTTGTGGCATGAGTGAATGGTGGGTGGTGGGCAGCTTTGTCGCCACTCTGGAACATCAAGGGGTAGGCATCTGTGTCCTTCTGCATTACGTCAGCTTCAGTTTATGATGACTAGTCATCCTCTTCGTCAAGAGTGGCTGCATTGATGGAGGTCTTGAAGTTGGTGAAGTGACTGTCCATAAGGGCATCGACTTTGGTCATCAGGTCTTTCATGGACCAAATATCAACATCGGGTATGGCAGCCCATACAGGTTTAGCTTAGCGCCACACCAAAAGGGCTCAAAGTAGGTTCACCTCACAAAGAGAGCCATTTGCGGAGGGTTGCAGGGGAGCAATACTGATCATTTCCCTGAGAGCAAGCAAAGACTTTTGGTCCCCCAACGATTGTTGAGCGACCTAAAAAAGTATGGCTATACGGGCAGCTGGCAATGGTAAGTACTGCTCCAGGAGGTATCTTTTGAGGGTATCGTACACTATTGGGGTTTCCCCTTGCTCGCAAAGTCAATCAGAGATTTCTGGAAAAGTTTCATTGTGAATCGCCACGAGAACATAGTCTGCTTTGATGCTTGAGCGAGTCATGCCCTTAATGTGGAATTGGACCTCTGCATGCTTAAACCATGTAAATGCTTCTGTACTGATGAAGGGCGGTAGTTTTATCGGAGTGGCCTTGGTAGGAGATTCAGTGTCGGAGGACAGCATCATCAAACAGTAAGTCATGGCAGTGAGGGGGAAAGCACGAGGGAGCTTGCCACTCCAGGGTCACCAATGTGAGAGTGAGCCATGGGGTGGTAACTGAGAGGTGAGGTGAATGCAACGAACTTTATTTACGCTTACAGCAAGCTTATATACAAGAGTTCCAGAGCAAGAAGGTCACAAAATTTCCAACAAATTAATTCCTTAAAAGGCAAGCTTATATATATATATATATATATATATATATATATATATATATATATATATATATATATATATATATATATATATATATATATATATATATATATACTGTATATATATATATATATATATATATATATATATATATATATATATATATATATATATATATATATATATATATAATATGAGGTCTCTGTGCTGCAGTGAACTAGAAATGGCTGCATTTGTTGTTTTTGTGTAAATGAGAAAGACTTTGATGTGCCCATGAATGAATTCAGTGTGTTTAAAGTCAAAGCTGGCATTAAAAAAACTCAAGAGATGGAAAGCCTCTGAATACGATGGAATAATTGCTGAGACGATATTGGCCAAAAAGGATGTGTTTCCCAAATACTTACAAGAATATTTTGTAGAATGTTGCATGGAGAGGCAAAAAAAATTATGAATAGGAGCTACGAATGTTGGTGAAGATGGCAAAAAAAAAAAAAAAAAAAAAAAAACGAGATCTGGCTGATTTCAATAATTAGAGACACCACACTTACATCTGTTGTTATGAAAATATATAGCATGCGCATTTTAAAGAGACTAGAGAGAAAGATTGATGAAAAGCTGTGCAAAGTGGATTACTCCAAGGGAATGTGTTGTCACCTATGTTGTTTATCCTTCTCATGGATTTTGTAATGTATAGAACAGTTGTTGGGGACGGTGGAAAAGGATTGGACTGGACTAGCAACAGGAAATTAGCAGATCTAGAGTATGTTGATGACGCTGTTCTTATTAGCAAAACACCACATAACTTGCAAAGCTTGCTTACCAGAATGCATTAAATATCACATGAGGTTAGGCTCAATATAAATAGAAGGAAGACAGAGATGATGAGAACGGAATATGCAATGATAGAGGAAATATCATTGGACGGAGAAAGGATTAATGAGGTGGAGTTATCTAAATATTTAGAACCTATGATTTCTAGTACAGGGTCTTTAGAATTTGTGTTTGATGAAAGATCGAAAAAAGCAAAATAGACAATGCCTAGGTTAAGTAAAATTTGGAAATCAAATCGTCTGGAATTACATATAAAAATCAGGCTATATATCAGTTTAATGAGATCGGTGGTAATGTATGGACATGAGTCGTGGTATGACAATGAAACAATATCTAACAGATTTTGTAGATTTGAGAACAAAGCCCTCAGAAGAATATTGGGAGTTAAATAGCAGGACAGGATTAGATATGAAACTATAAGAGAGATTACTCAATTGTCATGTGTGGTTGAGATCATGGTGAGGAGTAGATGGAGATGGTTTAGGCATGCTCTTCGCACTCCACATGAAAGACTGGTTTACTAGATTTTCTACTGGGTTGCACAAGACACTAGAAGAGTTGGAGGACCCAGGCCTACATGGCTGAGGACTATGAAGCGTGAAGTAGGAGTTGACAAATGGAGAAATATTGATTTAGAAGCTCAACATAGAAATGACTGGCGAAATCTAACTGAGGCCCTTTGGGTCAATAGGTGTAGGAAATGATGATGATGATGATACTGTATATATATATATATATATATATATATATATATATATATATATATATATATATATATATATATATATATATATATATATGTATATATATACATATATATTTATAAATATATATATATATATATATATATATATATATATATATATATATATATGTATATATATATATATATATATATATATATGTATATATATATATATATATATATACATATATATATATATATATATATATATATATATATATATATATATATATATTTATATGTATATATATATAGATATATAAATATATATATATACATATATATATATATATATATATATATATATATATATATATATATATATATATATATAATATATATATATATATATATATATATATATATATATATATATATATATATATGCATATATAGGTGTTTGATTTCATTCATGGTCTCTCACTCCTCTTGCGCTGATCTAATGCATAGCTACTGAAGACGACGAAGTTCATTTGGCATGGCATTTTTAAAGATGCTAAGGATTGGGTCTGTGCCTGTAGGCCTATTTCATGCCAAACTTCAAAAGTACATTGACACATGGATTCAGAAGTGGGCACCTTTCCTCAACCTCAGCTTTGTTTTGCCTACATTCACATCGACTTAGTAGGTCCCCTACCCACATCACAAGGATATTGTAACCTGTTTACCATCGTCGACTGCTCCAATCATTGGACTAAAGCCATTCCCATGCAGGCATAGTTTGGCTTGTGTACATCTGCCTTACTCTCTGGATAGATAGCGAGATTTGGTATCAATGAGCATATTACTTCTGACGTGAGGTACCACTTTCACCTCTCAATTGTGGACATCATTAGCGAATCTCTCGGACATTACCCTACATCAGACAACTCCCTACAACCCTGCAGCCAACGGGATGGTTGAGCGTTTTTATCACACCCTCAAATCAGCTTTGATGTCCCGTTACAAGTACTCCTAAAGATGCCCTGGATGTCTCAACAGCTGAAATGGTGTATGGCGGCCCGTTGGTCGTTCCTGCCAAATTTTCTCCGTCTGTAACCTCCTCCAACAATATCTTACACCTACGTCACGTTGTGGGAAAATTTACCACATGCTGACAGACTTACAAGTCCCCTGCTAAGCAACATATACCGATAGATTTGCACTGTGCACATTTTCCTGCCCAATGACACTAGCTAGCCACTGCTAACGCCCCCTTACATAGGCCCTCTCCATGTGATCCGTTGCAATCCGAAGGCATTCTTAATCAACATTCGGGGCAAAGAAGACTGGGTCTCCATTGATCGCCTAAAACCTGCATATCTCCTGCAAGATGATCCACCTATAGTACTCCTCTCAAGAGTAGGGCGCCCCATTTCACATGTATGTCTTTTTTAGGGGGAGCCATGTACCACATGTGTTTCACACACGCTCGTACACCATAACGGTATTTTCTTTTTTATTGTATATCTTGCTCTCCACCTCAATATTAATAGAACCTGTTTAAGTCTGTCTTTTCAGGAATAATTGTTTGAAATTTTGTGACATTCTTACTTTGAAACTCTTGTATATAAGCTGGCTGTCTGTGGAAATAAAGTTAGTTGCATTCACTTTGACTCTCGTTTACAACCTCAGGGGCTCACTTTCACAGTACCATTCTTCCAAGTATTTATATTCCTTAACTGTTTTTATCTTCCATTTCTAACTGCTCCAGTAACCTTTTTAACCTCTTTGGTTTTGTGTCTTATTACAAACACCACTGCCTTCTATGGATTGGTGCTAAAAGTAAATTTCTTTAGTTGTTCTAAACTGTGGCAGATGCTTATAGCTCTTTTTACTTTGCATTTATAGTTGCTCGGAAACAATATGTCATCTACATAAATCAGGTCTATTCTAATGTTTCTAATCGGGTTTATTATCTTTTTATTCATAATACTAAATTTGTCTATGACAATTTAGCATAATTTTTTTCCAAAAATTATTCTCTGTCTTACAATTCCTTCTATGTTAATTTCTTCAGTATATCCAACAGGACTCTTAATATCTTCCGTAGCTTTGTCATTTTGTTTATATATCATCTTAATATCATCTTTCCATACCATCTTACTCAATCCTTTGAAACAGTATTTCAGGCAAAGTTTATTGAATCACTTTACTGCATCCCCAAACCATATGTATGTTGAGGTTCCTAAGTAATTACTATAATCTACAGCATTCAATATGATAAGGTGATCTGCAGTTGATCTACCCTCTATCCCGCCAATTGGAATCTGCTAATCTTATCATTAATTGCATCCTTAATTTCTATTGGCCTTACTTTTCGAACATTTTACTAAACGTGATCGTAATAAATTATCCTCTTCTATTGTCTATATTAAATCTGCTACCTTTAGACCACTTGATAATATTAGTAGTTCATCCCATTCATCTGGTATATCTATTCTCTCTTCAGTTTCATTTATAATTCATCTCATGCTACTCTTCATATCTAAGCACATGTTTTTCAATATTTTATTGTAAATTTCTTGTCTGCCTCGTGTATTCTTATTTTTCAGATATAGTATTACAGCTTCTACCTCTTGTTAAGTTTCCTTCATTACTGTACCTATTTCTATTTGACTTTTTCCCATTACCCACCTAAAAGCCAATTCATTAACTTGTTTTTCCACTTCTGTATTACTCTTTTCCAACTTAAATAGGTCTGTATAATAAAGTTCAATTTATTTTCTTAATATTCTCAACATTTTTTATTCTTACTCCATCTTTATTTTTGATGGCAGTCATAGGACTTGTCTTATGTCCATCTATCATTTTTTTGAAATCCCAAAATTCTGCTCTATTAACCCTACATTTTCTTTTTTTAACTTCATCTGCTGTTTGCATTCTTTGCATTTTCTCTGGCAGTTTCTTTAATCATAATCTTATCTATCAGTTTTTATTGAACTTCGTGGAGTTGTCAATTTTCTAAATTATTTTCCTTCAATCTGATATTTGATTTAACCTTTTCATCTTCATTAAAGTTCGCATTCTTCTTGTTTTGTGTTGAACTTTTCTACTGACTTTCCTGTTGCATTTCTCCTTTATCCTATTAACCTTTTTTTGCCATAGTTTAAACCTTTCTTTTATCGTCCCCCTCTCTTTGATGATTTTCAATAGTCCTGCAGCTTCAGTCTCTTCTTTAAATATTTTTAAGTCAACGATTCTTCTTTTCTGATTATCCAGGTTAGCATCCGTTTGCCAGTCCATTTCAATCATATACTTGATCTGTTTAAGTAATCCTATTTTGAAACTTGAGAAAGCTTTGTATATATTGCGTAGATGAAGCCAGAATAGCCTAGATACTTATATTGAGAATGGAGGAGGAATTGTAAATGAAAGATTGATATAGATGAAGGTGAAGATAAAATCGCTGAATTAGAAAACCAAGTTGCGGAGCTTACCGCAGACGAAGCAAATTCTACCCAGACCACTGATCTTACTGAGAAAGTTGATAATCTAGTAATGAATATGGAATCAATTAGGTTAACACTTCAAACACTGATGGACCAAAAACCAGAGAAGATGACATATGCTAACAAAGTTAAGGGAAGAAAAATCTACTGGTACTTAAATCGGCTAAAGCATCAATTAAAATCACTGTCAGAAAAAAATGAGGTCAAATAGGCACTTAGAGACATTCCAATTTTTAATAAGAGGTCAATTTCAAAGCAAATGTTGTAAACTTTGCTGAAGAAAAGATCGGAGAGGAAGCAGCAAACAAGATTCAAACCATGGATGCTGACACCGAGACGAGGAAAATTGGGAAATTAAAACATAAAATAATGATATGCAATGTATATGATGATGAAGATGAAGTAGTAAATGCTTTGATTCAAAGGAATCGTTGCCTGACCTCTATATAAAACATAGAAGAGAAGATAAGTATGGTATTCAAGAAAAGTGCTGCAGGTGGGACTACCCACCACTTGTTGAAATGTGATCATGAAGTTCGGAGGGCTATTTATGATAATGGCGACAAAGTTGTGTTGCGATTCGACACTTACAACACAAGTGATCGGTACCATGCGATCACCTGCGCAGCTACCACTTGTCAGAAGTATGGACATTTTGAAAATTTTAAGACTGATGACAAAATCTGCGGGAAATGTTCAGAAAAACACTCCACAAAGAATGTAATTCGCAACAGGTAAAATGTATAAACTGCACTAAGTTTAACAAACCAAATAACCACACAGTGAATTCACGATATTGCAAAGCTTATAATTTGGAATTGAAAAGACTAGCAGAAAATACTAACCAAGGATACTAAAGATGTCATAAACTGTGGCTATGTAAATATACAATCTGTTGGTAATAAAATTATTCAAATTCAAGGATTGATAAATGACAAATATTTGGACATGCTAGCATTATCTGAAACAGTGTTAAATAGCTTTGACCCCCCACACACATCCTTTCATTCATATTCCGAGAGAGGGTAGGTCTGCTGGGGGTGTTCGGCTCTTCATTCATAAGGATTACTCAAATCTCAAGATGTTTAAAAGAACTAGTGTAGCAAGCTTTGAATATAAAGAAATAAATTTTATGCACAAAAACAAAAACCAAATATCCATTGTAACAGTTTACAAACCTCCGAGAACAAATACCAATATCTTCTTTAAAGAATTCAGTTTATTCATTGAAATGATTATCATAGAAAAAAAAATTGAATAGTTATTTGTGGAGACTTCAATCTTTGGATGGATGACACAAAATTTTGATGCCTCAGCATTTAGTAAGTTTTTGGAGTTACAGCAATTGGCAAATAATGTTGACTGTGCAACTACTTTGACTGGGCATACGTTGGGCCTAGTTTTAAGTGATGGAATGAATAACATTGTATCTGATATAAATGCAGAAGAGAAGTGTACTATTTCTCCAGTGCACAAACTTATGTTTAGACTACCTCTACAGAAACACGCGGTGGTAAAGAAAATAAACTTAAGACATAATTCAAACTTCTCTCCTTTTGTGTTTATTAAAGAAGTTACAAAGAAAATAGATGATGTTATCAACATTCCTTGTGATCATGATAATCAACGTTTGTTGAGCTCTATGTGTGCTAACTGTCTTACGACCACTTATAACTAAGTGAGTAAAAGTGAATATGATACCATGTATCCACTGATGGAAAAGACTATAACTGTTAAAGACCGATCTCTTTGGTTTGACGGAGAGACTTTAGTGAAAAAAGAGGGGAAAAAAGACACCAAGAAAGAAAGTGGAATCGGTTAAAAACTGGAAGTACATGGGTAGAATACAAAACTGCAATGTGCCCATATACTGTAGTTACCTACTGAGAAGGTAAAAAAGCGAATACTATAAGAGAAAGACCCGCGAAGCAGCAATAGACATAAATAAGTTACATCGTCTCTTAAATGGTATAATGGGAAATGTAAATGAAAAAAAGGCCACCGGATGGGGTACAATGACCAGGAAATTGCAAATAATTTTCTAGTATTTAAAAATAAAATCGAAAATATAACTGTTATTGACAAATATTCAACATCAGGTTAGTGCAACACCAGATACATAGGTAAAATTATCGAGATTCAGTAATACAACACAAGATAATGTCACCAGGATTATCAAGAGAGCAAAGAAAACAAACTGTGCGATCTATATAATGCCAAATTCTGAAGTAATTGGAGAAAAAAATCTTTTGTATAGTTACATAGGTTCCGAAAAGTGCTCTAGATTATCAGGAATTGAGCCCTATTTCGAATCTATCCTTTATTTCAGAAGTGCTAGAATATGTAATTCTTGAACAACTACTGTATTTAGACATTTAGAAGAAATAGAAGCTTTGCCAGACAACCAGTCTGCTTACGGAAAATTATATTCTATGGAGATGGTTATCCATTCTGTTGTAAATGATATATTGGAAATGATGGATGAAAACATTGGTGGTATTTTAATATTGCTCGATCTTAATGCTGCTTTAGATAAAGTTATACATGAACTGCTATTAAATGATCTACGGTACATTGGTTTTGGAGATCAAGCTTCGAAAGAAAAAGAGCCTAAGAAACTTGGATGATATTTAAATAAACATAAATAACAAATCGATTTCAATATATAGTAAACTGTGTGATCTAGACGTATCTATTAACTGTAATTTGTCTTTCAGTGTCCACATAAATGTAGTAAAAATTGCTGGCTATCATCTTAGAAACATTACTTTTATAAAGAAGTTCCTGGACTAACTTTCTGTAAAGAAACTTGTGATAAACTGTGATATTCCCAGGATTGACTACTGTAATTCCATCTGATACAATTTACCAAAAGTGTAACTTAAGAAATTACAAAACATAATAAACAGAGGAGCAAGACTGATAAAAGGGGTCCCACCTCGAAAAAGGATCACTCCTACACTGACTGATTTACACTGGCTGGCTATTAAAACAAGATTTGAGTTTAAGATATGTACAATAACCCATCAAGCTATCAGAACCGGACGTCCAAAATATCTGAGAGAATTGCAACATATTGTGCATTCAACCAATCGTGTTAACACGAAAATAGTTACAGATGATTTCAAATTATTGGAACCTAGATATGTCTACTATAGGCTTTAGAGCCTTTAAATGTGCAGCCCAAAGACTATACGATAAGCTCCTACGAGACTTCCGAAAGACTGATGATATTAAAGCTTTCAAGAGGAAACTGAAAACTTTCTTGTTCTCCAAATACTTTGATAGTGTGGATTTGAGAATAACCGAGCAATATGCGGTGTGAAATGCTGAATGTTTTGGAATGCACATGATACAATGACTGTGAAGGTCCTGGAGAAAGTAGGGTTCCCCTGCTGTATAGAACCAGAAAAGAAGCCCTTAAAGTAAATTAAAGTATCTTAATTGAAATCTTCCTCAAGGTGTTATCATTGTCCTTAGTTTAGAGGATTGATCATCAAGTTTCACGTGCTAAAATGCTTTGTTGATATCTACTTTGCTAAAAATCTTTGCATTTAATAGCTTTGGTATAACATTCTTGAAAGTCGATAGTTGGTAGTGTTCTCGTTGCAGAGTTTATTTATTTATTTATTCATTTGTAGGTAATAGGTTGGCCAGGACACCAGCCACCCGTTGAGATACTACCGCTTGAGAGTTATGGGATCCTTTGACTGGCCAGATAGTACTACATTGGATCCTTCTCTCTGGTTACGGTTCATCTTCCCTTTGTCTACACACACACACTCTGAACAGTCTGACCTATTCTCTCTACATTCTCCTCTGTCCTCATACACCAAACAATTCTTCTTCACCCAAGGGGTTGCTGCACTGTAATTGTTCAGTGGCCACTTTCCTCTTGGTAAGGGTAGAAGACACTCTCTAGTCTTGGGTAGTGCCATAGCGTCTGTACCATGGTCTTCCACTGTCTTTGGGTAGAGTTCTCTTGCTTGAGGGTACACTCGTTCAAACTATAATATCTTATTTCTCTTCCTCTTGTTTTCCTAAAGTTTATATAGTTTATATAGGATATATTTATTTCAATGTTACTTTTCTTACAATATATTTTATTTTTCCTTGTTTCCTATCCTCACTGGGGTATTTTCCCTGTTGGAGCCCTGGGCTTATAGCATCCTGCTTTTCCAACTAGGGTTGTAGCTTAGCAATTAATAATAATAATAATAATAATAATAATAATAATAGTGGTTGAGGGTCAATGCAAACTTTAATTTTCCCATTTGACTCTCTAACAGCTGCCATTTGGGAAACCCATTTAGTCAGTTCCTCCACTGGAACTTTTTACATATTATCCTTTCATTCACCCCCTTCTGTATAGAAATAAGGATATTACTGCATAACAATACCTTTTGGGGTCGCTGTTGTGTCAAAGTCATAATCCCTTCACCAAGATTCCCTAGTTCGTCATTTGCTTCAATGCTAGAAACTTGCTATTTTTCTTCATTAATCACCAGAAAACCCATTTTCTTACAGTTATCCACATCAAGGAGTGATTAGGCTACAGGTGATTACCGACAACAGAAAATAGTACCGTATGATTTCTCTTAGTCTGAGGATCAGATATAGGAGATCTACCTCTCCATAGGATTTTTCTTCTGCATTGTTCCAAATGCAGAGATTCTCTGTAATTTTCTTCACTCATTGTTTGTGGTTTTATCTTGCCCGTTGCACTGGCCTCAAGCAAAAATTTGATGGTGCAGCCATTGACTCTCATGATTGCGTGTGATCTTGAGTCACCATTTCATTTACCTGCGGACAGCCACTTTTTCTCGTTGTTTCTGTCTTTGTTGGCGATTGTTTGTACTCTTGGCAATTTACATTTTACGGGAAAATGTACCTTATTCTAGCAGCCTTTGTATATTTGGTGATATGCAGAACAGTAATCCTTGCCAAAAGTATGACTTCATCCACAATATTTGCAGTCTTTCACCATCTTATCGTTTTGTAGCTTAAGTGCACTTTTCGTCTAAAATATCATTTCTGAGTTCTTCTGCTCTCCCATTTTGAATTTACTGACCTTCGTTCACTTTCTCGACAACTGGCTGCCAGCCGAGAGGAGGGGAAGATGTGCTGGAAGTCAAAAAGGACCGCTGACGACCCCGGCCACACCCCCAGATAGGCAACACAGGCCTCTTGTGCGACAACGGGCTGTCAGTCCAGAGGATAGGAGGATAAGGCCGCAGCCACCAGCAATCCCCCAGCTCCCAGCTCAGAATTGTATAGAGGATAAGGTTTCTCTTTTAATTGCCGCTTAGATTTTACGTTGACTTTGTTGCAATGTTATCTCGGTGGAGGATAACTCTGGAGAAATGCTGAGAGGGTATTGTGATTGTCAATAATGTGCTTGACAATTTCTGTTGCAGTAGCAGGAGTATTGGGATTAAGATCCTGCCGAAGTATGCTTGTTTCCTGACATTGCTGTAGATAGTGCTGTAAAGGTTCTCCTGTGTCCTGATTACAGTACTTGCATGGTCTGATTGGTCTATGCTGTGCTGCAGGGTCTTTGGCCATAACCAGAGGGAGGGATCTAATATAGTACTTTCTGGCCAGTCAAAGGACTCAATAGCTGACGCCCATCAGTTACACTTCTGCTACTACCACTCCAGATTCGAGACTGCTACGAAAAAATGTGCAGACGTTTGTCATAGACCAAAAAACGTGTAAGTAGGCCATGGCTTGTGGCGGTGTCCTTCCCTGTCACTAATCTTTACTTTTTACATGATGCAGGTACGGGTGTGTGGTTTTTGATAGACATTGGTGCTTGCCGTTCACATCTAGCAAAGTCAGTCTCCAGGACATAATGTAGTCATTCTAAGCCTGCTGACATCCGCCTGATAGCTGCCAACTGATCTGAGATCCCCACCTATACGAGACACTCACACTATTATTTGGGAGTGCAAAATACTATTGGAAATTCCTCATTGCTCATGTAACATTGCCACTACTCAGTGCAGATTTCCTCGCACATTTCCACCTCCTGGTTGCTGTGGGGCATCGATAATTAGTTAACGCTGACTTGTACTCGTCAACACCTCTTCAACCCGTCCCCTCCAGCCTTGCACTTCACGTCAGCGCACCCACGGAGGCCTACACCCACCTCCTCACGTTGTACCTGGAAGTCTTCCGTCCTGAACTTCCCCAAAGGCCCACGGTTCCTGCCAAGCACTGTATTTATTCTCATATCCAGATGACGGGCCCGTAGTGTTTGCCAGATTCCAGCGTCTAGCCATGAATGTTTAGTTTAGTTTAACTTATAATTAACTCCATTTTCTGTTATTACGCCATGCCTACAGCAGTTAGGCTGCAGAATTTCAAATCATTGTCTGTCTCAACTGTATAGAGAATACATCCTTTTCAAGTACTCGCCTTTTCCTAACTCCTTTGTAAGGAATACATAACACATTGAAGTATTGCATTAATCCTCATAGAGAATAACTGAAATACTTTAGAAGTTGAAGATATATCAACTGGGCACAAGGGATACAAGGATAAAATAGTTTTTACAGATATGGCTTCACAGTGTCCAGTTTCTTGAACGATTCACTGTTCAATCTGCTGATTTGTTGCAGTTGCAGCAAGCTGGAGACAACAGTACTAAGAAGCGGGATACTAAAACATTGAATTCCTGCATTAATCCTTACAGAGAATAACTGAAATACTGAAGAAGTTGAAGATATTTCAGGAAGCCACTAAACAAATATTCTCCAAAATGGAAGAAATGGGCCTTTGACAAAAGGCCTCAAGCACATGGTTGCTGCCCTTAGACACTGTTCTGAAGAAAGATGGCTCCTGCACCCTTGTTGGGATTACAGACATCTGAACATGCAGACAGAACTGGATCACTACCCCATCACAAATCGCTGATGTTACCTCATATTTGCAGAAAGCAAAAGTTTTTCTCCACACTCGACCTTTTAAAGGGGCCCTTGAACCAAGAAGAAATCCCCAAGACTGTCATTACCACTACCTTCGGTAATTACACCTTCAATTACTTCTGTTTTGGCCTTCCTATTACTGGGGCCACTTTTTAATGTATCAATGGATGGCATCTTATGGGACCTCCCCTTCTAAGTATGTTATATGGATGACATACTTGTGTTTTCTTCCTCCAAAGAGGAACACCTGCGTCACCTACGCATCATTCTCGACCAGCAACAACAGAACGGCCTTGTAGTCTGGAACAACAAGTGTACCTTTGGCACCAACGAAGTATTGTTCTTAAGGCACGCATCATTCCTGAAGGCGTCCACCCCCTCCCTGAGAAGGTAGCAGCCATTCAGAACTTCCCCAAGCCCTCGATCATCAAAACACTGCTAGAATTCTTGGCCATGATTAATTATTATCATCGATTCCTGCCAGCTATTGCTGCCTCTCTTTCCTCCCTCCATGCCTCCCTCAAGGGCAAGCCAAATGACCTGAAGTGGGGTCCCCTTCATGAAGCAATCTTCTGCAATGCAAATAATGCCCTATCAACTGCTGCTACTCTCACTTTTCGCATGCCCCATGCCCCTCTCCTCTCCACCAATGTCAGGGACGTAGCTGTTGGAGCAGTACTCAGATAGGTGGTCAATGGCTTGCCCCATCCATTGGCCTTCTTCAGTAGAAAACTGTCCAAGGTGGAATAAGGCTACTCTACCTTCGACTGCAAATTGCTGACAGTGCATTTGGCTGTACATCACTTTTGCTACTTCTAAGAAGCTACGCCCTTCATTATTCACACGGAGCACAGGTCTGTAGTGCATGCCTTCACTCTACAGTCCGATACCTAGTTTGCCTGTCATCATCGACATCTCTCCATCGTGGCTGAATAAAACTGCACCCTTCAACACTTCCCTGGGAAAATGAATCCTGTTGCCAATGCCCATTGGCTGCCATTCACCAGGGATTGGTTTACAATGTCTTGGTAGAAGACCAACGAAAAGATCCAGAGTACCAAGCATGTAGGACATCTTATACGTCCTCCCATTAGGAAGATGTCCTCGAAAACTACAACGCTACTTTCTTCTGTGACGTCAATACTGGTAGACCATAACCATGGATAATTAAAATTGCTCCAATGTGCCCACAAGTGTTTGATTTAATCCACGGCTTTTCACATCCCTCGCGCTGATCTACTGCACAGCTACTGAAGACGATGTTAATCTAGCATGTCATTACTAAGGGTGCTAATAATTGGGTCCAACCCTGCACTTAATGCCAAACCTCAAAAGAACATTGACACACGGATTCAGGAGTGGGCACCTTTCCTCAACATCACATTCACGTCAACGTAGTAGATCCCTTACCGACATCACAAAGACATTGTAACCTGTTTACCGTCATTGACCATTTCACTCATTGGCCTAAGGCCATCTCCATGCAAACTGTAATGTCTGCCTTATGCACATCTGCCTTATTCTCAGGGTTGGTAGCGAGATTTGGTATCCATGAGCATATTACTTCTGATAGGGATACCATTTTTACCTCTAAATTATGGACATTATTAGCGAATTTCCTTGGCATCACCCTACATCAGACAACCCCCTGCAACCCTGCAGCCAACAGAATAGTTGAATCTTTTCATCACACCCTCAAAGCAGCTTTGATGTCCTGCTGTAATGATTCCAACTGGTTTATTCAGTTTCCATGGGTGTTCCTGGGATTAAGAATAATTCCTAAGGATGCCCTGGATGTCTCAGCAGCTGAAATAGTGCATGGCGATCCGCTGCTTGTCCCTGCTGAAGTTTTCCTGCCTGCAACATCCTTCGGCAATCTCCAGTGCCTACGTCACGTTGTGGGAAAATTTACTCCATACTGCCAGATTTATAAGCCCCAGCAAAGCAACCCATACCAAAAGATTTACACGCGGCAACAAATGTCTTTCTGCGAACGACGCTAGCAAGCATCCGCTGACATCTCCTTACATGGACCTTTTCCTTGTGATCTGTCAACTGGGTCTCCATTGATTACCTAAGACCTGCATATCTCCTGCAAATGCACCTCTCAAGTGCAGGGCACCCTATTTCACATGTAGCCCATGTCTTTTACAGGGGGGAGCCATGCACCACTCATGTTTCATACGAGTTCGTACACTGTAACAGTATTGCTTTTTTAAGTGTCGCTCTCCCCCGCAGTGATAATATAAGCCTGTTTAAGTTTACTATCTCATGTCTTGCACTGTTTGAATTTTGTCATTCTTGCTCCCAACTATGTGTATATACTGTAAGCTCGTCGTCTTGTTGAATAATCTCAATTCCTACGTTGCCACAATCCTTTACTTGAGTTTGCTCTCATATCCATGTTGCTCTTTTTCTGGGTCTTAGTGTTAATCCCACCATTATTCTTTTCAATGTTTAAACCATATTCGGTTTGCATAACGGTATGCACAAGAGTCATCTTTTCAGACAAACAGACGTTCCTATCACTCAACCACGGCTGCCTGCTTTGCTGGAGAAGAGTAAACATCAGATATACGAGAGAAAATATCTTTAAAGAAGCAGTGTTTTCATGTGACTTGTAAGATCTAGGAATGGATCCACTTGCATGATATTGGAGAGCTGGCTCATATTGGTGGTCACTTAACTACAGATAAATATGTCGAAATCTTAAACCAAGTTATGCTGTCGAAAGTTGGTGCAGTAGCTCTAACTGAGGACCAGATAACATTTATGCAGTGAATATCTGTAAACAAAAGTAGTGCCTTTAGAACTATTTAATCATTTTATGCCCTTAAACTGTCTCTCTATTGTCTGTTTTTAATTCACTGTCGCTTTAATGAAGTCTTCATAGTTTACTGTATGTGTTATTTTTCCCCTCTTTCATTCAGACAATCATTATTATTAATGTATATCTGTATGAGAAAACTCATAATTATCATCCATGATTTTATAACTGTCTTTCCCACTGACTGTAAACCTTTTAGGATGAACAAGCTGGAAAAAGTAATTATAAAACCATAAATGAAGGAATTACCCTATATTATTATTATTATTATTATCATTATTATTATTATTATTATTATTATTATTATCTAAGCTATCACCCTAGTTGGAAAAGCAGGATGCTATAAGCCCAAGGGCTCTAATAGGGAAATATAGCCCAGTGAGGAAAGGAAATACGGAAATAATTGAACTACAAGAGAAGTAGTGGACAATTAAAATAAAATATTCCAAGAGCAGTAGCAACATAAATATAAATCTTTTATATATAAACTTAAGAAAAACTAGAGGAAGAGAACTAAGATAGAACAGTGTGTTCACAAGCAAATGAACTCTACCCCAAGACAGAGTAAGACTATGGTATAGAGGCTATGGCACTACCCAAGAGTAGAGAGTAATGCTTTTGGAGTGCCCTTCTCCTAGAAGAGCTGCTTCAACCTTTAACAAGAGGGAAGTAGCCACTGAACAACTACAGTGCGGTAGTTAACCCCTTGAACGAAGAAGAATTATTTGGTGATCACAGTGTTGTCAGGTGTATGAAAACAGAGAATGTGGAAAAAATAGACCAGACTATTCAGTGCATTTTTAGGCATAGGAAAAATTATCCGTAACCAGAGAAAGGGTGCCAATATAGTACTGTCTGGCCAGTCAAATGACCCAATAATTCCCTAGTGGTAGTATCTCAACGGGTGGCTGGTACCCTTGCCAACTTACCACCTACAAATCATGAAGTCATGAAAATTTATTTCAAAATTGGAACAGACCTGTTATTTTATTATTTCAGGACAACTGCCCTGTTCAAAAGCAAGAACAGTGACCCAACGTGTCATATATTGATTTATTATTATTATTATTTTACTATTGAATATGACAGAATTCGATTCCTTATTTTATTTGCTTATTATTTTGCGTTACAAATGATTGAATCCTCTTCTGTAGATTCCAATACTTTTATACCCTTGCGTCATCAATACTTTTATGACGTTTATGATTCCCCCCTTTTTTTTTCTCTGCCAACCTGAGGTTCGCCAATGGTCATTTGCTTTTGTGTTATTTTCTATTTAATAAGGCCAGTATTGACGATGAATTTGGTTTTACACTAACCTCAACACTTCGGACTTATAAGATTTGGCGACGAGTGAAGTCTGGATGCAGGATGTTGATTTTTTGAGCAGATTTCCTGACGCTGGTTTTCACCCAACATGTGTTTGCCTTGTTTGGGAGTCCAGACCAATTTCCCAGGCTATCGCCCTTGCATTTAGGCTATGCTTCTTGGCTATCTGGATGTCAACCTGTTTCCCAGGAGTGATGTCATTGTTTTGTGGAAGAATTGTGCCATTGGATATGGTAAGCTGTAGGCTATTTTCCCCATGTTTTTCGGCTGGCTAGTAAACCTGCTATGCTGCCTAACCTGTTTGCCTAAACTGCCTAGCTTTGTTTTTGCCCGTGATTGGTTACGTGAATTTAACAATTTCTAGTGTTCTACGATGGCCTCGAGATCCCAAAGTAAGATTGATCCTTTTGATCCTTGAAACTTAATCTTTGATTAAGTTTCAACAAAGGAGGAAAAAACGTTGTGAGTCATTGCATGATCTTTATGCTGATCTGAAATCCTTAGCTTCAGATTGTGATTTTCGTACTGCCTTTGATGGTCGAGCCAGAAATCAGTTGTTTATGGCCATTGATAATGAAGTTTATATTCCGAATTTGGCTGCTGAAAATTTGAAATTACAAATTATGACTTCGGCGGAAATCCTTGAAAGAGTTTTGAATTTTGAGAAAGTTGGTTTAACTGATAGAGTTAATGCCTTGAATTTATTGTTAATGCAACCACAAGTAAAGCTAATTTTAGTTGTAGACATTGTGGTTATCCGTATCGTAGTGAGAATTGAGGATTTTCCCATTTATCTTGTTCTTTTTGTTATAGATAAGGACACCTGAAACGTGTTTGTCATCTCTTTTTAGAGTCAAAAGGCTTCACCTTAGTCGAGTGTGGAAAAGAACAATGATGGTAAAAGTCCGTTTTACAAATCTAGAAAAAAGAAAGTTATATAAAAGAAATTAAACGCTTAAGCTAAATGTGATAATTCGGATTTTGATGATGATGATTTCAATTGCTTAATTTAAAGGATGATTCAGATGATTCAGAATCAGATCACATGCTTAATTTGGAGGATGATTGTGATAATGCTGAACCAATCAAAACAAGAATTACCTTGAAGTTGAATGATACTGATATTCCATATGAAGTAGATAGTGGTACCGTGGTTTCAACTTTGAATTGCGAATATGCTCAAAGTTTAGTGTTGTCTGTTCAGTCTAGTAGTAAAGGGTTGAAAGCATATGGAAATAATTCTATTCATGTAATTGGCAAGGTGTTGATTAATGTAAAATTTAAAGATTACAGCATCCGCCATGGTTTTTATGTGGTTGAAGACCCTAATGTCAATTTGTGTGGTAAAGATTTGATGCCAAAATTGGGTATTTCTTTAACATGAATTGAAGATGAAGTAGAGCTTAATTTTGTTTTGGATGCTAAATCCTAGTTAGAGCAGTTCAACCCTGATCCTAACTTGCCTGTTACTAGTGTAGTAACTAAAATCTACTTGAAAAGTGGCGCACTTCCTAAATTCCATAAATCTAGGCCTGTTGTCAGAAAATATGTAAAGCTTGTTGAAAATGCATTAGATAAACTTGTTGAGGATGATGTGATAGAAACTGTTAAATTTAGTGATTGGGCAGCTCCTGTCGTGCCTGATTTTAAAAGTGATAAACAGTCTATGCAAATTTGTGGTGATTTCAAATATCTTAATAACAATATTAATTGTGAGAAAATATCCTTTACCTAGACTTGAGAAAATATTTGTTATAGTGGGTAAGAGTACAATTTTTTAAAAGATTGATCTTAAGAATGCATATCTTCAGTTACCTGTAGATGCTGATAGTCAAAAGTTGCTTGTAATAAACACTCTCAAGGGATTATTTAAGTATAAGAGACTTCCTTTTGGTGTTTCTTAACACCCTCTATCTTTCAGAGGTTCATTTCTCACAATTTAATGCATATTGATGGTATTATTGCTTTTCTGGATGACATTTTTATTGGGGGTGAGACACAAAAAGAACATGATGATAGACTAAATAGAGTTTTGGGAGAGCATCAGAAGCATTGATAAAAGTAAAACTGTTTTAAATACCATTAATTTAAAATAATTAGGCTATGTCATTTCTGGAGATGGAATTAAGCTATCACCAAAGAAAATAGCTGCAATTCTGGAAGCCCTTTCTCCAAAGTCTGTTTCTGAAGTGTAATAATTTTTTTGGAATGGTTACTTGTTATGCGAGATTGTTCCTAAGTTTTCATGTGTACTTTCTTCTCTAATTGATCTTTTGACGAAAAATGCAGAATCTAAATGGTCTCATATTGAGGCTAATGCATTCAGTACGGTTAAAGCTGAGTTATCCGGGTCCAATTTTCTTGCTAATTTTGACGGGGATAGTCCAGTAGTAGTAGAAGTGGATGCATCTCCAGTGGGTGTGGGATGTGTTCTAATGCAGAAATTCAATGGTATTGAAGAACCAGTCTATTTTGCAAGTAAGAAATTGTTAGCTGCCGAGATAAAATACTCGCAATTGGTCAAGGAAGCTCTAGCTTTGGTTTATGCTGTATCCACGTTTAGATATTTTTTTTTGGTCGCAAATTCGTAATTAGAACTGACCACAAACCTTTACTTGGTTTATTTGGCAGAACCAATTTTTGTTTTAAAGCTGGCAAAGACAATATTGTCGCAGATGCTTTCAGTCGGTTACCCCTTTCTGATTCGGATTGGGATTCAACTACCCCTCACTGAATATGTACATATGGTTCAAGCTTTGGATGATAAAAATTTATCTTTTAAATCAATTAAATCTTTGTCTAAGTGTGATTCTGTGCTTAGAAAAATAATCAGTTGCGTGAAATATGTCTGGATTAATGATCCTTTAATTCTGATTTTTAAGGGAAAGACAATTTAAGCCTATATGATGATGTACTTTTGTATAGAAACCGTGTGATTATTCCATCTAATATGCGAAATGTAGTGTTGGATCAATTACATGTTGGTTATAATGGTATTAGTGCAAGGAAAGCTGAAGCATGCTATTGGGTATGGTGGCCAAAAATAGACCAAGACATTAGTGAAGTGACAAAATCAAGTAATGTATGCTTTAAAAACTATCAAACTCCTAAATCTTCTGTATTGTCGTGGCCAGAGACTGGTAAACCATTTGATTGAGTACATATAGACTATGTTGGTCCTATAGATGGGAACTATTTTTTGATAATCACTGATTCTTAGACTAAATCTTTGGATATTCATGTAACTAAATCAACTACATCAAATATAATTATTGAGAACTTGAGACTTAGTTTTTGCAATTTAGGATTACCCAGTGTACTTGTTTTTGATAATGCTCAATATTTTGTTTCTGATGAGATGGAGACTTTCTTGGGGAAGACTGACATTAAGCATGCTACGCCTGCTCCATACAATCCATCATCAAATGGGCTTGCAGAGAGGGCAGTTAAGACTTTTAAAGAGGGTCTTGCTAAATTCACAGAGGGGAATATCACTACACGTTTGTGTAGATTTTTGTACAATTATAGAAGGACAGTGCATTCTTCCACTGTGAGATGATTAAATCCCAGAATAAGAAAGAGAAGGAATTGAAAAATGATCGCAAATTTGCAAAGTCTAAGTATGTTGTTAATGATGCAGTATTTGTAAAGAGAGTGGTGCTAGGAACACTTGGCTGGCAGGTAAAATTATTGAAGTGCTTGGTGTAAGAAATTATAAAGTGCAGTTGAAGAATTTTGGTAACATGGTATGGAAACGCCATGATGATCAATTAAGGCCTAGATTCACTCCTAATTCTGATGACTGTATTGCTCCTATTTGTAACTTACCAAATAGTCAATTCTTTTAACTTTTTTTTGGTCTCAAGCCATGTCATCCTGATGTAAGCTTCCTATAGACAGCTTTCTAAGGGATATTTGGCTGCAGTGATACTCCCAGAGAATTGACCATAGGTCTCCAGATTCCAACTCCTGGCGCGAGTATCCTTAAAATTTTTCTTAAGGATATCGCATAATATCAGGGGACGTATATCTTGATACGACACATAGCAATCTTCACCCCGAATAGAGTTTTCGCTGTGAGGGTGAAGAGTGGCAAAATTGAAGGGGAGCCATTATCAAGGTTACCCTTCCTCCCCTACTATTACAGGGCCCAAAATGGCCGCTCATTCCTTTCGCACGGTGTATCTCCCTGCTTGCTCTAGTGTTCTAGACTGCTATTTTGAGAAATTTAACATGCATTCTCCAGCATCTTCTGCCTCTGGAAAGTTGAGTATACCTGCAATGACATTATATTGGTAATGTGATGTTTTACATCTCATCCTACGTCATACCTCTGTTGTAGTGTTGTGATATTGGGGCTAAAGTATGTTGATTTGGTGGATATGTTTTGCTTACCTACAGTAACATTATATTTTTAGTGTGATGTTCTAAATCTCATCCTATGTCACCCCTTTGTTGTCATGATTTGGTGTTGAGTGTAAAGCTATGATAATGTGAGGTCATGCTGTACTTACCTGCAATTAAATTACATTTATTAGTGTGATGTTTTACATGTCATACTACGTCATCCCTTTGTTGTACTGTTGTGCTGTTGCGGCTAAAGATATGTTGATTGATTGGTATGCTATGCTTACCTGCAATGACATTATATTATTAGTGTGACGTTCTAAATCTCATCCTACATCACCCCTTCGTAGTACTGTTTTGGTGTCGTTGCTAAAGGTATGTTTATTGATGGGTATGCTGTGCTTACCTGCAATAAAGCTATATTATTAGTATGATGATTTACTTATCATTTTATGTCCCCCTTTATTGTACTGTTGCACCGTTGTGGTTAAAGTTATGGTGATTGGTGGGTATGCTGTGTTTACTTGCAATGACATTATATTATTAGTGTGATGTTTTACATCACATCCTATGCCACCCCATTGTTATACTGTTGTGGTGTTGGCGGTAAAGGTATGGTGATTGGTGCTTATCCTGTGCTTACTTGCAATGACATCATATTATTAGTGTTATGTTTTACATCTCATCCTACGTTGCCCATTTGTGGTGTTGGGGCTAAAGTTTGGTGATTTGAGGGTATGCTCCGCTTACTTGCAATAACATGATATTATTAATGTGATTTTTTTAGATATCGTCATACGTCACCCCTTTGTTTTACTGTTTTGGTGGTGGCGCTAAAGGTATTGTGATTGGTGGGTATGCCGTGCTTACATGCAGTGTCATTATACTATTAGTTTGATGAATTAAATCTCATCATATGTCAACCCTTTGTTGTACTGTTCTGGTGTTGGGGCTAAAGTATGGTGATTGGTAGTTATGATGTGCTTTACTGCAGTGATAGTATACTATTGGTGTGATGTTTTTCATCCCATCCAACGGAAACCATTCATTGCACTGTTTTGTTGTCGTGTCAAAGGTATAGTGATTGGTGGCTATGCTATGCCTACCTGCAAGGAAATTATATTAATAGTGTGATATGATACATCTCGTCCTACGTCACCCCTTTGTTGTACAATTGTTATGTTGGGGGCTAAAGTATGGTGATTGGTGGGTATGCTGTGCTTACCTGCAGTGACATTATATTATTAGTGTGATGTTTTAAATCTCATCTTATATCGCCCCTTTATTGTAATGTTGTTTTGTGTATGCTAAAGGTATGGTGATTAGTTGCTATGCTGTGCTTACTTATAATGCCATGATATTAATATTAAAAGGTTTCACATCTCATCTTTTTCATCGCTTTGTTGCTAAAGATATGGTGATTGGTGGATATGCTGCGCTTGACGGCACTGACATTATATTATTAATGAGATGTTTTACATCTCATCCTATGTTGCCCCTATGTTGTACTGTTGTGGCATCGGGGCTAAAGGTATGGCAATTAGTGGCTTTGCTGTGTTTACCTTCAGTGACATTGTTATTAGCGTGATGTTTTGGATCTCATTCTATGTCACACCTTTGTTGTAATTTTGTGGTGTCGGGGCTAAAGGTAAGGTGATTAGTGGCTATGCTGAGTTTATCAGCAGTGACCACATATTAGCATGATGTTTTATATATCATCCTCTGTCGCCCCTTTGGTGTACTGCTGTGGAGTCACGGCTAAAGATATGGTTTTTAGTGGCTATGCTGCAGTGAACTACTATTATTACCGTGATGTTTCACATCTCACCCTACAACACCCCTTTGTTTTACTCTTTTAGTGTAGGGGGCTAAAGGTATGGTGATTAGTGGCTCTGCTATGCTTAGGTGTAATTACATTATATTGTTAGTGTAATGTTTTAACTCTCATCCTATGTTGCCCCTTTGTTGTGGTGTCCCGGCTAAATATATGGTGATTGGTGTCTTTGCTCTGCTTACTTGTAGTAACATCATATTTCTAGTGTGATGTTTTAAATCTCATCTTATGTCGCCCCTTTATAATACTCATGTGGTGTTGGTGCTAAATGTATGGTTATTGGTGGGTATGATGTGCTTGCCTGCAATGACATTATATTATTAGTGTGATGTTTTACATCTCTTCCTATGTCACCCCTTTGCTGTACTGTTGTGGTGTCGGGGCTGAAGTTATGGTGATTGGTGGCTATGCTGTGTCTACCTGTAGTGACTTATTATTAGTGAGATTTTTTACATCTTATCCTACATTACCCTTTTGTTCTTCTGTTCTAGTGCTTGGGGTTAAGGTATGTTGATTGATGGCTATGCTTTACTTACCTACAGTGACTTTATATTATTAGAGATATGTTTCACCTTTCATCCTATGTCACCCCTTTGTTTTACTGTTGTAGTGTATGGGTTAAAAGTATGATGATTCGTGACTGTGCTGTGCTTAATTGCAATGGCTTTATATTATTAGTATGATGTTTCACATCTCATCCAATGTCACCCCTTTCTTGTACTGGTTTGGTGTTGGGGCTAAAGGTATGGTGATTGATTGGTATGATTTGCTTACTCTCAATGATAAATTACTAGTGTGATGTTTTTCATCTCATCCTATGTCACCCCTTTGTTGTACTTTTTTGGTGTTTAGGCTAAAGGTATGGTGATTGGTGGGTATGCTGTGCTCGCATGCAATGACATTTTATTATTTGTGTAAAGTGTTACATCTCATCCTACATCACACCTTTTTTGTACTGGTGTGGTGGTGGGGTAAAGTATGATGATTGGTGAGTATGCTGTACTTACCTGCAATGATACTTTATTATTAATGTGATATTTTACATATCGTCCTACGACAACCAATTGTTGTACTGTTGTGGGTTTGTGCTAAAGGTATGGTGATTGTTGGCTATGCTATGCTTAACTGCTATGACATTATATTATTATTGTAAGTTTTCCATCTCATCCTACATCACCCCTCTTGTTATGTTTGGGTTATAGTATGGTGATTGGTGGTTATGCGTTACTTACGTTCAGTGACATTATATTATTAGTTGGATATTTTACATCTCACCTTACGTCACCCATTTGTTGTCCTGTTTTGTTGTTGGACCTAAAGTATAGCCATTGGTGACACTGCTGTTCTTACCTGCAGTGACATTATACTATTAATGTGATATTTTACATCTCATCCTATGGCCCCCCTATGTTGTACTGTTGTGGTGTTGAGGATGAAGCTATGGTGATTTGTTGCTATGCTATGCTTACCTGCAATGACATATTATTAGTGTGATATTTTAAATCTTATCCTATTTCATCCCTTTGTTGAACTGCTGTGGTGTCTGGGCTAAAGGTATGGTGATTCTTGGTAATGCTGTGCTTACCTGCAGTGTCATTATATTTCTAATGTGATGTTTCACATCTCATCCTATATCTACCGTTTGTTGTCTTGTTGTGGTCTTGGGCTAAAGGTAAGATGATTGGTGGTTATGATGTGCTTACTTTTAATGACATTATATTAGTTTTATGTTTTACATCTTATCCTATGTCGCCCCCTTATTATACTGTTTTGGTGTTGGGACTAAAGGTATGGTGATTAGTGGCTATGCTGTACTTACCTGCAGTTACATTAAATTATTAGTGTGATTTTTTACATCTCATTCTACATCACCCCTTTGTCATGTTGTGATGTTGAAGCTAAAGGGTTGTTGGTTGATGTCTATGCTGTGCTCACCTGCAGTGACATTATATTGTTAGCGTGATGTTTTACATCTCATCCTTTGTTGCTCCTTTGTTGTGCTGTTGCTGGTGGTCCTGTTGTCCTTACCTGCAGTGATATTATATGATTAGTGTTATGTTTTAGATATCATTCTACATCACCCATTTGTTGTACTGATGTGGTGTTAGGGTTAATGGTATGGTGATTAGTGGCTTTGTTGTACTTACCTGCAGTGACAATATATTATTAGTGTGATGTTTTACATCTCGTCCTACGTCACCCCTTTGTTGTTTTGTTGAGGTGTCGGGGCTAAAGGTATGTTGATTGGTGGCTATGCTGAGCTTACTTGTAGTGTCATTATGTTATTAGCGAGATATTTTACAACTCATCCTATGTCACCCCTTTGGAATATTGTTGTGGTGTTGTGGCTAAAGGTATGGTGATTGGTAGCTATGCTTTGCCTATCTGCAGTGACACTATATTATCAGTGTGATGTTTTACATATCATCCTACGTCACCCCTTTGTTGTACTGTTGTAGTGTCCGGGTCAAAGGTATGGTGACTGGTAGCTATGCTTTGCTTACCTACATTGATATTATATTATTAATTTTATTTTCTATATCTCGTCTTACGTTAACCCTTTGTTTCACTGTTGTGGTGTCGAGGCTAAAGGTATGGTGATTGGTGGCTATGCTGTGTTTACCTGCAGTGATATTATAATATTAGTGTGATGTTCTACATCTCATCTTATATCAACACCTTTGTTGTACTTTTGTGGTGTTGGGACTAAAGTATGGTGATTGGTGGATATATGCTTACCTCCAGTGACCTTTTATTATTATTGTGATGTTGCACATCTCATCCTACGGCACCCCTTCGTTGTACTGTTGTGTTGTTTAGGCTAGCACATGGTGACTGGTGGCTATGTTGAGCATATGCAGTGACATTTTATCATTAGTGTGACGTTTTACATCTCGTCCTATGTCACCCCTTTGTTGTACTATTGTGGTGTTGAGGATAAAGCTACTGTGATTGGTGGGTATTCTGTGCTTACCTGCAGTGACAATATACTAGATTGATGTTTTACATCTCATCTTACCTCACCCCTATTTTGTACTGTTTTGGTGTCGGTGCTAAAGGGTTGGTGATTGGTGGCTATGCTGTGTTTTCCTGCAATGATATTACATTATTTGTGAGATGTTTTAAATCTCATTCTACTTCACCCTTTTGTTGTACTGTTGTGGTGTCAGCCTAAACGTTTGGCGAATGGTGGCTATCCTTTGCTTACTTGCAGTGACATTATATTATTATTGTTATGTTTTAAATCTCATACTACCTCACCCCTTTGTCTTACTGTTGTGATATTGGGGCTAAATGTAAAGTGATTGTTGTGCATGCTGTGCTTACTTGCAATGTCATTATATTATTAGTGTGATGTTTTACATGTCATCCAAAGTGACCCCTTTGTTGTACTGTTGTGGTATTTTGGCTAAAGTATGGTGATTGTTGGGTATGTTGTGCTAATCTGCAGTGACATTGTTGTATGATATTTTACATCTAATCTTTGTTGTCCTATTTTGGTGTTGTGACTAAAGGTATAGTGGTTGGTCCGTATGCTCTGCTTACTTGCAGGGACATTATATCATTTGTGTGATGTTTTACATCTCCTCCCACGTCACCCCTTTGTTGCACTGGTCTGGTGTTTTGGCTAAAGTATGTTAATTGGTGGGTATTCCGTTCTTACATGCAGTGATATTATATTATTAGTGTGATGTTTTGCATCTCGTCCAACGTTGCCCATTTGTTGTACTGTTTTGGTGTTGTGCTAAAGTATATATTTTATAACTCAAATATATCATCACTTCGAAAGTAAACTGAGCCTTGACGAGATCGTCTGCCGTGATAAGGGTACTGTTTTGTTTTGACCAAGATGTCATTGTCTTAATTCGTGGAGTCAGCATATTTTGAGAAACCGAGCCTGAGGAATATCCGTATTTATGAAATATGTCATCATGGGTGGACACGTGCTGCCCTCTTGTTACAACTTAACATGTGGTCCAGATTGCATCAGAAATTTCTTCTAGAAGCTTCCATGGCATGATCAAAGTGGGCGTTTTTGAGGAAGTCAATAGAGATGCAGAATTGTTAATAAAAACGCCTTCTATAAAGGACCAATGCCCACTGCAATTAACTCCGCCTATACATGGGTATATAAACATCAAGAAGAGGTTTTCTAAGAGGTAGTACATGACTTATGACAAGAGAGAGATTATGTATGAAGCAGCTGAGATCCAAGTCTTAACGAGATAAGAAATAGAGAAGACCGGAAATCTAATAGAGCCAGATTCTAACCTTCCCTTCAGACAACAAAAGCCTATCTCCAAAATCCTGTTATAGCCGAGAAGAAGAGACAAATTGAAGCAGCTAACCCTCCCTGCTTGTGACGAAAAGTAGCCAACACTGCCTGCAGCCAGCCTTAGTTCAACAGTATCATCAAATTCTTGGAAGAAGACCTTTGATGTCCCATTTTGATGCCACCCTTTCTGTGACATCTTCAAATCCGGTCATCGTGCCAGTTTCATCTGAAATTCAGCCAACGTTCTCAAGCCTGAAGTCTCCATACCAGTATCGTCTCAACAGCTGCAGAAAACTATTCCTTAATATTTCTACCTTACTGACTGTTTCTCTTTTCTATTGATCTTTGATTGATTTGATTTGTCAGTTAAAGTAAACAAATTAGTAACATTGGTTTTCTTTACGTAAGTTTGTGAATAAACGTTCGTGAGTTTCTTTTCATATTTATCTCCCATATTTCAATGGTGGTTGTTAGAAGCATTTATTTTTATTATTGAAAGAACCTGTGACGATTTTAAGATCGTAACATTTGCATCTCATCCAACCTTACCCATTTGTTGTACTGTTATGGTGTTGTGCTAAAGGTATGGCAATTGTTGGCTATGCTGTGCTTACCTGCAGTGATAGTATATTATTAGTGTGATGTTTTATATCTCATCATACATCACCCCTTTGTTTTACTGTTGTGATGTTGGGGCTAAAGTATGGTAATTGGTGGCTATGCAGTGCTTACCTGCAGTGACATTATATCATTATGTGATGTTTTCATCTCGACAAGTCACCCCTTTGTTGTACTGTTGTGGTGTTGAGGGTAAAGCTATGGTGATTTGTGGCTATTTTGTGCTTACCTGCAATGACATTATATTTTTAGTGTGATATTTGAAATCTCATTCTATGTCGCCCTTTTGTTGTACTGTTGTAGTGTTAGGGCTAAAGGTATGGAGATTGATGGCTATGCTGTGCTTACCTGCAGTGACATCATATTATTAATGTGAAGTTTTACATCTCATCCTACGTCACCCCTTTGTTATACTGTTATAGTGTCAGGGCTAAGATTATGGTGATTGGTTTGCATGCTGTGCTTATATGCAATGGCTTTATATTATTAGTATGATGTTTAACATCTCATCCTTTGTTGCCCCCTTTGTTGTACTGTTGTGGAGTCGGGGCTAAAGGTAGAGTGATTAGTGGCTATGCAGTGCTTACTTATAATGCCATAATATCATTCGTGTTATGCTTTACATCTCATCTTTTTCACTACTTTGTTGTACTATTGTGGTGTAGGTGGTAAAGATATGGTGATTGGAGGCTATACTGCGCTTGCCTTCAATGACATTATATTATTAGTATGATGTTATACATCTTATCCTAGGTTGCCCCTTTGTTGTAGTGATGTGGTGTCGTGGCTGAAGGTACAGTGATTGGTTGCTCTGCTGTGCTTACTTCTATTAACATTATATTATTAGCGTGATGTTTTACATCTCATCGTATGTCGCCCCATTGTTGCACTATTGTGGTGTTGGGCAAGCACAGCATTGCACCCAATCACCATATCTTCACTACCTACAACATAATAGTACAACAAAGTAGTGATAAAGATAAGATGTAAAACATAATACAAATGACATTATGGCATTATAAGTAAGCACAGCATAGCCACTAATCCCCATGATTAGTGGCTAGGCTGTGTTTACTTATAATGCCATAATATCCTTTTTGGGCTCGGGCCATGTCGTCCTGATGGAAGGGTTCCTATAGGTAGCCTTCTAAGGGATGTTTGCTACAGTGATACTCCCAGAGAATTAAATCTAAGGTCTCCAGGATTCTAACTCCTGGCGCGAGTATGCAATAAAGGATATCGCATAATATCGGGACGTATTCTAGATACGACACATGGCAATCTTCACCCTGAATAGATTTAACGCTCCGATGTAAGGGGGAAGAGTGGCAAAAGAAAGGGGTGCCATTTTAGGTACCTGGTGGACCTCCTTCCCTACTACTACCATGACGCCATTCCTATTCTAGTAGCCTGCTAAGAGTGTTGTGCTCCCCTTTAGCCCGGTGTTTTTTTACTAGTTTTTTGGAATTTTAACAGGAAATCTCCAGCATCTTTGTCATCTGGAAAGTTGAGTATTAATTCTTTCCTGTGTGTAAATTTAGTCTCCCTTTTCACAGTTAAATTCCAATAATTTAAGTATGTTTAGGTGAGCGTTGCCAAGACTAGAGGCAGCCATTTTAAGACTGCTGTCGCCCGTTACATTCGCATATTATTTAGCTAGTAGGGCGACACTTCCCGGTTTTAAAGCTATAATATTAGCTAGTTAGACAAATTATACAAGCAGCATGCATACATGACAATTATTTTTTTTTCTATTATGTGACTTTACTTATGGGCGGGAACCCCAGTGGTACCGATTACCTTGGCCGGGGCTCCTACTAGAGCAAGGCTACTCTTGCTCACATATACGTTAGTAAAGTAATTCCCCCTGTTTAGCCTCACCCTTATCATTCCTTCTCGATTCGTATGAGATGTTACATTCTCTAGAATCTATAGACAAGTTACGATAATAATTCTCTCTCGGAGAGAAGAGGCTAAACCCTTCCTCCCTCCCCGAGTGACGCCACCGTTATAGGCGGCAGCCACTCTCTCTTCATCGCCGTCGAGTAGAATGATGTTCTTACTGCCAACGGCTTTGATTCAGATAGTAACATACACAGGGTGCCCTTGTCTTGCCATCGACAATGTCGTCAGCACAGGAAGCTATGCTTCCCCAGCTCATTGTTTGAGAAAGGCAGCATACCTGCCACCACCTGTGATACCAATGAACTATAAGACCCTCAACCCCTCCCCCCTCTGTCGTTTAGTGATGTCATGCCGTCACAAGATTCTTTCACCGGTATCCTGACAATCATCCCAGCTTTCTAGGATGACTGCGTTACCGGCTGGTACCCTGCCGGCGGCAGTTAGTTCAGCCGTCTCTGCCACCTTCCCCCTAACTCCCTCCCTTCACTGGAAGTTAATAAAATTGGGGGAAGATTGATACGGCTTCTGACGGCTTCTGGTGGAAAACCTTACATACTTTGGAAAGTCCTCAGCTCTCTTGAGCTGCCATCCATATTCATTGCCGGCGATAGGCCCTTTGTAGATTGGTGGGAGCCAGAATCTGATAGATTCTTTCCCCATCCATTGGAACTTTCATTCTGGTAAGGAGACAGTAGGCAGTCTTATAGTCCTCCTACACTTCCAGCTGTTATGTTCATTCATAATAGTAGGAAACTCTCCTTCCTTAATCTTTCTCTCTCTCTATCAGTTAGCACCGTCAGGTACTCACCTAACACCGGCAGTGTCTGCCGGCAAACTACTGTATTCAACTATACAGTAGTACACATGTTTTCTAACATACTGTGTTTCTTATCACGGACGATTGTTGGGACCACGATATCCTGTTGAGGTTGAATATTCCCTCAACACCAAGATGGTTTTCCTCGATCATCAGGGACTGAAAATATCCGATCGGCATTAATATATTACTACAGGTGGATAATGTTAGTATAAGCTATTTACTAACTCTAACTCTAGTTCCTAGAGTTTCTCTACCTTTTATCCTCCCAACTAGGGAAACTGAATTTTAATACCGATGGAGGTCTCAACAATGGCCTGGAGAGGAAATACAGATATGTGTCTTTTCTATTTCCTTTCAAGCTGACTATCCTAAGTTACCATAAGCAATAGTGATTACTATTGTTATTAAAAACTGTATGCTTTTATATCACTTGATATAAAAAACGAAAATACTCATTAGTATGTTTTCTTTACAGGATGACCCTATGGAGAAGTGCGGATCGATATTCTGCAACCACAAGGGGAAAGACTTCTGTGGTCACACGATGTGCAGGACTCATGCCCCCTGCGGCATCGTCATAGGAGTCCTAAAGTATTGGGACCCGAAGGGTTGCCTTACCTGCTCAACCCTGCTGGCCAAAGGCTTCGGTGAAGCCCCCCTAGTTACCCTAGAGACTAGGGATACAGCGAGGGACACCCTTCACAAATGGGTAAGAGGGTTCCAAAAGAACTCTCCAGGACCATACTTGCCCAATGACTCCCTGAGGTGCCTACTGTTCTCCAAGGCTCTGCCTAGTGCATTGGTGTCCTGGGAACAGCTCCGGTCCCCATTCATACAACTGAAGATTGACTCGGATATTAACAAGGCACTAGAAGGCATGGACATCCACCAAGAGAGGATGTCAGAAGTGTCCACCGACACCGAACAGGACCTACTGCAAGGTGGCCCTGAAGAGAACGTGGACCCTCCTCGAGTGGAGGAAGAAGGATCGTTGGCAACAGACGACCCTCAGTTTGCCATCAACATCCTTGGCCCCAACTCCACAGCCTGTTGATCAGGTTAACGCAAACAAAGAGATTCTGACATCTCTTCAACGAATGATGGAGTCGTTCCAACGGGAACAGGAGACGATGCGGGAATCTATTAAGCAGCAACAAAGGTTGTTGCAGGAGAAGATGGACCGCTTCAGAACGACCAAGGGCACCTCTATGAAGCCTCTTAGAGTGTCTGATCTCCCTCATTGCTCCGAAACCAATCCCTGGAGGTATGCAGAGCATATGCCAATGATGAATGGGAAACTGTTCGTTTCCGAGAAGTTGGGAGCCAGGCAATTAGAAGACCTTGAGTTATGGCATAACTATTTGGCCTATCCAGATTGCTATGTGAGACTGCGGAACACGAATGCGACCCGAGAAGAAACGGTCCCCAAAGAGGTCATCGTGTTTGAACACAAGAAGGCGCAAGCCTTCCTCCTGAAGGCCTTGAAGGGAGCCGGATATACCAACTCCAAAGTCTCAGCACTGAGCAAGAAGCACCCCACCTTTCTTGCTCCTTCCTCCATCTCTTTCCCCTTTACGGAGAAAGCACTAGACTTTGCCGTCATGGCCGTCGACGAGGGAAAACCATGTCCGACCCTATTGGAATGCAAGCCATTTTCTTTAGCACTGCCTACCTGCGAGGAGAAGTGGAAGGATGTCCACCTAACCTTTTCCATCTCTAAGTTAGACCCAGGGATCACAGGACAACAGTTCAATGAGAACCTTCCGAAGTTGCCAGACCATCTTTTGAGGAAGGAACAGGAGTCGAAGGAGAGACTTGCGGCTTCCCTCTCTCATCAGAACTGTCTGGAAATTAGTGCAGGTCAACATAATGCCCCAGAAATGTGCCTCTTTCTGGCCAATTCTCACATGGGTACCCTTGTGAAAGACCTATACGCTTTCCTCAGAGCGAGGAGAGCTTGTAGAGAGTTCGTCTTGGCTTCAGCAACCACCAGACAAGAACCAAGGAAGCTGATTACCTCGAGTATCTGGGGTAAAGACCTTTTCCCACAGGAACTGGTCCAAGAGGTCATTGCGAGAGCAACCACGAGAACAGGAACCTTCTCCAAAAGTGGGGCATGTCCTCAAATAGGAAATCTTCCTTGGAAGGAGGTCCCAAGCCCAAGAACAAAAGGGCAAAGAGACCACGTAGACCTGCACAACTCCCCGCCATGACTATGACCACGATGCCTCGGACCACCTTCCAGATGGTCCCTCAACAACTGGTAGCCCAGTTACCAGTATTTAACCCTACCTTTCAGAGGCAGTCGACTTCCTTTCGCCCCAATCAGAAAGGAAAAGGTCCTAAGAGAAGTTCTCCAGGAGGTAACTTCTCTCGGGGCCGAGGAGGACATGGTCTCGGAAATAAATCCGCAGGACCCCCCAAGCAATTAGGGGTTCCAGGTAGGGGGCAGACTACATCACTTTCGGGATCGCTGGACCTTCGATCCCTGGGCCCACAGCCTAATCATGAATGGACTCTGGTGGAAATGGAACAGAACTCCACCCCGTTTTCCAGAATTTTTCAAACACTCCACCCCTTTGTTGGAAGAATATACCTCAGAACTCTTGAACAAGAAGGTAATAAAGAAAGCGAAGTCCATCAAGTTCCAGGGAAGACTGTTTTGTGTTCCCAAGAAAGACTCGGACAAACTCAGTCATTCTAGACTTGTCTCCACTTTACAAGTTCATCGAGAACAACAAGTTCCGGATGCTTACTTTGCAACACATAAGGACCCTTCTGCCGAAAGAGGCGTACACGGTCTCAATAGATCTAGCAGATGCCTACTGGCATCTCCCGATGAATTGCCTTTTCTCTTCCTACCTAGGATTCAAACTACAGAAGAAGTTTGTCTTCAGAGCAATACCCTTCGGATTGAACACAGCCCCAACGATATTCACGAAGCTAGCAGACACAATCGTCCAACAGCTACGCACCGAAGGAGTTCAAGTGGTACCATATATAGACAACTAGTTGGTATGGGCAGCATCCAAGACTACTTGTCTGCAAGCAGCCAAGAGAGTGATCCAGTTTTTGGAACACCTGGGCTTCAAGATCAACCACAAGAAGTCTCGTCTCACTCCAGCTCAACAGTTCCATTGGTTAGGAATCCAATGGAACTTAGTCACACCACCTCTCCATTCCATCCAAGAAGAGGAGAGAAATAACGGGCTCTGTCAGGAGACTAATCCATCACAAGAGGATTTCGAGGTGCCAACAGGAAAGAGTATTGGGCTCTCTTGAGTTTGCAGCAGTGACAGACCCTGTGCAAAAGGCACAATTGAAAGATATGTCAGGAGTCTGGAGGAAATACGCATCAAACGCTCGAAGAGATCAACTAAGGTTGACCCCGACCTTGCTGCGCGCGCAATTAAGGCCGTGGTCAACAGCCAAGAGCCTAGCACGGACAATTCCCCTGCCTCCACCACAACCATCAGTGGTGATACACACGGATACCTCGTTGGAAGGATGGGGAGGTCAATCTCACGACAAAAAAGTTCAAGGGAATTGGTCGCACCAGTTCAAAACATTTCATATAAACATTTTGGAAGCTATGGCAGTATTCCTGATGTTGAAGAGACTATCCCTTCACAGATCAATCCACATCAAATTGGTCCTGGACAACGAGGTGATAGTAAAGTGTCTAAATCAACAAGGCTCGAGATTACCCCACATCAACCACGTGATGCTAGCCATCTTCTACGTGGCAAGGAGGAAGGGATGGCACCTATCAGCAGTTCACCTACAAGGGTTCCGCAATTTGACGGCAGACGCTCTATCCAGGCGAAAGCCCATAGAGACAGAATGGTCCCTAGACGCAGACTCATTCTCCTTCATTTCGGAAAAAGTCCCAGAACTGCAGATCGACCTCTTCGCAACGAGCGACAACAAGAAACTATCTCGTTGCGTAGCCCCTTACATGGACTCTCAAGCAGAAGCGATGGATGCTATGTCCCTCGACTGGAACAGATGGAATCGCATTTACCTGTTTCCAGCAACCAATCTCCTGCTAAGAGTCCTCGACAAGCTAAGATCCTTCAGAGGGACAGCAGTAGTAATAGCCCCCAAGTGGCCCAAAAGCAATTGGTTCCCTCTAGTCCTAGAGTTGAAAATGAAGCGATTTCCTCTGCCGAATCCAGTGCTATCTCAACTGGTCCAGAAGTCAACTGTCTATGCTTCATCCTCTAGAGCCAGCAACCTACATATCATGATTTTCTCGCCTTAGCAGCGAACAAAAAGTTTGGAGTCTCGCCTTAGCAGCGAACAAAAAGTTTGGAGTCTCGAAGGATAAAGTTGACTTCATCGAGGAGTACAAGTCAAGTTCGACTAGGAGGCAATACGAATCGTCATGGAAGAAATGGGTGTCCTTTGTGAAAGCAAGGAAACCGACAGAGATATCTATAGATTTCTGTCTTGCATTCTTCATACACCTCCACAAACAAGGCCTGGCCTCTACTACAATTACTTCTTGTAAATTGGCCCTGGCTAGACCACTTCTGTACGCTTTTGAGGTGGACCACTCGGGTGAAATCTTTAATAAGATCCCGAAAGCATGCGCTAGACTCAAGCCAGCAGCCCCACCAAAGCTCATCACGTGGTCTTTGGACAAAGTCTTGCACTATGCTTCGAACCTAGATAATGAGGATTGTACTCTAAAGGATTTAACACAGTCATTTTTCTGGTCGCAATAGCCTCAGGGGTTAGAGTTAGTGAAATAATGGCCTTATCCAAAAATGAAGGCCATATTCAGTTCCTAGATTCAGGAGAACTGAACCTTTTTCCTGATCCTGCCTTTCTTGCCAAGAATGAGCTACCCACCAAGAGGCGGAGTCCTTGGAGAGTCTGCCCATTGAAGGAAGATGCCTCTCTGTGCCCAGTAGAGTGTCTTAAGGTCTATCTTCGAAGAACTTTAAACTTCAAGGGAGGACAGCTCTTCAGAGGCGAAACTTCAGGATCAAACCTAACTTTAAGACAACTGAGAGAGAAGCTCACCTACTTTATTCGCAGAGCGGATCCTGACAATACACCCGCAGGTCTCAATCCGAGGAAGGTTGCTTCTTCGTTGAACTTCTTTCAACATATGGACTTTGAGAGGCTCCGCTCATACACTGGGTGGAGATCATCCAGGGTCTTCTACAAACATTACGTGAAGCAAGTATATGAAGTAAAACACTTTGTGGTGGTGGCGGGTAGTGTCATTAAACCCGTTGTCTAGTGCTGCAATGAACAGTGGACTGTTTTGGGACTTTGCAGTGCATCGGGTGCATGGGTATACCTACACTCTAATGCAGATCACAGCTTTGATTGACATACTGTTCTATGTAGGTGCATATCTGATCAATACACCAGTGCCGAGTGAATGTTTGTGTCACAGTGTTTATGCATTTCCGAACATCTGACCATGCCAAATAGATTTGGTTTCAAATCTCCATTGAGTGACGTTATTCCGATAATGTATTTACATTTGTTCCGTAACCGAAATACAAACAACGCTATTTACATTGGGTTTACTTTCGGCGTAGCTGAAATTGACGAGCCAATAGATTTTAACGAGGGTTAACTACCCCCGCGCTAGTTAGCGGGGTAGGGGAAGGGGTAGCTTGCTACCCCTCCCCCCCCACACACCGGTGATTTGCTTCACTTCACTTTTGGCTCGGACGATGTGCAGACGTGTCTGTCTATCGTCCTCGTTGTTGACAGCCTTAATCTTTTTTCTTTGCTTTTCCTCAGCTGTGTGTTTGGAAGTTGGCCTCGCCCTTTGGTATTCATCATGCGCAAGTGCCCTGGGATCGCCGGCCGCCCTTGCGGTACCTTCATGTCGGCGGTGGATACTGATTCTCACACCCTTTGCCCGCAGTGTCGAGGCCGACGGTGTGATAGGGAAAATACGTGCAGTGAGTGTAGGGAGTGGTCTGCCTCCCAGTGGGAGAGGTTTGCCCGCCGGCGTAAGAAGAAGTCCAAGAGAGACCGCTCTCCTGTTCGTCAGCACTCTCCTGATTGCCAGCGCTCTCCTGTTCGCCAGCGATCTCCTGATGGTCAACGCCCCCCTGCTCGCCAGCGCTCTCCTGTGGACAACGCACATCCTCCTGTTCCTGTTACGCGCCCAGCCCGCCAACGGTCACCTGAGCGCACAAGATCTCCTGTTCGTCAGCGCGCACTTCCGCCTCCTGTTCCTGACACGCCCCCTGTGCGCCCACGCTCGCCCACGCGCCCTATAACTCCGGTTCTGGACGCGGGCAAGGATTTAACTCCTCCTCGCCCTCTCGTTCCTGCTCGTCATCTTTCTCCTGCGCAACAACGCACACGGTCTCCTGCGCAACAACGCACACGGTCTCCTGCGCAACAACGCACACGGTCTCCTGCGCGTACATCCAGAGTTCCTGCACGCCCACGCGCCTTCTCATCCTGAGCCCGTTCGCCTTTGCGCGTCGCCCCTCTTGCTCCTGCGCAGTCTTTTACGCATCGTCTTCCTGAGAGCCAGCGATCACCAGCGTGTCAGCGATCACCAGCGCCTCAGCGATCTCCAACATGTCGGCGTTCTCCTGCTCGTCAGCGATCTCCTGTGTATCAGCGTTCTCCAGCGCATCAGCGCTCTCCTGAGTTCCGGCGATCTCCCGATCACCTGCGCGATCCATCGCCTGCGAGCAAGCGCTCTCCTACGCGTCAGCGCTAATCAGATCTTGACAGACATAGGTCTCCTGCGATCAACTCGCCCACACGTTCGCCTGCGCGTTCTTCGCGCCATCGCTTGCATACGCGCCATCACGCTCCAACGTGCCAGTGCTTGCCAACGCGCCAACACGCTCCAACGCGCCAGCGTTCGCTGACTCGCCATCGCTCGCCCACGCGTGACAGGTCTCCAGGACACCATCATTCCCCTGCGCTGTACTTTTCTCCTGGCCCTCGGCGGTCTCCTGAGCGCCCACGCGTTCCTTCACCCACGCGCCAACGTGTTCCCTCGCCTGCGCGTTCCCTCGCCCGCGCGTTCCCTCGCCCGCGTGCCCGCTCGCCCGCGTGCCTGCGCTTGTTTATCTCCCCGCGATTACGCGCCCGCACTTCAGCAGCCCCTCGCGTGCGATTCTTTGGTAACGCCCCCGCGCGAGCGCCAGCGGGGCCCCTGTTCTCGTCGGGTTCCGCAGCAGCAGGGACGCGAGTTTCCAGGTCGCAGTCAGGATCGCCTCCGCGTAAGCGCAGGTCTCTCTCGCAGGACAAGTAAGGATCGTCGGAGAGGTCAAGGCAACTTTCTTCCCCTTCTTTTTTGCAGGCAGGTCCAGTTGTGTCCACTCCGAAGGGTCGACCGATCCCCTTCCCTCCAGCGGGAATTACGGACTCTGCGTCCGTATCTCGGCAGTCCTGGTTTGGTCCTCTGATGCGGGCGTTAGTGAAGGCTATGAAGCCGGCACTCGCCGATCTAGGACTCGAGCCAACGACGGCTTCGCCCCCGCTGAAGAGAGGGAGAGGAGTGGACTTCGTGGTGACTTCTCCCAGGGAGAAGTTGGTTCTTAAGAGGTCCGCCAGGAAGGCTCCTTCCCCTTCACAGTCGTTTTCTCCTTCTCCTGTAGACGAGGCCTTTCCGTCCTCAGGAGAGTCCAGGGAGGAGGTGGTCTCCCCCTCATCACCAAGGGGGGAGTCTCCTCCTCGTGGAGGGGAATCGTTTTGCGTGGAAGGTACCTTCCAGACTTCTTTGCTGGAGTCTTGTATCCCTCCCAGGAGGGAACCCAAGGACTCCAAGACGATTCTGAAGTCTTCTTCGCGTATTCGTCAGGAACCAGCCAGACCCCGGGAGAACGTCCACGTGTCTCCCCAGCAAGAGCTTCCGGGGACAGGAGACTTAGCTGCCAGTCCGCAGGGAGGAGAGCAGCACGAGTCTGAGCATGCCTTCAGGCAGGTCTTGGGCCTGATGAGGCAGCTCAACAGGTTCAAGGACCCGGTGATCGCCCCTCATGAAGGCAAGGACACAGTCCTGGATCAGGTCTATGGAACTCAGAAGCCCCCAAAGGCCAACGTGGCTCTGCCCTGGTCCCAAGGGGTGAAGAGTGCCAGAGACGGGGCCAACGCTCAGCTCGCAGACCTCGCCTCCTCCAGTCGTTCCTCTGCCGGGAACAGACTCTTCCCACCTCCTCATCTCCAGCAGAGGAGGTATTTTGAAATCATGGAGGAATCTAGCCTCGCTTTTCCCCTCCACCATTCGGTGGAAGAGCTTACTAGGGGAGTTCCTCTTGAGAAGCTCTTCGCCCGGCAGGTGACGTTCTCGGCGTCAAAGATCCTGAGCCAGGAGAAGGTTGCGAAGTGTGCCATGCAGGCCACTTCGTGGCTGGATGTCTGGCTGGGTTCTCTGGGCATCCTATTGCACTCCGAGGATCAGTCTAAGGAGAGCAATAGGAAGGCCTTGGAGACCTTTCTCCTCTCGGGCACTTGTTCCATTGAGTTCCTGGCACATCAGGTTACCAGCGTCGTGATGCGGTGACCGAGAAGATCCACCCGAAGGTCCCCGCCGTGGACGTCTTCAGGCTCAGACACTCCTCCATCCTTGGGGGAAGTTTGTTTGAGCCCTAAGATATGGAACGTACAGCTGAGAGGTGGAGGAAGTCTAGTCAGGACTCCCTCCTCCAAAGGGCCCTTGCATCTCGGCCCTACACGCCTCAGCTCCGCAGCAACATCAGCAGCAGCCTCGCAGGACACCGAAGCAGGCGCCGTCAGTTAAGAAAGGTGTCTAAGCCCCAGCCATTTCCTGCCAAGGACAAAAGGGGCGGTAAGTCCTCCAGGGTAGGCAAGACTCCTAGAGGGAGCAGGCGCTAGGAGTGGCAGTCCCCCTGCGTGTCCACCTGTGGGGGGATGCCTTCAAAGTTGCGTGCACAGGTGGCAGCAACATGGGGCCAATTCTTGGACGGTCTCTGTGATCGGCCAAGGTTATCGTGTCCCATTCACGACATCTCAACCTCCCCTGACAGCGAATTCAGTGTCGTTGAGCTCCTACGCCATGGGATCGGCAAAGGCACTAGCCCTTCGGGCAGAAGTCGAAACCATGCTCTGGAAGTATGCTCTCCAGCAGGTCGTCGACGGCTCCCCAGGCTTCTTCAGTCGACTCTTTCCTGTAAAGAAGGCGTCTGGAGGCTTGAGACCCGTCATCGACCTCTCAGCTCTTGTCAAGCAAACTCCGTTCAGCATGGAGACAGCGGACACGGTCAGACTTGCAGTGAGACCACAAGACTTCATGTGCACACTGGATCTGAAGGACGCGTACTTCCAGATCCCAATCCATCCGTCTTCCAGGAAGTACTTGAGATTCAGCCTAGACAGCAAGACCTACCAGTTCAAGGTGCTGTGCTTCGGTCTCTCTACAGCACCTCAGGTGTTCACCAGAGTGTTTACCCTGATTTCGTCTTGGGCGCACAGGAACGGCACCCGTCTCCTCCGATATCTGGACGACTGGCTGATCCTGGCACACTCGGAGTCGACCCTTCTTAGACACCGAGACAGGCTCCTGGGACTTTGCCAAGATCTGGGGATCTTGGTAAATCTCGAGAAGTCCTCTCTGCAGCTGTCCCAACGACTGGTTTATCTAGGCATGTTGTTAGACACCAATCTCCACAAAGCCTTTCCATCAGACGACAGGATAGCAAGGCTGAGGAGGGTGGCAGAACCCTTCCTCAGGCGGGAAGAGCTTCCCGCCCAATCGTGGTTGCGTCTCTTAGGTCACCTAGCCTCCCTGGCTCGTCTGGTTCCAAACGGCCGTCTCAGGATGAGATCCCTGCAATGGCGGCTAAAGTCCCGGTGGAGTCAAGGATCCGATTACCCGGACTTTCTGGTCCCGATAGGACCCGCGGAACAGGCGGACCTGCGGTGGTGGCTGGTTGACGAGAACCTACGAAAGGGAGTGGATCTTCTCATCCTCGCCCCGGAATTGACACTGTTTTCAGACGCGTCAAAAGAAGGGTGGGGGCTCACATTTTGAACCAGAGGACCTCAGGCCTTTTGTCAGAATCACAAAAGTACCTGCACATCAACCTGCTAGAAATGAAGGCCGTATTCCTGGCTCTTCAACAGTTCCAACGGACCCTGGTGGGTCACTCCGTGGTGGTGATGAGCGACAACACCACAGTAGTGGCTTATATCAACAAGCAGGGAGGTACTTTTTTACATCAGCTATCCTATCTTGCAGTAGAGATTCTGAGGTGGACCGAAGTCCATTCGATAACACTATCAGCTCGCTTCATTCCTGGCAAGAGGAATGTGCTCGCCGACAGTCTGAGCAGGGCTTCGCAGATAGTGAGTACCGAGTGGTCTTTGGATCCTCAGATAGCCAACAAAGTCCTGACTTTGTGGGATTCCCTGACGGTGGATCTGTTCGCGACAGCTTTGAATTTCAAGCTGCCCCTGTACTGCTCCCCAGTCTTGGACCCCAAGGCTCTCTGGCAAGATGCTTTCCAACAACGGTGGGACAACATCGACGTGTACGCCTTCCCACCGTTCTGTCTGATGAGAAGGGTGCTCAACAGGACCAGACTATTGGTCAGCCTGTCGATGACTCTGATAGCTCTGCTAAGGCATCACGCGGAATGGTTCCCGGACCTTCTGCAGCTCCTGACGGAGCTCCCGAGAGAGCTTTCCCCACGACACGAGCTACTCAGACAGCCACATTGCAACATCTTCCGCAAGGCCGTAGCCTCGCTTCGGCTTCACGCCTGGAGACTATCCAGCGTCTCCTCACCTAGAGAGGCTTTTCGCAACAGGTTGCGGAGAGAATGTCTCGGCACCTGCGAAAGTCCTCTGCGGGAGTTTGTTGCTAAGACTCAGAACCCTAGAGTGCCGGACCCACGGTTCGACTCTTTCAGGGTCACAAGTCTCAGTTCTGTAACAAGCAACACAGACCATCTGCTATTATGCCCAGTGAGGTGTCTGAGGTGTTACTTGAAGAGAACAGCTGCAGATCGTCCTCGCGTGCAAGCACTGTTTGTTAGCACAGGCAGGATGAAGAGGATGGTCACCAAGAATACCATCTCGGCTTGGATTCGAAGGGTCATCCACCACGCCTTGAATCCTGACCCTCCTCCGTCATGTCGCCCTAGGGCACACGATGTCAGGGGTGTTGCTACGTCTCTGGCCTTCAAGAGAAACTTCTCTGTGACGCAGGTGCTTCAAGCTGGGGTCTGGAAGCGTCAAACGACCTTCACAGCCCACTACCTGCAGGACGTGACCCACAGGAGCCTCGATACTTTTTCTATCGGCCCCGTGGTGGCTGCACAACAGCTGGTCTAACCTCAGGCTCCTTGATGGACAAGTAGCAGTAGGTTGAGGGCGTTGTTACCCGGTTTTAGTCTGCGTAAATGAAAGAGTATATCTGGCCCTTACTTCTTTTTTAATCTTCCCCTCTCTTGGGGAAAGCAGCATCCTGGTCTCCGCATAGCTGACCTCCACCTCTGCAGGTAAACCATGGTCCCTTGTGTTCCTTGTATTAAGTTTAATACTGTCGCGTTCCCCATACCCTGACAAGTTGGTATTGGGAACGTCCTAGCCTAGATTCCTATCTAAAGGATTCAAGGTCAACTTCCTAGGACGAGTCACGCTCTTTTTTCCACGCACAACTTACGTAGGCCACTCGTTCTTTGAGGAGCAAGGAACTTGTGAGGTGCAGGGACTTCCTCTCTCGAATGATACTCACTCGGAGTCGGAGTCCCCGGGTAAAGCCAAAGCCAGTAAGGCTGGGGACTTTCCACCCTTCCTAAGGGGTAAGTCACCCAATGTAAATAGTGTGGTTTGTATTTCGGTTACGGAACAAATGACAAATTCGGAGATAATTTGTATTTTTCCTAACCATACAAACCTTTGCTATTTACACACATTTGTCCGCCAGCCCTGTCCCCCAAGTCAAGTCCTACCTCTAAGTGAAGTGAAGCAAATCACCGGTGTGTGGGGGGGAGGGGTAGCAAGCTACCCCTTCCCCTACCCCCGCTAACTAGCGCGGGGGTAGTTAACCCTCGTTAAAATCTATTGGCTCGTCAATTTCAGCTACGCTGAAAGTAAACCCAATGTAAATAGCTAAGGTTTGTATGGTTAGGAAAAATACAAATTATCTCCGAATTTGTCATATCTTTTCTACACGAGAAAATATGTGTTTTGATGTGTTGTAATGCTGGATCAGATTCATACTTTGTTGTAACTACATTTGATAAATTAGTTGCATAATAAAATACTTAACATATTTGCGTCATATTACTCATCCCTCAGTTATGAGCTAATAAATTAAACTAGAGTTTTACTAAACCCCTGTATAGGGTTCTATCTTTGAAATCACAAGAATGATTTCTGGAGGAATGAAACTTACATTCTCAAGGTAAATAAAAAAGATAGGCTTCAAAGATTTTCCTTTTTGTTCCAACGGAAATACAAACCTTGAATCCTTATTGTCGATATCTATATTTTTCTGCTGGGGGCAGGAGGCACTAAACCAGCTCCAGGTTTAGTGGAAGTGACAGATCTCTGGTATTTCACATATAGGTTTAGTAGATCAGATAAGGAAATCTACTCAAGGTGGAAGGCACATACACAAACCCACAGCTAATAGTAATTTCAAGACAATTCTCTAGTATACTTCCACCAGGACGACATGGCCTGAGTCCAAAAAACAAATTTTGATCAAGGGGAAAAATCTATTTTTGGGTGAGAGGGCCATGTTGTCCTGATGGACCCACCCTTTTGCTGACCCCTCCCAAAATTACTTTATCTGGCCATTTCCGCTTAACAGCTAGAATGGGAATGGCGTCATGGTAATAGTAGGGAAGGAGGTCCACAGGGTACCTAGAACGGTACCCCTTTCTCTTGCCACTCTTCCTCCTTACATCGAAGCGTTAAATCTATTCGGGGTGAAGATTGCTGTGTGTTGTATCTAGAATACGTCCCCTGATGTTATGCGATATCCTTTATTGGATACATGTGCCAGGAGTTAGAATCCTGGAGACCTTTGGTTTAATTCTCTGGGAGTATCACTGTAGCAAATATCCCTTAAAAGGCTACCTATAGGAACCCTTTCATCAAGACGATATGGCTCTCTCACCCAAAAATAGATTTTTCACTTTGATCAAAATCCTTTTTATATTATGTTTTACATCTTATCTTTTTCACTACTTTGTTGTACTATTGTGTTATAGGTGGTGAAGATATGGTGATTGTGTGCTATGCTGTTCTTGCCTTCAATTACATTATGTTATTAGTATGATGTTTTACATTTCATCTTATGTTGCCCCTTTGTTGTAGTGTTGTGGTATTGTTGCTGAAGATATAGTGATTGTTTGCTCTGCTGTGCTTAAATGTAGTGACATTTTATTATTAGCATGGTGTTTAACATCTCATCCTATGTCGCCCCTTTGTTGTACTGTTGTGGAGTCGGGGCTAAAGGTAGGGTGATTAGTGGCTATGCTCTGCTTACTTATAATGCCATAATATCATTTGTGTTATGTTTTACATCTCATCTTTTTCACTACTTTATTGTACTATTGTGGTGTAGGTGGTGAAGATATGGTGACTGGGGGCTATGCTGCGCTTGCCTTCAATGACATTATATTATTAGTATGATGTTTTACATCTTATCCTGTGTTGTCCCTCTGTTGTTCTTTTGTGTTGTCGTGGCTGAAGGTATAGTGATTGGTTGCTTACCTGTAGTGACATTATATTATTAGCAGGATGTTTTACATCTCAGCCTATGTCGCCCCTTTGTTGTGCTGTGGTGGTGTCGGGGCTAAAGGTATAGCGATTAGTGGCTATGCTGTGTTTTCCTGCAATGACATATTATTAGTTTGATGTTTTACATCCTTTACGTTACCCGTTTGTTGTACAGATTTGGTGTTGGAGCTAACGTATGGTGATTGGTGGCTATACTGTGCATACCTTCAGTGAAATTACATCATTAGTGTGATGTTTTACATATCCTCTGTAACTTCTTTGTTGTATGGTTGTGGTGTTGAGGCTTAAGCTATGGTGATTGGTGGCTATGCTGTGCTAACCAGCAATTACATTCTATTAATGGTGTGATGTTTTAATTCTCATCTCATGTCGTTCCTTTGTTGTAATGTTGTGGTGTCGGGCATAAGGTATGGTGTTTGTGGCTATGCTGTTCTTACCAGCAGTGACATTATATTATTAGTGTGATGTTTTACATCTCATCCTATGTCGCCCCTTTGTTATACTGCTGTGATGTTGAGGCTAAATGTATAGCTATTGGTGGGTATGATGTAGTTGCCTGCAATTACCTCATATTATTAGTATGATGTTTTACATCTCATCCCATGTCGCTCTTTGTTGTACTATTGTGGTGTTGTGATCAGAGTTATGTTGATAGATGGCTATGCTGTTTTTACCTTCGGTGACCTTATATTATTGGCGTCATGGTTCACATCTCATCCTATGTTGCCCCTTTGTTGTACTGTTGTGGTGTCTGGTCTAAACATATTGTCATTAGTGGCTATGTTCTTTTTACCTGAAGTGAACTAATATTAGCGTGATTTTTTACATCTCATCCTATGTTGCACTTTTGCTTTACTGTTTTGGTGTTGGATCTGTAGGTATGGTGATTATTGGCTATGCTGTGTTTACCTGCAGTGACCTATTATCAGCGTGATGTTTTACATCTCAGCTTATGTTGCCCCTTGGTTGTGCTGTTGTGGTGTCTGGGTTTAATATAAGGTGATTGGTGGCTACGCTGTGGTTACCTGCAGTGATATTATATTATTAGTGTGATGTTTAGCAATTCATCCCACATCACCCCTTTGTTATACTGTTGTGGTGTCGGGGCTAAAAGTATGGTGACTGTTGGCTTTGCTATGCTTACCTGCAATGGCATTACATTATATCATTAGTATAAAATAATATTGTTGCCAGGGCATCAGCCACCCATTGAGATACTACAAATAATATTCTGAAGAAGTATATTAATTCTTTCGTTCTTCCTTGTTTCGTGTATTGTTCACCTGCAGAAAATATAGAATGGGAACGTGCAGAAAACATTGGATGTACCACTGTATTTAATACTAGAGAACACAAGTTGTATAAAGATGGGGTTGTCATTGATAAATTGGGATTGCTGGGTTTTTAATCTATCATAACATGTTACTCAACCTTTGAATGTTATATCTTGGAATATAGGGGGTTGTAAAACCAAATTAGAAAAGAAAAATATTGAGAAATTCTTATCACAATATGATATTATAGCTTTGAATGAGATAAAGTCATCTTTGCCTGCTTGTTTGCCCAGATATGTTCCTTACACGAGTTATGATAGGGACCATTTGCACCGTGGTGGAACGGCTCTATTAGTGAAAAATGCGCTGTCACAAGAGGTTGTAAGTGTGAACACAAGCATACCTGCCCAGATATGGTTTCAGTTACGAGTAATGCTGAAAGTAGTATTTGGAGCTTGTTATATCCCGCCGAGTGATTCTCCTCATTTTTCTCACAGGGAATTTGCATCAATACAAGAAAAGTTAATAGAGGGTGGTGACGATAACTAGTTTATAATAATAGGGGATTTAAATACGCGGTTCGGTAGAGGTGTGAGGGGAATAAGCAATACTGAAGAATTTTCTTATCCAGTTGTCGCTGATGACGTGAATGTTCCTAATGATAATACCTTTGTTCTAACAACAATTTGTAAGGATCATAACTTGTTGGTCTTTAATAATCTGGAAGCTTATGACAAACACTTTATTAGCAACAAGACTTATAAGCAGGGAACTAGATGGGTATCCGAACTAGATGTATGTGTAGGGTCAATACAGTTGATTAATTCTATAGAATCATTTCGTGTACACCCAACCGAGAATTTACCTTCTGAACATGCGCCAATATCCATTAAAATGTCTAAAGGTAGGATCTATCTTTGATTTTGTGTTACGGCGATCATCTTTCTTGGGTGGTCCTGCATCACTAATGGGATATAAGTGTAGCGGTTTTGTAAAGAACCCAATTAAGTATAAGAGAATTAACGGGATAATAAATGCTATTTATAAAATTCCTTTATGTTTTACGATCTGACTATCCCTTTGTCTTTGTTGTTGAACTTTGTGTAACCTGTTAAGATGAATGTATAGAGATAAATGTAATTTTTAAGAATAAATCTAAGATAGGTGAATGGATTCTCTGATTTTTATTTGACCTATTTGTATCTATTTAGCTTCTTACCAACATGTTTTTGAGGGTTTAAATTGATTGATCACGTAAATTTTTAAGGTCATTTATCTACTTATTTGGATCCCTCCTTCAGAGGCAATATAGATTATTGCATGCTCCAACCACATTGTTCAAAGGATTTTGAT